>NW_005842220.1:822769-835313 GCF_000455745.1 Alligator sinensis
CATGCTTTGGGGGGGCCCCCCGTGGAGCAAGGCAGAGCAGCAGCAGTGCAGAGGTGGGTGGAGCGGCGGCTCCGTGTCCAGCCACTCACTAATTCTGCCCCCCTCCACCATCCCTAATGGTGACGGCAGATTCTTTGAGACTGGGGCCTGTGGGATCGGAGTGGAGGCAGTGCCCCGTATGGTCTGATTTGCCCCGGGCCCCGCATCCTGCTTGGGTTGCCTCTGCCAAGGGTAATTGGTGCTCTAGGCGAACTAGGTAACTTAGCGCCCCCACCACTTCTAATATAGAGGAAAATAAGAAGTCTAGAATGAACTTTTATGGGGAGAGCAGCCTGGAGACCGGCCCCTAGAGCCCTGGCCCTGTGGGGTGGGTTCACTGGGCAGGAATGAGGGGCACCACTGGCTTGGGGGCAGGGGCTGCAGGTCAGGAATGAGGGGCACTAGCAGGGTTGGGGGCAGGGCCAGTCCAAGGTGGAGCTGTAGCCAGCCAGGGCTGTTATTTAGAATTATGTTCCTGTTTTGTTCTGCATATAATTTTAGCGCCTTCCAAATTTTGGCTCCCTAGGTGACCACCTAGTTTGCCTAATGGTTGGACCAGCTCTGTGTACCTGTGTAATGTAGCTGACAGCTATAAATGCGCTTCAGACAGATCAATGTGGGGTCTTCACGGGGGCAATCAAAGCTTGGACACTGGTGTGAAACCATACATGCTAGTGTATAATCGGAGCACAAAAGTGACAGAGTCCATAATGTCAGGCCAGTGTCTCCTGACTCCTATGCTGTACTTCTGTCTAACCTGAAAATACAAGGTCTGTTCAAAAAGTATCGAGACTGAACATGTATTTGTGGTACAAAGTATTGGGTGGGGGGGTGTGGCTTTGATGTACATGTCTGGGCATGTTGGGACTCCTCTGGGCAGGTTTGCAGCTCATGGTGTTTCCCCAGTTTTCTGTGGCCAGTGGTTCAAGTAAGATCATTTGTGTCTCGTGCCCCCTTTCGTTATGTCAGTGTCCAGAACAACATGCATTAAATTTTGCGTGAAAATCAGGAAAACAGCAAGTGAAACATTTGAATTACTTAAAATAGCATTTGATGATGACACTATGAGCCATGCAAGTTTTTGAATGGTATCATCAGTTTAAAGAAGGATGATCATTGGTTGAAAGTCAGCGTTCTGGACACACTTCAGTATCATGAAACTGTGACAGTGGTTTGCAGTTCGGTTTGAAATGAAAGGCGATTGACTGTCGGAGAGATTTGCAGAAGAAGTTGGAATTTCTGTTGGTTCATGTCATTCAATTCTAACTGGCGATTTGAGAATGAAACGACCAGAAAAATGGGTGTCTTGGATGCTTCACCACGACAACGCGCCTGCCCACTCAGCACAGCTTGTGAAGCAATTTTTAGCCAAACAATGTTGCCCACTAGTGCTGCAGCCTCCATATTCACCTGATATGGCCCCATGTGACTTTTTTTTTCTCTTCCCTCAACTAAAGAGAACCTTGAAAGGAGGAAGATTTTTGTGATGTGGAAACAGTAAAACAAAATGCGACTGAGCAACTTTTAGCGATTCTACAAATTGCTTATCAAAGACGCTTCCAACGATGGCAGAAACATTGGGAGAAGTGTGTGGCTTGCAGAAGGAGTATGCTTTGAAGGAGACTAAGCTGAAATCCCTGTAAATAAAATATTTTGTTTCCTACAGCATCAGTCTCAATACTTTTTGAACAGCCCTCATATTCTCCTTTTGAAAATAGATAAACTGTGGGGAAGTTACATTTGGCTCAAAGGAGTTTAAAACAACAAATACTATACAACGGCTTTGTAAATGGCTTCTTCACAGTGTAGCTTATTCAAACTGTTGCATACAAATGCATAGTCCCTCTTGACAAAATTTGTGTCTTATTGATAGCTTTGGTTCATAAGGCTTAAATTATGGCATTTGGAAAGCATTTATACTGCTCCAGAGATTTCTTGCATAATACCCATCTTATTACCATGTGGTAGACTACTTCTACCCCAGAAATACATTTGGCAGCATAGATTTCATATTGGTGGGGGGCCCAACCAAACAAAACAAACCCTTTTTTGCCTTGCAGTTTTGAAATGGTCCATTGCTAGTGGTTCCTCTTTCTTTTTCTTGGTGCTGCAAGGAACTGAGCTGCATTACATAGCTCTTTCCTGAGCTGTGGTCACCCTTGGCAAGCATACTTTCTTAATATATTTTTAACATGCCTTTTCCATTTTGGTAATTCATACCTGAAACACTTCTGAAATCCGTTTTGGGCATGTGTTTTTGATGAAGTTTACAAATGCAGGACTGTTAATGCAAGACTCAGTAGCTGCTCCAGTGTAGATTTGTTTTCCTTTTAGGAAAAAAATAAAAAATTGAAAATGTGTCATTCTCATACCAAATGTTGTTGAGGAAAGAGTTCAGTTAGTCTGTATAATGTGCCGGTGACCTAGGAATGTTTCCACTTTGCAAGAACTAAACGTGGGTAGAAATTCAATGATTTCCACCACAACCCTTCCCCCCCCCCCCCCCCCCCCCCCCCCCTTCAGGTTCAAACATCAATTTTTTTTTTCCTTATCTGTAGAAATGACTGAAAGATTTTGGGGGGGGGGATGTTTTAAAAGGATGCTCATTGCACTTTTCTAAATGGGGCAAAAACCAGCCTTTTTTTCTTTGTTTTTATAAACTGAACTGTGGCATGCATGATGAATTAAGGGGGCTGGTGAAAGAGATGGTTTAAATATATATACTCTTCTGAATTTGTGTCAGTCTCTAAGATTCTATTTTATATATTCCATTATGCAGGTTGTAGTGATTTGTTGTTATCACTGGAAGATAACCTGTTTGCACCCCCCTCCCACTCTTGTTCTATAGGTATAAATAGTACAAGCTTAAACTTATCAAGAGAATTCTATCACTTCAATAGTAAGAAGTTTTCAATATACAAATTGTGAGTCACTGAAGTGCCAGTCAGTGGATTTGGGTGTGTCTGTCTAATAAAACTTAAACTTCTTTGTAATTTAAACCCATACCACTTCCTCCCGGCTGCCCTCCCCCTAAAACTGCCTCTGTCCACTGTAGTCTCTAACGAGAAGAAAATGTCAGTGGGATGGTGCCTTGTTAGCTATTCTAGTGCTTTAATCTTGGGTGGCAATACAAATCAAATGTTTGGATTGGTATTTCGTGCTAGTGTACATACAGCATTTCAGCTTTTTTAGTTTAACAATATCTTTTAAATCATCTGGCTATAGTATTTTAAGTACTGTCTCTTTAAAAATCTATTAATAAACTAATAAAGCGTAAGTCCTAGTGTTTTAAAATTACTGGAGTGCTTTGTGAGCAGCTCAGCAGTCAATTATGGCATCATTAGGAGTATAAATGGAGGGGGAGGGGAAATGAATAATAATGACTAAATAAGCAATTATGAAATACAGATAACTGATACAAAAATTCAGTGAATTGAGGACAGAAAGGAGAGCCTGTTTTCTTCAAATAGGATTTCTTTAAAAAAAAACCCAAAACAAATGTTTCCACACCTCCCCCTTTTTTGTTCTAGTTTTGATGGGAATTGTGTGTGTGTGTGTGTGTGTGTGTGTGTGTGTGTGTGTGTGTGTGTGTGTGTAATATATAAATAAATAAATAATATGAAAAGGCCCTTGCCTTGCATTCTGTTTCTTGCTGTTGGCATGACCTTCATTAAGAAGTACGCTAAAAAAATATCCCCCTACACCCATCTTCTGGTGCATAGATTTTGGGTGTAGGGTTATATTTGTTCTAGTAAAGGCTTCCCTATTTTCAGGGAGGGAGCTTTGGTCTACTCACTTTACTTGCTCCCCTACCTGCCACATACACTAGTGGGTGCAGTGCTGCCCTGCCTGGCTCCTATGGGTGGGCAAGAGCAGCACAGAGCAAGCCCTGTCATGGCAAAGATTCCTGAGGGCGATACTGGCACCCCTTCATAGATAGGGGCTGGAGCCCCACTTGCCCCACTCTAGTTACGCTCCTGAGTCTTTGGTTATAGTACAGCCTCCCTAACTCTGATTTCTACCTCATGTCCTATTATCTTTCGGGAAGAGAGCAGGAGCTATGAATACTTGGATATCTTTTTTTTTTTTTAAGGAAATGTCCATAGTAAACCTTCAGACTTGGTGAGTAGAGCAGCTTTTGATAGGAATAAAGACTTTTTAATGAAGGCTTGATATGTTGATGTTTGAACGTATCACAAATTATGGTGGGGCCTGTAGTCTAAGGCCTTCATAGACTGAAGATGTACAAGCAATCTGAACATATTCCTTTATAAGTAGAGGGGCTACCCAGTGTGAGTCACTTACATATCCTGTTGCTATTCTCTCTCCAGACTTAATGAAGGCAAGGAGCCAGTTTCAGTGTGGAAGGTGCAATTCACTGCTGTCAGACACAAGACGAATCCTTTAATCTTCTTTTAGGGTATTGCATTGTACCCTGGTTATGTCCTAAATAGGAGGCTTGGGATGTGAGAGGAGGAATGAATATATTTATCACACTGAGGCCTATTAGATATATTTTATAAGCTGCTGGTATGAGGGAAGTCATTCAGTTATCACTGAAAACATTTTTACAACTTGTCACTTCCGAGTTGACTGTGAAGCTAGTGTGTGTGCAGCAAATATTTTGAAATTTTAAACAAGAGACGTGATTCACCACCTCATGAACTAGTATATACACTGCTGTCTTGCTTCACTGGTTTCTCAGTGTAGTATATTTTTGTTCTTTCTGTAGAACTAACCAACAGCTTGGAAGTCTTGTGAATCAAAGAATAAGCAACAGATGTAGTGGTGTTTTGTAGTAAATCTGTCTTTAACAGGTTTAATTTATGAGTATATGCAAGTAACTCTTAGCACACACTTGATCTTCCAGAGCTAATTTTGTTCTTAATAGGGTCAAAAGTGGAGTAGTGAAAAGCAAAGCAGATAGCATGGTTGAAGATGTGCCAGTGCTATTGAATCTTTGAGTCCAGTTGTCAGAATTTTGGAAGCTAAAGACTAGCTAAAGGGGAGTTAATAACCTTAATTGGATGTAGATGATTGTGTTCATAGATGTTACCAGCAACTTTTGGCAATGTTATTACTAGTCAAGGAAAAGCAAACAAAATTTTCAAATGTTAGTTTACATCTTTAGGCATTTGTGATAACCATCCTTTTCAGCTTCCTGAGCGAAGAGAGGCAGTTTAAGACAAATGTCAGGCTGTTCTCCTCCTGGTATCGTATCCTTAAGCTTTACACCAGATACATTCTCTGGAATCTTTTTGGCTCCAAGACCCTGTCACAAGTGTGAGCCAAGCAACCTTCTGAGTGGAGGGGGCAGCAGAAGGCTCATCTCTAGCCTGATAGTTAAGTCTCCAATTAGCCAGAAAGGGCTCTGAGCTATCTGCTCCCTTGGGACTTGACTGTATTTCCAATGTGCCCCTAGCATTGGCTAGCCTGAAACTTAATCTTGTCAGGTGTCAAATGCTCTTTATATAAAGACTTTTCTCCAATAGTCCAGCGAACAGCTGTATGGTAGGAAAGTCTGGTACTTGATAGCTTTATATTCATCAGGTTTGATATTTGGTATATCAAAGTCTCAGCTTTTGAAGTAGTGACCTAAAGCTTTTCCATTTTAAACTGAGAATTTGCAGCTCAAGTAGTTCTGTGCAGGTTCTGTAAGAATATATAATACAGTACTTGGTGTTCTGCTGTAATATCTACTATAGCACATTTAACATGGTAGTTAAAGGACTTTTAAAAAATTCAATAAATCATTAAGTCATATTAATAGCATTTCCATTGGCTTGTGCAACTGGAGAACTATTGCCAAAGTAGATAGTTGCTTTGTAAGAATAAGACAATTGAATTTTGCCAAGAGAAATGTCTGCTTGCTGCAGAATCATTTCACATTGACAGTTGGCTAGAGTGGTGTTTTTGGTATTAATTTCAGAGGTAGAAGTGGGGGTGGGGATTATGTTTGTCTGTTCTGTACATTAGCAGCAAAGTAACATGCTTTGTGCTAATCTATTTCTTCTCCTCCAAGAATTTTGGTGCACATCACAAAAAAAAAAAAAAAAATCCTTATGCCATTATAAAAAAATAAGTATCTCATTTTACTGGTGGTGACACTGAAGAACAAATTCAAAGACATGTACTTGGTACTGCATAAGAGTATCTTGCAGAGCCATTGGCTTCAAACTCAGAGTTAGTGGAATTCTGCAGAACAGAATTGAACAAGCCTTTGAACTAGTATGAAAAGAAAACTCTACCTTTCTCTGCAGCCTTCTGCTCCCAGCCTCAGGCCCAGGGGGTTGGACTAGACCTCTAGAGGTCCCTTCCAGCCCTACTTTTCTAAGATTCAAAAGTTCAGCCTGGCTGTAAGAACACTTGTTAGGCTAATAATAATATTTCAGCTTTTACAGCTGAAGTAATGCCATCTTATTAGCAAATTTCTTATAATCAATTAGCGTGTTGGAAAAGCTTCATTAGTAACTCAGACTTAAGAACATTTGTGTTAAATTCATTGAATGGTTTTGAACAAGTTAAAAACACAGCACTTGGTGATGAAAATCAATAGGCAGGAACATGTTTAAAGATTTTCTTGCTGCTCCCTTGAACAAGAAGAAAATATAGTGGAAGGAATAAAATTTCAAGGGGAATGACTGGCTTAGAATTTTGTGGGACTGTTTCTAAGGGTGTGGGCAGATGTAGTGCTTGGAATGTCCTAAATACACTTTTAAACCCCAAGGGTGCCTATACAAGAGTGTGGAGGCTGCACCAACATGCTGGAATTCCAGTGCGTTGCAGCAGACTCGATTAATTGGGTCTGCTGGAGCGTGGCAGTTGCCACACTCCAGCAGCCTCCTGCGCATCTCATATCCATGTCCCCGCACTTAAAAATGGTGGTGGGAGTGCTTGAACTAAAGCTCATTGAATGACCTTTAGTTCAAGCACCCCCGCTGCCATTTTTAAGGGATGCCGATGCACAAGATGCAGCAGCGCTTTAATTGGAGCGACTCTTGGAGCCACTCTAATTAAAGCACCGCCCCCACCCCCAGAGCACGTGTAAAAGTGCCCCACGAGTTTAGATGAGCACACCACTTAAAGAGTGTTTCTTAAATTTGCTGGATTGTTTCAAAAGCACGCTGGGAAAATCTAGTATGAAGTGGTTCAATGCATGTTTTACTTGCAGACATAGAGCGTTCCATGCCTAGTGCCTGGTCAGTCCTCCAAGCTACATCACTTCTCACTCCCTTCCTGTTCCCCATCCCTGCCAAACCCATGCAGGGCAAGGGGTTGATCTGGGATACAGACCAAGCTCTAGTGCCCAAAAATCTATTGCCTACAGAGACCATAGTCTGCAGGGGTAGGAAAGCAGAAAGCATCTGTTTTTGGTTTCACTTCCCTGCTAGGGACCCTGGGTGGGGGTCACAGAATCATTTGGAATAGGTAGCCAAGTACCAGGTGGGGTGGGGGGCTTGCTATGTGGCCCCCTTCTGGTTTCCAAGGGGCTGGGTGCACCCTCCCCACCCCACAACTCCAATTTTAAAAAAAATTCTTTTAAATTTGTTTTTTGCCTGCACTAGCTATTTTCATTTCCATGCTTATAGGTCCCAGGCCTGACTACAAGATTGTGACACAGAGGGGTGAAGAACAACTAATGGGCTAATTGACTTCACATTTTGAGATGGAATTAACAGATGTTCTATTCTATTAAGTACCTGTTCTGCAGTGGCTCCATCTTCACCCTCCCTCACACCAAATACACACCTGAGCAAGTGGCAGATGTTTCCTGCTATAAGAAAACTTCACCCTCTGCAACAAGCAGGGGGTCAAACAGCCCCCCTCAGCACCTTTCAGTCCTTCAATTCTCTACCATACTCATGCCCTAAATGAGCATGGGGCCACCACCCCTGCCAAGTGGGGTCTATTTCCTGTGATGGGGTCTAGGCTGTTTGCCTTGTGTACCTGTGCGTGCCCAGCTCACCATACACATTTTGGTAAAATGTAAGTGTTCCTTATTAAACACAATAAGCCTTTCTTTTTCTTTCTTTTTTTTTTTTTTTTTTTTTAACTCAAAGTTTTTTTGAGAAGCAGATGCAGAAAACTGCAATTGCAATTTGCAGGCAGTGGCATCTTCCTCTTCCTCAGCGTCCAGTCAATTCTGGTTTCTTCCCTCTCTAAGGGAATCCTTGGAAAAATCCAGGCAATGACCCCTGGAAGGCATGATGGTCTGAGTAGCCTATCACTTCTTGGTGGTGGTTTGGCAGCAGTGCAGTCCCTAAAACATGGCAGTCCTACTTAGAAGAACCTTTAGAAGTGTACGGGTAGACATTTCTGTCCAGGGACAACTATGAATCGCTTCCTAATCGGTGAAACTCCTGGAATGGTTCAAGTGTTATGTCTGTCTGCACTGTAATGCTGCTTTCTCCTGTACTGGCTTCTCTTTTATTATCCAAGGACTCTCTGCAGCTTACATCAGTCCTGTTTGTATATCATTATACCTGCTCTCCCATTTAGAACACTAAAACCTTAGTAATGAAAAATGCATTGTATAGGATTTATGGTGATGAATGTTGACAGTAGTGTTATGAATGCTGGAAAATCAGCAATCCCATTGTAATGCCTATTGGACCTTCAGTGAAATGTCTGAGGAAACTAAACATACAAAACTGAGACTTACTGAAGGTCATACTGCCTTGCAATCTCCTTGGTATGCTTTACTTGGCAGCTATGTTGGCTTTGACCAACCCTTTGGTATTTACTCCTTCGGAGATGGACACTTCAGGGTCAAATGTGAACTGTGTATGGTTTTTTCCCACTGCATCAGAGGCAAGTGAAAAAATACCCAACTATACACCTACATTTCGGGTCTTTTCTAGGCATATCTAGGCATGTCTTGGCATATCTGCTGCTGATGTATAGACTTTTGGGGGTGGGGGGTGGTATGTTTGTATGTGTGTGGCACTTATTTTAAGAGACATGCCCCCAAAATGCAAAAATATTTTTGAAGATTTGGGCATGCAAGCTGCTGTTTATAACTGTTTTAACTCTGTACCACTAATTTGCTCCCCTTGTTCCCCCTTCCAAAAGTTGGGCAAATTTAACCCTGTTGGATCATAAAGCGCTGACCCAATATAGATCTTTTCTTTGTTAGGGTGTTTTGGTTTTTGTTTTCCCTCAAAAATATATGAAGCCTACTTCTTCCATGTCAGAGAGGGAGGAAAAATAAAAGGGGTGGGTATGTGGTTTAAAAAAAAAAAAAAAATTGCACTCTTTTCAGGGATCATACCAAACCACCTATTTTGTTTCATAGTATATCTTCTTTTATTAAGGTAGTATGCTTAAAAAATGGGAGTTTACAGCTAAATAGACTTCTGTTTTAGAGAAGAAAATATCCTGTAGTCTTTAATATTTGATCTTAAGCAAATGTTAAAAATTACAGGATATCTTTTTTTTTTTTTTCCTAAAATAGAAGGATATATAGCTGTACACTCCCATTTCTTAAGCATGCTACCTTCCTAAAAGAAGATATATTATGAAACAAAATTGGTGGTTTGGTATGATCCCTGCAACGTGAGTTTTTTTTTTTTGTTTGTTTGTTTTTTTAAGAGCTTAATGTCAGTAGAAATTTTAAATTCTTGTAATGTGGCTTTCTCACTGAAACACAGAATTAAAATACATAATCCCAACTTTAATAACATTTATTAGAACACTTAATGCTATTCAACTAATATAGTTTGAGAGCAGCATATTTATTTGTCACTAACAAGTTGTTAGACATTTAAAAATGTTGATGGGGGGAAGGCATTACAATGAAACTTGTATGAGGAAGTAGGATTATTAATGTTTGTTTGTTTGTTTGTTTGTTTGTTTGTTAACACTCCCCCTTTCCCCCTCCCTCCCAGTCTTTATCATACCCTTTATTTTAACTCCTGAATTTTGCATAAGTAGCATTGACAGGAAAAAAAAGTACTTAGTTTTTAAACTCTTACTACTAGCTAGAACGTCTAATTTAATATTTTGCCTTCAGTAAACAAAGCTATGAACGTTGAAGAAAACCATTTCTATATTTGTAGATATTAATATAAGCAGTGCCTTCATTAAGGGCTGGTCACTATTGAGTTAAGCTCATTGGTTTCGATCTCTTATAATTGTTTATAATCTGTCACAAGATAGGGAGGGGAATAGAAAGGTTTTGTAACTGAGTGTTTTTAGATGCTAATTAACATGGCTCAACACTACAGATTAAAGAAGATAACCTTTTGCACGCTTGTTCAAGCTGTTGGGGAAATTGTTTTTTTCCTCTCCATATAAAAAAAAAAAAAAATGTCAGGTCATTTGAGACAGAGATGTTTCTGGTTTGGTCTACCCCTTAAGGAAAGGGATCAGTTGGTTTCTGGTAGCCTGACACAGATTTTTTTCAACATGAAATTCTGTATTCCCTTTCCTAAAGGCAGTCCATGTTCTTTCCATTCCAGAGTACTTCTACCTTACTGTTGTGGAGCAGGTGCACACCATTTGCCTTTAGGAACACTTGCTAATTCAGCCCTGTAGGTTAGGTAAACTTTTGTGACTAAAAACAAGACCAGAACTTGTGCACACCACTTTTTAGCACCACCCTAAATGTTACATGTCTTTGCTTGCTACCATGTTTACTCAGATACAAAATTAGTTTTCCCCTTTTCCCCCTCCCCCTAATTGTCAGAGGAAAAATGGCTCTCATTTTATAATTACATACGAGGAAATCCCACTAAATACATTGTCTATCATTTAAACTATTGCCAAAAGCAACATGTGCTTAGCAGTGGAAACCAATTATGAAGTTGATTTTAAATGTAGCCAGCACTGAGCATGTCTATAAAACATAGCCCACATTGGGCAAAAGTCATGCTCAAAAGTGTGTTTATGGAGTATCTGTGCTAAAATTTGCAGCAGTTTCAAAAAGTAATGTTTTAATTGTGGATGAAGTAAGTTCATGGGTACTATATGCAAATTGCTAGAGCTATGTTTAATATGAAGGTTATGATTTTCAAATTTGCCCCTCCTTCATGTGCTTGGGTAGAGCAGGATCTGACAGCAAGGAGCGGGAGAGGGCAGGGAAAAAGGGATACCAGGGGACAATGTTGGAAGGGGAAGCAGAGTGCAAAGCGGTCCACTTGGCCCTCCAGACTTATTTTCCTTCCTGTAGCAGTGGGAGGGGGATAAATTCAAAACAAACCTCCAATAATTAAATTCTATACCTGGAAAATTATAACAAATCTATACATTTTCAATATATAGAATCTAATTATTGGGGGGTGGGGTCGTCTTATAGTCAGGGTTGTCTTCTATTCAAGTAAACAGTATTTTTCAGTATGTGGTTGACCACTGGTCTCGCTTGGTTTTTATAATATAGTAAATATTGTAATGTTCTCTTACCAATGTGTTTTGTTAGAGCAAGTTGTTGCGTAGTCCTGTACTTATTTTTATCTGCCTAGATTCTGAAGTTGTTTATTTGCTTATCAAAAGTAAATATATAATAGGGAAGAGAATATTTTGCCACTTTGTAGGAGAGCATCTTGTGGAAAACATGAATAATCCTCACACAGGAGGTTTCAGAAAAGCAGACAGCCTTTTATTTTAGGTAGTACAATGGCAAAGCAAAACCAGCTTAGATTTAGCCCAGGGAGCGAGTGCAATTGGTGGCCATTCTCTAGCAGTTGAGTAGTGATTATAAACCCTATGATGTGGGGATGGGGAGCTGAAATATTTGATCCTGGCATGAAAATATTAACAGGTAAAGGAAGTATAACATTGCCGTTTGAGTGACTCATTCTCTGTTTTTCTCTTCTCATTCCTCCTGTCTGGAATTCAGCGTACATGAACCTGACTAGCCTTGCAGTTGCCCAAAGCACAGAGCAGAAGCCATGGGGTCAGTTACCCACAAGGCTATGCTGTTTCTACTCTGCTGTTTTTCAAAGCCTCCGGGGAATTGTGGCTGAGATGCTGGATCTCTATTCATCAGCCCCAAGCTATAAAGCAGCACATTAGCATCCGCTCCAACATGTTTTGAGGTGCTCTAGTTAGGATGGCGCCGAATGTTTATTTGGCATGGCCACAATCCAAATTAGAACTACATCTATTCATACCCTAGGTGCCTTATAGTGGTTTCTTCAGGGAGGTGACACTTTATCTTGTCCTTCTGTCAGACAGAGGATCAGTGTAGTAGAAAGCAGTGGATGATGGAAAAAATAAAAGTAGAAAAAAGAGTATTTTTCTTGAGACTTGGATGCCCCTCTTTTTACTGATTAAGTAAAACAGTATTTATTGAGCTCACAAAATAGTTACCCGTCTGAAAAAGAAGTAGGATTATTTTAGACTGAAATCCTATGCTTTGTGGTGCTGCCAGAGGGAAAGGGTAGACTTCATCTTGTTAAGAAAACATTCACCCTTTATTAGATTTAATCATGAACTCTCTTATATTGCATAATGGACATTTTGCCTCCATTTAAGCATTTTAATTGGGGCCTGCATAAGGGAAAGA
>NW_005842220.1:835344-836367 GCF_000455745.1 Alligator sinensis
AAGATAAACATCAGTAACAAGCTAATGTGTTTATAAAACGTAATGTAGGTGTACACAGAGCTTGTTTGACTAGACTAGGGTGGGCAATTATTCCAGGCGAAGGGCCACTTATTGAGTTTTGGCAACCCATTGGGGGCTACCTGCCCCTTGACAGGTGCCCCACTCCCTGGTTGCCATCTTGGGGCCAGAAGTCATGCCCCCTAACTCCTGACCTTTTGCCACCAGAAGTCCTTCCTCTTGCCCCCTGGGATTACTCTTTTCAGAAAGGGATTTTTGCCATCTCTGAACCAGAAAAATACCAAATTGTATTCTAAAAATCAAACATGTACTACAACATTCCTTAATTTAATTTCAAAAAAATATTTTTGTCCTGATTTTGCATGTTTGTGTAGTATAAATAAGGATGATAGTATAATAGCCTAAAATGGAGTCTTATTCTTGTATATTGTGGGAGGGTAGATACAGGTTTGTTGGTATGTGGGGGATGTGTGTGTTGTGGGATTTATGGGGGGAGGGTGGATGGGTGTGTGTAGTATGGGTTTTGTGGGGGACTATGAGTGTGTTGGGGATGGTGGCTGGGGAGGGTTGTGGCTTACATGGTGGGGAAGGGTTTGCCTACAGCCTGTGTGCCCCCCCCCTCCCCGCCCCGTGGCAGGCAGAGCCCCCGCCAGTGCTCCTGCAAGCCCAGGTTCCATGCTTCTGCCACTCCTGGCCCCAGGGCAGTGGCACAGGCCCTGTGCTCCTGCTCACTGCCACTTGCCCCCTTCTGCCACTGATGCCCCTCTCCTGCTGCTTCCCTGTCCTGCCTCGGCCACTCCAGCACCATGTCCCAGCACTGCAGCTGGGAATCGTGATGCTAGACTGCAGCAGGCATGGGGGGGAGCGGGGAAATGGCTGCAGCAGGCAGTGGGAAGGGGCAGTGAGCGGGTGCATGGAGCATAATGAGAGCTGGGCGGGAGTACGAGGCCCGCACCAGTGCACTGGGGCCAGCACTGCTGGGGCCCAGAACAGGGTGGCAGGAGC
>NW_005842220.1:836434-843546 GCF_000455745.1 Alligator sinensis
GTAGCGCAGCCCAATTCCATGGAGCCCCTCGTAGCCCAGGCCCCATGCTCCTGCCCACCCTGCTCTGGGCCCCACCAGCTCTGGCCCTAATGCACCAGTGCGGGCCCCATGCTCTCACCCACCTACTGCTGTGCTCTGTGTACCTTCTTATTGTCCCTTCCCCCTGCCTGCTGAAGTCATTTCCCCACTCCCACCCTGTCTGCCGGTACTGCATAGTTCCCAGCTGCAGTGCTAGGACCACAGGAGCTAGCCTGGCCAGCCCTGATGACTGGAACGATAGCCCATGATGTTTCCCTGCCTCCTTCCCCCCCCCCATATCTGTATTTCCCTCAGCACAGGGAGGCAGGTACAGCCCCAGACCAGAGGCTTTCACCTGGGGCTTAGGGTGGGGGGTCTGGAGTGGGGATGGGACTAGGCTGGAATTGCTGCTGAGGCTGTTTATTTCTGCCACTGGCTCCCTCTGGATTCTGTTGCCCCTGACTTCTGTCATCTTTGACAGGCAGCCAGGGGCAGATAAATATTACTTTTCTAAATTTTTTTAGGGGCCCTGTAGGCCACATGAAATGGCCTGGCAGGCTGGATTTTGCCTGCCCCTGGATTAGACTTTTAAATACTATATGCCCCAAAAGGAGGCTTGACAGCTTTTTGGTAACAAAACTGTCTGAGTAGCTATTGGGGGTGGGTGGGGGGGAGTGTGCACGTGTGTATAGAGAGAGATGTATATAGATGGTGAAAATTTAGATAGTACAAACCAGACTTGAAGAGTGTCAAAGCATGTTGTTTCGAAACTTGCAGGCACAGCAGGGTTCACGAAGGCAATACTGAATGAGAGGGCTGTTTATCTCCAAGTCATAGGAACTAGTGTAATGTGCCTGCCCCTTTCACTGGCTATGTACACATGTTCAAATCATTAAGGAGAATTCTCCTGTTTGGTTTTCCTGAGAGAGAAGCTTACCTGGAAACAGCTGAACAGACATTCAACTGTTGAGCCCCTGAAGACCAAATTGCTTGCAGTGCTGAGGCTGCACAGTTAGGGTCCCTCTATGTACACATCTCAGCGTGCTTTGTAGGCCCAATCTGTCTGCCTGGTGGCAGGTGGTATCAGTGCACAGGGAAGCCCTGCTTAGCTGACCGAGACTGCTTGGAGTCAGCCTCTGTTTCCCTGCAGCACAGTGTGGGATTGTGACGGGGCCATGTTCTACTTCTGCTCAGGTGGAGTAGTAGAGTCAAGCCTGGGCAACAGTCTTGGGTGGGGAGGAGAGGCTGTGGGGAGGAAAGTACCCTGGCATGCTACTTGACTGTGCTGTGACTTCTTTCAGAAGGGCAAGGACATTTGCTCTTCCAGGAGAAACTGTCTTGGGAATGATTTAACCCTGGTTGTTCCCAGGTTATATTCCTCCTGAGGCAGCTACTTTAGCTCTGGGGGGAAAAGTATTGGACAGATCTGTATATTCTAGAGGTGCACTGAGGCCCCCACAGTAAGGGATTGAGGACCCCATGGTGAGGGAAGGAGGGAGTGGGGCTGGAGCAGGGGCAGGTGCTGCCCAGCCAGGTCAGGGTGGGGCAAGGGATGGAGCTGTGGGTGGCTCACATAAGGGGGATGGGGAGGGGGAGCAGCTCCCTCTGCTGTGCATACCCTGGGGGAAGCATGGGGGGGGGCATGTGACCCCTGGATTTGTGCATGGGGTGAGGGTGGGCTGCCCACTGCAGGCTTGGGGCTGTGCCAGGCTCTTCCCAATGGAGAGTCTGGGCTGTGGCTGTGGCTGGGGCAGGTGTTGGTAGGGCAGACGGTCGTGGTGCTGGGAGGTGGGGCTACAAGGTAGCTATGGGAAATTTTGGGGTGGCTATAGCCCACCTTGTAACCCCCACCCACCTCCCAGCGCAGCCGCAACCCAGCCCCTTCTCTGCTGGGAAGAGGCTGCAGCTGGCAGCCCACCCTCAACCTGTAAAACAAATATGGGGGGCACATACCGCCCCCCATATCTCCCCTGGGTGTGTGCAGCATGGGGAGCTGCCTATGGCTCCATCCCATGGCCTGCCCTTTCCCAGCTGGGTGGCCCCTACCCCACTCCCTGCCTCACTGTGGGGGGCCTTGATCTATCCCCTCATGCCCCTTCCCTCCTCCACGCCCACAGACTTACCAAACGGACACTGCTCTCTAAGCTGCCTGGCTGCATATTGGCAATCTGATCGGTATTGGCCAATATGGCTGGTCAATAATCAGCCATTGGTATCAGCCACGAAAATCTTGATCAGTGTACCCCTAGTATATTCATGGTTTCTCCTGAGAGCAGCAGTTCTTTCAGGAGAAACTAAATGTTTGTATATGGCTACTACACTACTGATTTTTAAGTTCTCTCTGTCCATGGTCATATAATTCTTTATCTAATCATTTCCAACAAACAACCCTGCATAATGAACTGTCATTAAAGAGATGTCTTTCTGATTTGTGAGGGTTTTTTCTTTTCTTCTAAAAGGGTATTATGTATGATTCATATTCTTAAGTAAGAGTCTCTTATTTTTCAGTCGCCTCTGGGCTTATGGGCATCAGCTGGAACTTAATACTACTGGTTTTCAACTGATCCCTAACAACTTGCAAATTGTACACTAGTAGTAGTAGTTTATTTTAAATGGCAGATATTTTACAATTTCAGATTTTTAGAAAGCTAAAGAAATATAGAGAAATATATTTATTTCCCTTCCCCACCTTCCCTGGGAAGTAAATGCTCAAAAAATGGATGAAAACAGGAGCAATTAAGTTGGAGTTGTGTTGTAAAAATGTTTGTTTGGGTTTTTTTTGGTTTAAGCCACCACTAATTTGTCAGAAATGCCACATCTAAATGGACTTCAATACTTGTGGATGTTCATATAATGTCTGTAGAAAACTTGACTCTGTTTATGCTAGTAGGAGATAAGTACAAGACAAATATTGTAAACATAAAAAGTTGCTTCATTGCAATTGTTGTAACAGTCGTTTGTTTAAAGAAATACTAGTGTAATTGTGTGTCATTCCTAACCAGAATATAGTTATTCTTTGAAAGCAAGTACAGGGCCTGTTTACTTGGAGTTGTCCCGCACATTTGTTTTGTTGGGTAGCAAATCCTTTACATTAGAAGTTTTTTGAAGTGTCTCTTTTTATGTCTAAATCAATTGCAATGGTAAATGGCCGCTTATTCCTACAAAGCTGCCTTTCCCCAATCAACCCCAGCACCCCTTCCCCCACCTTCAATTTTATTTTGCCCATTATGAAAGGAACCTGTCCAACGATACTTGTAGCTAAGTCAGTTTGTACAGGCAATCCTTGGACTTACGACACAATTGGTTCCTGAAAACCGCGTCTTAAGTTGAAACGTTGCAACTAGGAACCAATTTTCTCATAAGAAACAATGTTATAAATAGGGTATTGGGCCTTGGTTCAGGAACTAATCCCCCGTTTTCACCAAAAATACCCCAGAATTTTGTATTCGATCAATTAGAGATGAGTAATATAGCTACATTAATGTATTTAAATAGCAATCGCATTGATTTGGAAGGTTTTACTTGAGGTGACTTTGCTGGACTTTTTGAAAGGCTCTTGGCTGAAGTCTTCTCAGGAGTCTTGTCTCCAAGTTTTTCTGGAGTCTTGTCTGCTTTCTTAAAGAAAGTGTCCAAGGAAGTTTGGACAGATGTTCTCCAGGGAGATGGGCAACGCAGTGAACTTGTTTGCTGACATGGTGTCGCATCGGATAAGTGTTGTAAAGTCGAAACTGATGTCAGAAAGGTGAAACGGTGTCAATTTATAAACGTCGTAAGTGCGAAATGTTGTAACTCGAAACGTTGTAAGCCGAGGACTGCCTGTAGTTTTAGTTCTAAAATCTTTAGGCTTCTCATGGCTTGTCGCTTTTGAGCCAAAACATGTTGATATTGGAAAAGTGTAGTAAAAAAAAAAAAAAAAAGTGCTTCAGTTTGGTCCTCTCCCAAGAGGCTTTTGGGGGAACTGGGATGTATGGATCCGTCAAACTATTGAAATATTCACCGGAAGTCCAAGGAATAGGCATTAATACATAAATACGTCTTCAGCGACTGCCCAGTTAGTGGAATTGGGCTGCATGCTAATTTGAGTACATACTAATACCAACGATGATATAATACTGGCTGCAAGGCTGAGTTGATTTTTGAATTCTCAACCAGAAACCTTTGATTTAATTTATTTGCTCTATTTTTGTTTTACATCTGTAATTTTGTAGTTCTTGTTGTTGTACTCATTCTTAAGAGGGGCTAATTCTCATCAGTTGGAAACCGTTAAAATATATTGACTTTTGGCTAACTGTAAACATCACACTAAAGTTGGTACTAATTTGCTAATCGGGAGGTTAATATGTGTATGCGAGTGCATGCATACACACACTTATACGGATTATTATACATTCAGATTCTGAATTATTATGTATTTATGCCAGAGGGGGATAAGTGATGCATTTTTTTTATTATAATAGCATTCCTATTTTAATTGTGACTTGTGTTAAGCTGCATGCAAATGAAAAATTAAACTTTAAATATGACAAAGCATTTCAAAATCACTTTCACTGGTTAAATTACCTTTTAAATGTGCTTCATACATAAACTTATTTTTCTTATCAACACAGCTTTGACTACAAAGCAGTTCCTTTAAGCCAAGAAAACATTACCTGGATTTAATATGGTGAATGGTGCATGAATTTGGTTTTGGGGGGTTGTTTTTTTTTTCGGTTGGTTGGTTGTTTTTGAGGTTTTGTGTGCTAATTACTCTGTTCTTCAAAATTTTTAGGCTTAGTAGATCTCGTATCTCTTTATGTATTAGGAGAAGAAAAATGTTTTCCTGAGGTTCAGTTGCCGCCTTGGTTTTGAATGATCTAGTCTCTTGTTCTCTCTTCCCACCCCCCACTTTCCCATGCTCTTATACAAGTATTTTGGACATATCTTTTAAATAACACAACGTAAATAAACCTTAGAGACAATCAGTACTAGTTTTGTGACTCTTGCCTGTACTGTTTCTCCATTGTTCTTGTCGTCTTTCCTCATCGCTGATGTGCATTCTTGCCTTTTTGTGATTTTTTTTTTTCTGTCTACCCTAGCTCGTACATTTTATTAAAGGATGA
This sequence comes from Alligator sinensis, assembly GCF_000455745.1. Lineage (NCBI taxonomy): Eukaryota > Metazoa > Chordata > Crocodylia > Alligatoridae > Alligator > Alligator sinensis. Next base: position 841,552 of record NW_005842220.1, read on the forward strand.
TGAGGAAGGAAACCAAAAATTGTTGCAGATAGATGGACTACTTGTTTCACCTGGCATCTTCAATAACCTGTCATTGGCCAATGCTACAGAGAGGTTTGTTTGTTTGTTTGTTTGTTTGGGTTTTTTGCAAGAAAGCGATAGCAATTGCCATACTAGACTATTACAGAATAACCTTATTCTTAGTTTCTTTCTACTGCTCAGTGGGCCAATTTATAATTTAATTTATGAGGGCTTATGCCACTTCCATACTTGTAAATGCTACATTTGCTATACTTACAAACATCTTTCTCTTGTTTGTTTGACAGCGCACTGATGGTACTCTAAAATTATCTAATTTAAAATTTCATTGGGAGTTACACATTTCCCCTTACCTGATAGATTTATGTATCATTTGTATTGGCATATACTGTGCCAAGGCACCTTTGAAAAGGAGCTCACAGGAGGGGTGGGAGGAAGGAAAACAAAACAAAGAATATGGTTGCTAAGCACTGAGGAAAGAAAATTCTGGCTACACACGCAAGGTAATTTTTGCCCAGTATTTCATTGTAAAAACTGCTATAGGTCATGACTACTGTTGCTATAGAAAGCTAGTTGCATTGAAGTGAGTCTTAAAATAAACAGTAGACAAATGAAACAACGCATTAAGTTTGTAATGCATTCTGGTGTCCTTCAGTTTTGGGTTGCATTCTGTTCTTAGTATGGCTTCTCCATACTTTGGGTCTCTACATTTCATTGGATGTACGTGAAGCCTGCATTTTGCCTTGACAAAAGGGAAAAATGCATAAAAATTCTTAAATAATATAGGTCAAGTCTTTAACAAAAAAAGGAAATAGTATTACTAAAATCGGTCATGAAACTAGCAGCTTCTTAAATTGTATTTCAATTTCTGCTTTAATGTATTTTGTTGTTGTGGAAACGCTTCAAGTTTTATAAGACCTTTATTTTTTTAGTTGTTTAAATTACCTGATATCAAGTGTTCTTTGCTTTCACTTAAATGGAAAGGATTTTAATATGTTTCATTATAAATCATAATTCAACTCAATTTTAAGATTGCCCACTTGGTTTTTACCTCTTCTCTGAAGGCCATTGGGAGATTATAAATGAGATCAGTGTCTCTGTGTGTTTTGAGCCACATCCTTTTTAATCATCCATTTCTATCTTAACCAGAAAGGTGTTTGTGGGATGTGGGTTTTTTTGGCGGGGGCTTGGGTTTTGCTGCTGCTGCTTTGGGAGTAGGGGGTGTGACGTATTTTGTTTTGTTCAACCTTTTAGTTCAGTTGATCCAATTTGATAGTGCCAAATTTGAGAACTACTTCTCTTAAACACATTTAAAAAAAAAAACAAAAAACCCCCCAACCCTTCTGATGTCTTTACAACTAGGAAAAGGTTTTAGTCTCTTTGAACCCTTTAGTCCCGATTTGGAATGGGAAGTGACCTTATTTTTGGACACAACATGCCTTCTTCCTCTTATACACTGTGTTGTTGTACAGTGGACTCCTGAGCCAACTGTGAGACTTGACTTCTGTTCCAGTTTATAAATTAATCTAGATGTGGACAAAACACCAATGCCTCTTTCTGTTTGTTTTTATAAGTATTGGGGTAGCATCTAGATGCCCCAGAGTTCACTAGAGTCTCCTTGACCTACAAAAGTTCAGGGCCCCACCCTAACTCATGGCACTTTATGTAAAACACCATGAGTTAGAGCCCTGACCCAACAGATATTCACCTGTTGGGTTGGGGAAGCTGGAACCTGCCTGCCCTGGCCCTGGCCAGCGGATGGGAGTGCTCTGGCAGCCACCAAGGAGGCTGCCAAACTGCCCCCCTCCCCAGCCCTCTCCCTTCCATCTTCAGGACTATCAGCAGGGGAGGGAGAGGTAAGGGGAGGAAGCAACTGCACAGGGATGCTGGCTGCTTTTGAAGGGCTAGAGTTGAGTGGGAGCAACTGATGGAATGGCGCCCCCTCACCTCATGCCCCACTGTCCCTGTCCCCCCCCC
>NW_005842220.1:843577-853854 GCF_000455745.1 Alligator sinensis
CAGCTAGGGGTGAGGCTGGGCTAGTATTGCCAGCACAAGCACCAGCCCAGCCTCATTCCTACGTGAAAAATTAACCCTGGAGAGAACACAAGTTCCCTAAGGCTCTCTGCTTGAGTGCTTTAATCTAATACTTCATTTTAACAGGGTTAATTTTTCATGTAATTGGTCATTTTAAAAGTGCTCTGCAGCCATACGCATATGTTAAGTCATGGTTGTGGAGTGCTTTCAGGGGCCTGGTCATGTGAAAAATGTCACTTGTGTAAGCACCCTACATGTGCATTTAACAGAAGACTTGTCTGCTACAAATAACTTACAATGTATTCATCAGAAGTCTTGATTTTTTTTTTAGGAGTTAGGCACTTTGCTTCTATAGATGATAATGCTGAATACTGGGGCTGAAAAACAGAGGGAAAAAAATCATGCATATCTTCTTTATCACCAGCACAAATTGCTCTGACCTCCTGTTTAGGCTGATGTTATTATCAAAGTTCTTTAGTTCTTTTATTGTTTGACTGGCATGTAGGTCCCACTAAATCCAACTTTTACTGAGAAGCTGATGTTCCTCTTCCTTTGTATCCATCAGCTTTTGCTTTAAGGCAGGGTAGTCATGGGTAGGAGATCTACAAATATGATGATCAGGATCATGAAAATATTAAAAAAACAAAAAAGTGACATGTTCAGGAAAATGTTTGTACCCTTCCACATGAATGCCACGCACACCCAGAGCCTGGGGGGATGGGGGGGGGTACAGTGAGCTCCCACAGGTGGTGGCAGTGGCAAGCAGCGAGCTCTCGCAGGGGGCCCACGGCAGTGTTGGTGGCTGGGGAGGAGGGGTGTGGTGAGTGCTGACAGGTATTCAGCGACCACCCGCAAATACCACCAGCAGTGTTTGTGGCGAGGGGAGGATGGCAAGCGGTGGCTGCCTGCAGGCGCCACCAGCAGCATTGGCAGTGCTTTTTGCAAGGGGTGCACCGCCAAGCTCAGGGGGTGCATGTGCACCCCCTGCATGTTGCCAATGCTCTTCCATGACATAGTTTGAAGTCGGAGCTTGGTTGGCTTCTAGCTAAATCCTTGGGCTAAGTACAGACAGTCAAAAAGATTAAGGCTGAATATATTCAATCTAGGCAGCGTCTTCCTAAATGGCATAGACTGAGCCAATAACCAACTGAACTGACATTCAGTTGTCAATTGGGAAAGGCAAGAGGAGGCCTGCACTGACCCAGGCCAGCAGGTGGTGGGTACTCAATAACATCTCCCAGCCTGTGGACACTGCCAGCCCATCCAAGTGTCCCTAACCCCCTGCTATCCCCCCACAGCAGGTTAAGGAGCCCTCTGTCTGGGTGCTGACCCTCAGGAAGCTTCCCGCAGCCCAACCAGCACTGGGGAGCTGAAGAGAATTTTCGCCCCCTACCCTTCCCAGTTGCAGATTGCTTCAGCGTCTGCCACAGGAGGGAGGGAGAAGTAGTTCTCCGGGCCAGGTGCCTGCCTGTGCAGCCCAGCATGGGGGCACTAGGGAGTCCCTGCCTGGGGGGGGGCTTAAGGAGCTGAGGGAAATTCTTCCCCTCCTGAACCCCATAGCTGGTTGCCTTAGGTCCTGCAAGTCTCGGGCAGATTTAGGGAGCATAGGGAAATTCTCCTGCTCTTCCCCAGCCAGTTTTGCCTTAGCTGCTGTGAGTCTGAGGTAAAACTAATGTAGTGGAGCAAAGGAATTTCCCTCCACTCCCTGGGCTGTCCTGAGACTTGCAGGGGCCAAGGCAAGCAGCTCTGGGGTTCAGGAGGAGAATAATTCCCCTCAGTTCCCTGGGGCTACCCTCAGCTGGGGTGGGAGCTCCCCAGTGCCCCCATGTTAGGCTGCATGGGCAGGCATCCAGCTTGGAGTACTTCTTCTCCTTCCCTCCTGTGGAAGCTGCTGAAGCAGTCAGCAGCTGGGAGGGCTGCCAGGGGTCTGAGAAGCCCCCACCACAGGAGCTTTCCCTCCCCCCACGTGCTGTGTAGACTCTGGTTAGGCAGGTCTGGGGGTCTCTTCTCCTACCCCTCCAGTCCCTGTGGGCTGATGGATATGAGCAGAGAGGCGAGGCACTCGCTACCTCCCTGGAGCAGGCAGCGTAGCCTAAGGCTGCAAAGCATCCTGGGATGCTGGGGAACTCTGAATTGACTTGAACCAGAAAGAGATCTCAACCAGTTCCATGAGCCAGTTTGACCTAAATCAGTTGAGCCTGATACTACATCCAGCCAGGTCTATCTTAAACTAGTTTTGGTGATTTTGAAAGCGGTTTATGTGCGCTGAACTTCTGTTCTGTTTATAGGTTTAATCCAGTTTCCGATCACTTGCATCAGTTTATGTAATTTTGTCCCTAGCCTTGATATTTTGAAGTACAGGATGATGATTTTCTTCCCTTTTTTGCTACTCAAATATGTAAATAAGACCTTAATCTGTGCAAGTCTCACAAAGATTCATGTCCAAATTTAATATTAACCTGATTTGAACCCTTAGAATTTAATTCAACTGCTATTTCAGATGCATGGCAAGCTTATTGTTTAGATTTGTAAGGGAAGAACTTGATGCTCTTCAGGTGACTGTGGTTAAGGTGGTTTGCTTCAGAGGTGTGAGTTCAAGACTAGTTCTGGAGTTTTGTCAAAAACTGCCCCCTTTCCTCCCCCCAGGTAGTCGGATGTGATGCTAGCTGCATTCCCTTGTATGTGCCACTGGCTAAAAAGCAGGTATACCATAACCACACCAGCCCAACAAACACTTAGGCTCAGATGGACCTTCTTTGTTTCTTTTCATATTGATCAGAAGCCTATTTGAAAGTGAAACAACAGCAGCACAAAGTGTTGACTTAACCCCTTACTTGTATTAGTGCTGATGAAGGGGAAATCAGGCCTATAGGGATCTGAGAACTGATTCTGCAATATATATCATCTGTAGGAAATTAGTAATAAATTAATCACTTTTGCGCTAGGTTTGGCCAATCTACATAATTTAGGCTTTATTTAGATGCATTAAATGGAAGACTTGTTTTAAACGAACAGTAATTGGATTGCCACACTTCCCTATGCGTGTTGTGTGACATCACACTAATGATTCCTGTGCTCATCCGTGTGACTTCTGCTAGCTTCTTGAATTTGCATTGTAAGTATGGTGGAAAGCTGTCTGATGTATTGCATTTGGGAAATGTATGCACTTTGAACACTTGCTTTTAGATACAGTGCCTGCCTGTTCACCCCCTTCCTTCTGCTGTTTTTTGCTGTGGTGTGCTTGACTCCCTGTGCTCCGAGACCTGAAGAATGTTTTGCATTTGAAAACTTGTCTAACTTTTATCCAAACTACATAGCTGGTCCAACAAAAGATAACACCATAAGAAATTCTTGTTGTCTGGGCAATGACTTCCAAACATTTAGTTGTTTAGATAGAGGGTGAGGGATAGGAAGTAAGGCTAATAGAGTATCACTAGCAAAAACCAATGCGAGGTTGTTAATTGCCTGGGGAGTCCCCTGGCAAAATTAACAAAAAAGGGAAATCATTTATGGCAAGGAACAGAGGCAATAAGTTATAGCATTTTACTGGAATCTAATTATCCTGAAGCACTATATGCTGCAATTACATAAGCAACCTGCAAGGGCTGATTTAGGCTCTCTAAATTTAGCTTCCGAAGCACCCAGAAGAGCAAAAGCTTCTCGTATTTGGAAGCAAGACTGAATTTATGAATTATTTAGACATGAATGAGAATCTGGGTATCTGGGAGCATGATATCACTTACATTTTATGTTAATTTTAAAGTGCAAATGCAGTTTTTGGCTAAGAATGGTGGTTTGAAGAAGCTGTAGACTGAGTATAGGCTAAGTGGGTGATTTCAAAGGGAAAAATGGGCCCAAAGGGCTAGGGACAGAAATTGCATATAAACTGGTTTTAAGTGATCAGAAATTGGCTTAAACCTGTAATAGAACAGAAGTTCAGTGCACATAAACCAGTTTCAAAATGGCTAAAACTGATTTAAGATGAACCTGGTTGAATGTAATATCAGACTTCACTGATTTGGGTCAAACTTGTTTATGAAACTTCTGTCAAACCCTTTCCTGGTTTGAGTTAAATCAGCCCCTGGTAGGGACTGTCCCCTCCTTCCAGGCAAACCCTGGCTTGGGTCTGCAGCCAGGCAAGAGGGTTAAACGCACCTTCCCCTGAGCACAGAGCTGCCCTGCTGCTAAACTTACTGAAACTTGCTGTTGGCTGTGACTGTGGACTATAAATTCCAGAGATGCGTGGAAGCAGGAAGAGGAAGTGATGAGCAACCCTGCACAGTCCTGCTGCTGTGATTTCTGGACTGCAAATCTCAGAGACCTTGGGGGCAGCAGGAAGTAGTGAACACACAGCCCATGCTGCCTACGTGCCAGAGAGAGCCATGCTCTAGCATCCCCCGGCTTCAGGCCTGAGCCACAGCAAGTATGTGGCTGCATTCCCTGAATCAAAAGTGAATGTGTGTCCAGTTGTTTCTCAGTTTAATCTCTGCAGTTTAGACTAACTTGCAAAGACTGAATCAATTCAGCCTCAGGCTTTTTGAGTGCCTGTGCTTTAGCCGATGTGGCTGCCTCCCACTGAAAGTAACTGGGATTTGTGCATTTATGTTTGTGCCTTTTTGAAAATCTCCCAACAAGAAGTGACTCTGCCAAGTGAACAGAAATTTAGTGCAAAAATCCAGAATATTAGGGGTACACCAATAGAGATTTTGGGAGCCGATACTGATAGCTGATATTTAAGGAGGCATATCAGCCAATACTGATCCAGTATCTGATACAGCTGCCTCCCGGTGGTAAATCCGGTGTGGTGGGAGGAAAGGGGCATGGGGGGGAAGGCCAATGTCCCCCATGGTGAGGGAGGGGACAGGCACAGGTGCTGCCCAGCCGGGGCAGGAGAAGAGCATGGAATGGAGGCACAGCTTATGGGGGTGGGAGCGGCTCCAGCTGCTTGCACCCCAGGAGGGTGGGGAGAGGCCCCCAGATCTTCTTGGCATGGGGCAGGCGGCATCTGTGGGGTGGAGCTGGAGCTTGGGCTGCACAACTCTCTCTTCACTGGGGGTTGGGCTTAGAGCAGGATCTGGCAGTGCTGGGAGGAGGCTGAAGCCATCCCAGATTTCACTGCAGCTTCACTCCCAGCTCCGCACCACCACCTGCTGCCCAGCTTAGCTGTGGCTTTTTCTAGTGCTTGAGGGGGAGGCAGGGCATTCAGCTGGGGCTGTGGCAGGTGGCAGCACAGGGCTGGGAGTGCAGCTGCAGCAAAATCTGAGGTGGCTGCAGCCTCCTCGCAGCACCACCGGATCCTGCTCTGAGCCTAGCCCCTAGTGAGAAGAGCCAGGCAATGCCGGCTGCATCCTGCCCCACCGTTGTGCAGATCCAGGGGCACATGCCTCTCCCTTGCTCTCCCAGGGTGCAAGTAGTGGTGGGATCCACCCCCACCCCACAAGCCACGCCTCTGTCCCTCACCCTCCTCCAGCCGAGCAACGCCTGCCCCTGCCCTCTCCTTCACCGTGGTGGGCATTGATCTGGCCCCCCTCCCCTTCTGACTTAACAGCTGGAGGCAGCTCTCCATGCTACCAGCTGTACTTTGTGCTGCAGCTGTGTGCAACACAGACACTTATTGGCCAAATTATCAGCCCCATTGAGCCAATATCTGATATAGGCAATTTTCTTTATATCGGTTCTGATCTGATATCAGACTGATGTATCAGTGCACCTCTACAGAATATCTTTTTGGTTGAGGTATTGATCCTTGGGGGGAAAAAAATTGTCAGAAACAATTAAAATTTTGTTTCTAAACTGTGGCCTTTTGGAGAGCTACCTTTTTACTATGAAAATAATGCAGTTGCACCTACTAAAATAGGTTCAAACTGAAGGCATGGAATTGAGACATAACTAAGGAGAAACGTCTCCTGAAGGAGTCTGCTCTTGCTCAGGAATGGCACATGCCTCTGGCAGCTGGGGGGACGCAGCTGTGCCGGTGATGGCAGGAGCCTGCTGGTGATGAACATGCTGTTGGCACTGTTAGTGGCAGGGCGTGGGTAGCAAACACCAACCACAGGTCGGCAACCACCCGCAGACACCACCACCAGCAGGGGCTAGGGGCGATCATGGACTGGTGACGGAGTGGTGAGCAGCAATCGCCGACAGGTGCCGCCAACAGTGTCAGCGGTGCCTTTTTGCAGGGGGTGCACATGCACCCCTTACGTATTGCCCCTGCTCTTACTAGCTTTCATAAACTACTGAAAGTAGGGTAACCTATTTTATATGATGAAATGGTCTATTCCTAAACTAGAATTCTTCTCCAAAGTTCACAAATGGTGCATTGTTGTTGGGCTTTCCCTCACTTTTTAATACTCTATCCCAGTGTTTGTCACCTGGAGTGCAGTAGTACCCTAAGATGCTGTGAGATTCTTCCAAGGGGCCAACAATGGTCAGCTCTGTGCCAGGAGGCAAGCAATTTGCTGCTGCTTCTCTTCTTGCATCCTTCTCCCCCCAGCACTGGGCACCCCAACATCCCACAGGCAAATAGTGCCTCACCCCTCTGTCAGCTCCCATGCTAGATCTCGTGCTGCTAGCAGCACACTGCTGCTCATGCATGCATACATTAGCAGACAGGCAGGAATGGGGTAGCAGGGCTGCGTTTTTTCAGCCCAGCTCATGTCTTAAGGCTGGCAGGAGGGGGACAGCTGCACATGATTCCTGTCACCAGTGTTTGAGGCCCTGGAGAAGTGCTTCTCCCTCAGGTATAAAGTGGGGGCTAGGAAGGGATAGAAAAAACAGGTCACAGTGGGGTTAGTGCTTGCTCCCCCACACTCACCTGGCGCAAGCAATATTGTTGCTCAGTGATTCTCAACCAGGGTGCCCCTAAATTTTGAAAAATCATGAAAGGAGGATACCTTGAGGCTAAAAATGTTGACAATCTTTGTTCTAATTGGTTGGCCACTCCTCTGGATCAGTTTCCCCTCTCAACCCTTGCTTATTAGCATTATAACCTGTTACCTGAGAGGTATCCTTCCTTAATCTCTAGCATGCTGCAAACAATTTAGGAGCAGTTGCCACAAAGGCTGTTTTTCAGTTCTCCAGTTTTTAAGCACACAATGTTATTGTAAAAAAAAAACAAAACAAAACAGCAGATGTCTATGGTCCCTTTGGTCCTAATCAAAACTACTTGGCTTTATGTTCATAGATATCCTATATATGAAGATGAAGCATGTTGTTAGTACCTGTTTGACATCCTTATGCAGATAACCACAGAAAGATTCTGATTTAAATGTTAGTTATGGAATTTGTCAATGTGTACTTCCTTATCTTTTCGGAGAGGCCTGTGCTATGGGCCAGGGTCTTTTTCAGAAGAAAAGTTGTTGGTTTTTTGTTTTGCATTTTACCGCAGTCCATACATTAGAAGTGAAATCTGTCCAGTGTTTCCTACTCTGCTAGTATTTGTGGGCAGTGGGAAGAACTAGTATGTCTGGAAGTTGAAAAATCTGAATTTCTCCTGCTGTGACAAACACGAAAGTGCTTTCTTTTTTTCCCCTTTCACATGTGGGAAGACTGTGTAACTGCAGTGCATATAACTTTTTTTTGTGGGGTTTTTTTTTTTAAATGTAATCTCTTTAACTATTACCACACATCTTTCAAGATTTATTTTTAAACAACCCTCCCACAGAAATATTTGTCATCTTGGAATAACAAAAATAAAAGATCTGCACAATCTCTGGCAGACTTAGTTATAGCTTCCAACACTTTCAGCCTGAGTGTTAAGTTGAATCCAAACTGCATACAGTTTGGTCTTTTTTTGAGGGGTGTACTTGGAGACATTTAAGTTTTACGTGAAAGGTTGATATTTAAAGGGAAAAGATTAAGTGTTTTAAATACAAGTGCCACTGTTGTCATTTTCTCTTTCCTTTTTCCTCTTTACATTTTTAACATGCTTTGAAACAAGGGTTTTATTCGCTTCTTCACAATTAGTGCACATGAAATAGAATTCATAAGCATCTTAATGTTCATTCTTCATTGCTTAAAACTGGAGGTCTAGATATTCGGTGTTTAAGCTTCCAACAATAATGTTACATTACATCTAAGTTACTTAAATGTTTGCTTAAGTATTTATCTTATTTGGCCTTTATTTCTTCCCTTTAAATAAAAGCCAAAAGCAGTAATCATTGATATGAACTGCATACATTATATGCTTCAAACTTCAGCTGTGTCTTGAAACGGGTGACTTAGGGGGTAAACTTTAACTTTGCCCCCCACTTTAGTCCTGTGTTCTCTTTGATCACTTAACAAATATATGTAAATTAGATTGCTTTTAAATATCAACGTTTGTATGCTTTTTTTTTAGCTCCATGCTCTACCAAAAAGCCATCCCCTGGCCCCAGTCCCTTCCTCACTGTGGGGGGCCTTGATTTGACACCCACATTCCTTCCCTTCCCTGCCCCTTTCCCCCCAACAGACTTACCAGCCGGACGCTGATCTCCAAGCTGCTGGGCTGCATACCAGCAATCAGATTGGTATTGGCCAATATGGCTTGTTAATAATTGGGTATCGGTAGTGGCCCAAAAAATCTTTATCAGTGCACTGCTAGATATTTTATACCAAGGAAGTTTTTAAGGGAAATTATATGAATAAATGGAGCAGATTGTATCTATAACTGCTCTTTTGTCTAACTTTAAAAAGATTACAATAACCCAGTTGTTTTGTGAGAACCATAATAAAAATGCAGCTTGGGAAATCCTGAATAACAATAAAAAAAAAATAAAAAAAAAAGTGCACAGATTATAAGCATAACAACTGTGCTGTCAGCATCTCAGGATTCCCTTCAGTATCAACTGAAGTGGAAATATTAAATCAGATTTCTTAAATATGAGTTCAGCCCTATGGGCGTTTATAGACATGATCGGGGGGGGCGGAGGCATGCTTTAATTAGAGTGGCTCTCGGACCTGCTCTAATTTAAAGCACCTAGAGCATTATGTATATCAGTGTCCCTGCACTGAAAAATGGTGGCAGGGATGCTTTAACTAAAGCACCCCTGCTGCCATTTTTCAGCTGGGAGACTGCTACCTGTGATGCTGGAGCACAGTAATTGCCATCCCCCAGCAGACTCAATTAATCGAGTCTGCTGTAATTAGTGCGTCAGAACAGCCTCCCTGCACGTATATAGGTGCCCATTTACATCTAGTTAAAAAATAAATGGGGAACTAGTCAGTCATAGTAACTTGCTGTGCTTCTTCTAGAGTATAAGCCACCATTGTAGGCTTTAAGAATGATGATTGTTGCTGGTTTCCATTGCTGGTATCCCACTGGGAACTGCTCCCCAGGGGGACTAGGGGAAGAGTTGGATCCAGTGGGTGCTGTCTGGGCTGTGGGGGGGGGGGGAGTGTGAGGGGGCGTGTTCTTTTTTTTTTTTTTCCCTGTGGAGCCTGCCTGCCTCTCCTATGGCCAGAGAGGCTTGGACCTTTCCTCCATGGTGGTACACTACCCAGGTCTGTGGCTATTGGGCAGGTGCTGTCCCAGCTTGCAGGCAGCACCCAGCCTGATCCAACTGTTCCTGAGCCTGAGCTGGGGCAGCACCCACCCAGTAGCAGCCTGCCCATGCGACCGTATGGGGTGTCGCCACTGCAGAAGGAAGGGCTGGGACCCTCTGCAGCTCAGGGGCTGCTTGGCCTACTGGAGTTCACCCCCCAGCTGCGGGAGACATGGGCAGGCTTCATGAAGGGACAAATAAAAAGATAGTTCCCCTTACTGCTTCTGCCTTCAGCCCACCTCTCCTGCGGCCGGGGGGGGGCGGGTAGCTGTCCAAGGCTGCAACATTACAAATAGTTAGTTTACAAACTAAACTACATGTGGATGTGGTTTAGTTTGCAAAGTAGAAACTCATGTAAATCGTAAAAACCCCTGCACGTGTATAGTATGACAAACCACAACATTTTCCTCACGTGTGCAAGCGCCTGTAAAGGGTCCCTGCCACTTGATGTTCTAGTTTCCCCAAGCAGAGCTATTTAAACTAAAGCTGTATGAGCAAATTATGGTGAAATTTAAAAAATATGTAGCTATTAGCCAATTGCTCATCAAGAATAATGAGTGGGGGGGGGACGACAGAGCCCTATTTTCCTCCCCCGTCCAGGTCTCCCACTCCCCCTTCCCTCCTGTTGGTTGGGGTCTGGGCCTGCTTCTCCCTTCCCTGCGGTGGCGGGAGTGGAAGGGGGGGCCCGCGCCCTATGCCTGAGAGTGGGGAGAAGCTGGGCTGCTGTGGGGGTGGGGG
>NW_005842220.1:854146-856460 GCF_000455745.1 Alligator sinensis
GGCAGCATCCCAAACCCGTTCTTCCCTGCTCCACTGTCACCACCTCCAAGGAGGGAGGGCGGGGAGGGCGAGGCCAGCTCCGGTGGCCTAGCCTCCCACCTCTGCTCCATCGTTGCCACCTGCAGGGCAGGGGGGCATGGCTCTGGCCATGCCCCCCTGCCCTCCATCCCCTATGTCCCTGCTGTCATGGCAGTGCTCTGTTGCACTGCTACCTCCTGTCCCAATGCTGTATTCACACTCTGATGGACGGACAGACAAATTAAGGCTTTTATAGTATTAGAATTAATGTTGGTTGGCTGGGTACCATCTTCTGTTTTTAAAATTTATTTGGTTATCATCTATCAATAGCTGCTGTTTATTTTTAGAAATAGTGCAAGCCTTTCTGAGATTCAAAGAGTGCATCTATGCATGCCATTAAGGTAATGTGATAAACTCTGACACAAACGGCACCAGTGTCAGCTGCTTCCAGACAGTGTCTGCATGTGCACCTGGGACTGCAGCAGTTTGAGCGGTGGCAGAGCAGCCCTGGAGTGACAGGAGGCCCTGGGAGTCGACCTGGGGCTCCAAATGGCATTATTGGGCAGAAGAAGGGCTGGCTGGGACATGAGGCAGCCCCCACAATTTAGCACCCTTGTGCCCCAGCCAGCCTCTGTCACTGTCTACACATGCATTTCAGTGTATGTAATTACTCTGCTATAGGATAGTACTGTCCTACAGTGGAGTTAATTTACTGTGCCTTAATGCCAGCACACACACAGGGAGTGACACTTTACTGTAGGGCTAATTAGCTCTACAGCAAAGCACGTGCAGTTGCACCCACTGGCATTTTACTAAGGATGGCAGGGAATAACTTCTCTTTTTAAAAATATATATTATATTCACTTTTTTTTTTTTTTTGTTCAGGAAAGAGGCATCCTGGGATAATGAAGAAAAATTTGGAGTTAATTTTTGTAAAGCGCTAAATGCCTATTTTCAAAATGACGTGGCTTTCAACTGGTCTTAAGTCAGTCAGCTTTTAAAAATGGGGTTTAAGTTCCAAGGACACTCCAACACTTGAAAATTTTACCTTTTGTTTTTGTTGTTTTGTTTTTGCTTTTTTTTTAAATAACCCTAGCTATAAAAATCTCTTTTAAAACCAAAACCTTGTAGCCTTGTACTTTATGGGATACAACTAAATCAATGGAGAAGTTGCATAGAAAGGAGGAAAGAATCTCTGGTTCAAAAAAATGAAGCATCTCCTAGCAGTTAAAGCAGTTCTGAATGATAAAACCACTGTCCCTTTTGCTGTACTTTCTGCTTGTCATTTAGAGCTTGGTGTTCAGAACCAGGCTTTACCATTCAACAGAACAGATTATTCACCATTAAGGTTTTTCCGTCCCTTTTTTTTGGCTCTTTATCTGCTTAAGGTCATGAATTTGGGTGTGTACGGCAGAAGGCCAATACGAAGATGGACTTAAATGATGCAAGAAAACTAGATCCTTTATCTCTGCTTTCATGTTGAGTGAATGCTTCAGAATGTATGTCTACTATGAAGTATACTTCTGGGAAGCTTCTACCCACAACAAATACACCATAAATAGGCTTCCGTTTCACAAAGACTATTCATGGGACTATTTCTATACCTAAAAAGTAAACGTGCTTAATAACATTTCATATCTTTAAATGTAGTTCTTTCTATGCACCCTATTGTACTCTTCTCTGTGAAGAAGGCTTTTGTAAATACAGCATTGTTGCAGCTTCCATATCCCACCAGGTTAAGTGGTTGGCCAACAACACAATTAAAAGGGAACTGAAATTTTTCCACTTCAAGATCAAAGCCTTTTCAGCCTTTTTAAGGCTTTTCAGCAGATGCAATCAAACTTGTTCATGCAGCACCAGGAAAAATTGAAAAACTTAATTTTTTTTTTACATGCAAGTGCAATTGACTTATGTATAAAATCTTCCAGTAACTCCTTCATTCTCTTGCCTTATGCCATGTTGGCCGCTATCAAAATAATTGAATTTTTAGGCATTTATAGATGTGCACTGGGAGGCGGGGGGGACGGGATGCTTTAATGAGCATGGCTTTTGGAGCTGCGCTTATTAAAGCGACTGGAATGTCATGTGTATCATTGTCCCCATACTGAAAAATGGCAGTGGGGGCGCTTTTAACTAAAGCTTGAACAAGCTTTAGTTAAAAGCGCCCTTGCCATCCATTTTTCAGTGTGGGGATGCTGATACACATGACACTCTGGGTGCTTTAATTAAAGTGGTTCCAAGAGCTGCTCTAATTAAAGCCCCCCCCCCCCCCCCCCCCCCCCTCACCCCACTGGAA
>NW_005842220.1:856491-875555 GCF_000455745.1 Alligator sinensis
CCTGGAGCACATGTATAAGCACCTTTTTGGTCCTAGAAGATCAGCAGGGCATGATCAGCAGATGCCCAGCTGAGCTTCTCAACTTACTTCACCATTTGTTTTCAGGGCAGTGAACCTGTCAAATTCTGAAAGTGAAAGGATGGGTCATTTTGTTAGGTATTCCGAATTCAGGATGGAATAATTTAAAATGATTTTTCCAAGAAGAAAATTTGAGCAAGTTCTTACACCCCCTACCCTACTTTTTAAGACTGTATCTATAATTTGTTGTCCTGGACAGTGTGTCCTGTATAAAGCTCCATGTCCTATAACACTGAGAAAAAGGATGCATGTGGCCTTTACCTAAGGCTGTTGGCTGCATTGGAATCTAAGAAATTGGTTCAGGAGTTCTTCACTTCATCAAAATGGCACAATCTAATGGCAGACAACCTAATGGAAGCCTGTTAGGAGAGCTAATGGATCTGGGAGCATTGCTAGGCTAGAAAGGTCTTTCTCAGGCTATGCACATAGGAGAAATACAAAGACTTTCATCATTTCTCAAAGAGTGCAGTGTGGATCTACTTGCAGGATCAACAAGCAACAACTGCAAATCAAGAGACGGTGCCCTCAACATGCTTCTGTGGGCACCGTCTTTGACCTATTTTATTTCAGTAAAAAGTGAAGTCGAGAGACTTCTCTCACGAGTCTAGTAGTCCCACAGGTTCTCCATGCGTCTCTGGAGGTGACATACAGCTTTGAAAAAGAATGTCCTCTGCACCTGCCAGCAAGGTCCCTATCTAGGAAAGGTACTGACTGTAGATGAGAAATGGTTATAGAGCAAATGAAATAACCTAGGCACAGGTTGGAAGGCAAGGTGGTGAGACTTACTGTGCTATTTTTCTTGGGGAAAACCAACAGTAAGCATTCAACTGGACAGCCCCCTAGTTGTGGTGTAAATCAGTAACCAAAAAAGTAAAGGATCTGGAGATGGGTTCATTTCTCTGATCATACTGTTGAGTCATGCCAAAAAGTGACCCATCAGGCCATTAGTATTTCTCACATTGTGAGGAAGATAAACCCTACAATGACTAAACAGAGTGGGGCTGTATAAAGGATAGAATTGACCCCCAACATGTTTCTGTTTTTTGTGGAACTTGGAATAGGTTTCTGGTGAATTTCATGCATCTTGGGGAAAATGGAGGAGTTGCAAAATACCATGTCTGCTTCAGTGAAGCTGGACTCTACTCTCTGTGCAGCTCTAGTTTATGGGTAATGAAGCAAATGCATTCCTGTGTACATTTTGAGCATTATCTTGTTGAAATCTCCACAAGGTTTCCATGAGGTTTTTGTGTGACAGAGGTATATAGTATCTGACTCTAGCCTCTGGCGGTCCTCCTAATGACTCAGTAATAATGAAAACACTAAATAATATGGTACTTCTTTTCGGAACGCTTCTTATTAAGGTATCATCACCAAGCATCTTGGAAAGATGTTGCTGCTTATTCCTCCCCTCTTGCATATTAAGAAATGTGGACAGACAGGTCAATGACCCCAAGCTGCAGAGAGATGGTGGGATTAGCGTTCAGATGTTCCCAACTTCCTTTACTGTGGTCAGAATGCTAGCTAGACAGACCTCTGCATGCCTTTAAAGAGCAGTGTGCTTCTATCTGAGGTAGCTTTGAGTTGGTGTCATGCAAGGAGCAAATTTGAGAATGAGAAGGATGGTCTCTTAAAAATTTGGGGAACAGGGTAAAGAAGAACTTAGTCTTGGTATTCTGAGGAATTAAACATTTTAAGTAATTTCTATAGCTCAGAAGACAGACCGTGTCTAACTACTATAGTCATTAATTTAAAAGCCTACATAGAGCCGACTGGGGGAAAGGAGGAACAATGAAAGACTGCACAAAGTAGTCCTGATTATACTGTTCCTCTTCTACTCCCCCCACAGTTACTCCCTGATTTTTATTATAACTGAAACTTAATTTTTAAAAAATCCAGTGACTATGTATTGGATAAATCTCTTAGATTCCAGTGTTGTTTAGGAAGTAATGTAGGCTGTCTAGGATTATACTATCAAAAAGACATACTTTCTCCTTTGAAGCTTTACATTGTGGAGAAAAAGCATTTACTATGTTCCCTTGCTATATCCAAAAGTATTGCCTCTGCAGCAAGATGCTGGAAGAAGTAAACTAATGCTGCTGAGTGTGATACCCAATACACCAATATTACTGATTAGGTTCATTAGGCTAGTTACTGTGAGCCCTGAGACTTACTCATGAGCATTTATAATTTGCTGAACTGCATCTCTAAGCTGTACTTCCTAGCTACTTCACCAGGGACATTTTTATTTGCTTATCTCTAATAAATGAGTCAACCTGTGTCACAACCTATTAACTTGGAACTGGTTTTCATAGTGCACAGTTGGATGTAGACTGCTAGCTTAATACAATCTTAAAGAAATTTCCCTTTGCCTCAAGACTTTCAAACAGGCTCTGATACGAAATGACCGAGAAATATCAATGTTTCTGGTGTTGACAGCAGGCAGGTAGTTTTGTTTCAGTGCACAGATGCTACCACCTTAAGATGCTGATTTATTTTGCTGGTATCTGTTGTATTATTGCTATGAAAAGACATGGGGCATCAGTGCTAATATGTTTTTAATTGGCCTGTGTCTGTCAAAGTAGAAGCTTGAAAAGAAGGGATATGTATTAAAACAACATGAAGAGAAGGGTTGCAGCTTTAAAAAGGAATAAACCTTGGGGCATAATGGAAGAACTTCTATTGTAATAAACAGAATAACGCTTCAAATAGTAAGACATGACAACAGAAGAACAAAAGCAAACTTCCACTGCTAAAACCTTGAATTGGGGAGTAACATTGTACACTTTAAACCACCATCCCTGGATCCCTATCCCTCCTTATGAAAATACTTAATGATGACTTCACAGGGTTTATAATACAGATGGGGAAAAGAGCTGCACTGGATATAAGCCATAGAAGAGTTTTAGTGTCGTTTGTATATGGCTAGTGTCCTGATTGATCTTAATAAACTTTTTCCAGTGTGTTCCCTGATTATCTTTTCTCTCTCTCATAAATTATGCCTAGCTGAGGCCAGGAAAGAGAATCTCTAATGTAGCCAGCTCCTACTATTTCCCTATTGCAAAGAAGGGCTTCAAAATTAATGCTGGTCAGGTTCCCTGTGCAGGTAGCTTCTGGGTTGATTGCTGCACATAACTTGCAGAAAGGCTAGCAAGACTATCTGAAGGTTTCTGAGTTTTGGCAGCGTCCTGGATTAAAGAACTGTAGTCTGTCTAGACAAGACTCTCTAAAGTATGGTATTTTAAGCTCTTAAGACCCATAAAGATTAGCTGTAGGGCAATTTAATTATGTTTCATTTTCAGCATTCGCGCCATATGAGTAGTATAAGAGTTAGTTGATTAAATTTAATTGACACAGTACCTCTTACATTTTTATACGCTGGTAGTCATGGGGTTGGTGGTTTGTTTTTTGATGAAATTTTGCTGCAGATAAGTATGTAATAGTGACATTAGTTTAACATTATCCATTTGTCATACTGTGCATTGGAGTCAGTTTCTAGTATGGGTGAGTAGACCACTCTTGTATTTTTATCTAGTATATTTATCATGCTGACCTACTTCTGAATCCATATTCATAAAATCTTACATAAAAGATCAAATTATTCAGCACCAAGGGTTAGCTAAACAGCAGGCATGCTTGCCTGGTTCCATGAGAGGATGACCAGGCTTGATATTTGAGGTATATTTTTCTTTGACATCTTGTTGTTCGTTTGTTCTAGTCCATTGTTTCTTATGGATGAGCATAGGCAGAAGTTTTTCCTTTAGTAATTGCATACAAGCATTTCCTATCAGTTACCAAACTGTTATGTAAATCCAACATATGTTTCTGCTTTTTGAGGATTAGTAGGTTATTTGCAAACTAACTTTCCAGTTCTTTATTCATTAAAATGGTTTTGTACCATTTGAGCTTGTTCTGGCTGGAATCAGGTAATGGAAACTTACTTACTTGTATTGCAGTGTCTGTGTAAATTTTTGTTTGCAGAAGTTTTCTCTAATTATGACTATAACCACTCAAACTGATTTCTGTCACCATTTTTCTAAATGGCAGCTCTGAAACTTCTTTTTATACTGTAGGAACGACCTTTTTCTCTCCCAGTAATCCCATTTTAATTGATACTATTTTTTTTTTTCTAGCCAAACTTCTGGTTTTGGGGGCAGGATGTCCAATGTGATATTTATCCAGTTAAAGGCATTTGGGATTTGTTTTCAAACTTAGCATATATTCAAGTACCATAGTGTAAAAACTGCTGCGTAAAATACAAAGCCATGCAACTGTGCTGTTGCACTTTCCACTGTTTTTTCTACTTTCCTGTTCTTCTATGCAAGCATTGGTTGACTCCAGTGGCAGGATAAAATTGATATTTTCAGTTTGCACATTTAAATGCTCACCACAGTACTGATGAATTGATTCTAAGACCGCTGTCAAATTTTTTGTTTGTTATTTTTGTTGTTGCTTTGAGGAAAAAAAAAATCTCTTGGGCCACGTACAGGCATTCAAGAACCCCATGGTGGAACTATAACTTTTGAGCTTTAATCCAAGTGCCCAAGGTTAGGTTGGGAAGAAACAGAACACACAGTAGCCCTTCTGAGAGTGGGGCTTGGCACCTGCCTGCACACCCTGAGCTCAGAAGGTAGGGAAGCTCTTGCATGTCTCCCAGCTTGCTCCACAGGCTTCCTGGGCTGCTGAAGAGCCAGGCCACCCCTGATTGGCTGATAGAGACATCACAGCCACCCACCTGGACCTGATGCGACAATGGCTTATCATGGCCACAAGGCATCAGCTGGCCGTCCCATGCATGCGCACCCTGTGCCTGCCATGTGTGGGTGTGTGGCTTCTGAAGCCTTATTGGGGGCAGCTGAACCTCCAGAAGGAACACTTCAACTATGGACCAGGCCCGGCACTATGAACACACACGGTGCAGGAATGGGAAGAGGGCTCGCCCCCCACTGGAATGCGTGTGGCCCTGACTCCAAACCACATCAGGCTATCCATATTTGCAAAGCACTGGCCAACTACCTTCTCACCCATATGGACTGGAAGCCTTCCCCGAATGAGTAGGTCTGGAGGGCTTCAAGTGCCCATGCCCTTGCACTGGGCCATGGGTCTCCTGCCACGGGCTCTCTGACCCTGTGTCACAGGCACAGCTGCCTGGGCATCATCCTCTTTCCTTTTTCCCTCCCCAGGGGTACATACTTGAGGTGGGGGGACTGCAGATCCATGGTCTCCCCCTTAAAAGGACCATTGACCTGGCCCTTGTTTGACACTTTGGGCTCATGTCAGGCAGCCAGCCCAAACTGGGGGACTACCTATCCCCACCAAGGCTCTGCTGCTCCCCTGCAGTGGTACCAGGGCCATGAGTGAAGCCATGGGGAACAGAAAAGCTCCCCCACCCCTGGGCCTCCTTTGAGACTGGTCTAGAACCACTTGGAGGGCCTGCGCCTATGGGACAGCTGCCAGCAGTCCAGGACCATGTGCATTAATTAATTCCCTATCCTGGCACTACAACTCTCTCAGCTCCACTGCTCTGCAGGGTATTTCCTTCAAATAGTGGGTATCTACCTGGAGCCCCCAGTCGTGCAACTCAGCAGCTTATATGTAAGCACCCTCTGGCCTGTCCACTTTCTTCATACACATCCTGATTTGTTCCTCCTGCCAGTCACAGCCCCTGGTGACAGGAATCCACGATGCATAGCCTGAGTTCACAGGCTGTGACTGGAGCTAGTAACATCTCCTCTTCTTCAATTTAGCAGGGTCTTGTACACACATCTTTCATTTGCCTAGCAGGTGTTCGGCAGCCCATCACGGACCCAACATACCACAGTGGGCTGGATTTCCATGCCCAGACACGGAGCCTGCAGACAATAGGAAGGGATTGCTTAGCTTGCAAAAGTGATGGGGGTTGCGTGGAGAGGGGCAGGTCTGGAGCTGGGACAGGCCTGCAATCACGGGAGGGGGGTTGGGGGTTGCCCTGAGAGAGATTGCAGAGAGTGCCTGCATTGTGAGAATTGCTGTCAGCCAGAGCTCATTGGGCATCACCCGTGCATCGTATTACAGGGGACGGGGAAAAGTGTGGTTGGCCCACTTGCCAGCCATCCAGGTGCAGAACCTGGCAGCAGAAGTTGAGTGACTGAGATAATGGTTCCCATGGGGATTCTTTCTATCACATGTGTCCCTTTCCAGGAGTGGGAGGGAGGTCTGTGGGTTTTTTGACCAGGGATTTTTTTTCTCATTCCTGGAGTGGTCAGACGGTTGCGTGGTATCTCCAGTGTCTGACCTAGGGGTGTTCTCTGCCAAAACTGCTGTTTACCCTTTTGTCTGAGCTCAAACACACTGTTGATGCCCTTCCATGACTGCTTTGGTGGGAGAGGAAGCTGTTTACATCCAAGTGCTTGGGGTGTCTCTGCTTAGGATCCGGTCTCCCATGAAGTACAGCACGACTCTGGCAGAAATGGCAAGGCCATGTCAATTAGGCAGATTTATGATCCCCTTGAATAGGATATGCTCTCTTAAGCACCTAAGAGCTGGAGTGGAGGGACTGGCGCCTTGCCTGGGCTCCAAACTTTAGCAAGAGAGGGTGGGGGTTGGGGGGAAAGCAGACAATTCACCTTCCCCACTCCCTGTCTAGCCCCAACCCTTTGGTGGGCTCGGCCATAATGGCTGAAGAGAAAGCTATGACCACAGTGGGTGGCCTGTGGTAGGTAGCCTTGGCTCCCCCTGCTGCTGCTTCCTTCCAAATCTCCAGGGGCTCCACATTTCCGCTGGGCCTGGGTCCCCATCATTGTCGCGTGGAGCTGGGGCACACCTTACCTATCACAGGTTGCGTGGCATCTTTGCATGTGGCCTTACTTGTCAGGCAAACTGACCACAGCCCTGTGGATCATGCCAACACAATGGCTCCTTTGCTGGTACCTGGGGGGTTGGTATGCATTCTGGGCCTGTGACAGATGTGTGATAGAACTTGGTCTGGAACAGCTGTTGCCCCTGCATGGAGAGTGCTGTCCTGAGGCCTTCCTCTGCCACCACCTTCTCTGTGGTCCCTGTGAGCAACTCCTCTGGAACACTGGCTTTATCCCTTCTCTACTCAAAAGTGATTTTGAATGAACCAGGCAAGTCCAGAGTTTTTGCCTAAGACTTTGGTTAATTCTCAGTTCTGAACCAAACACAAACTTGATCTGAGCGAGACACTGTTTCCATCAGGAAATTACAAAATATTTTGAGTGCAAGCAACCACTTACTGTATCAGATGCACCTGAAATCACTTTGGAGAATGCAAGATAGAGAGGAGATATTATGGATTGTGTTTCTTGTTTTCAGTATATACGGTATACTTTTTTGGTGTGTGCCCCCCCCCCCCCTACCCCCCACAGACACAGAAGTTGTCGGAGTAAAAAAGTGGAGTGCTATTAAAATATGTCAGGCAAGATTTTGCTTCCTAATTTATACCCACATGTGTAACTGCTTCTTATTCTTATTTTCTTTACAGGTGTATAGAGCTCAGCAGCCTCCCCTGATAGGTCTCAGTTGGCTTAATTCATATCTATAATTGCTGTCTTTCCTCCCCCTTTCCCTCAAACTGTAGAATTTGTGAACATTTATAACTGCTCTTAATGATTACCCAGCTGGGAATGTGATTTTCCCCCCCCCCCCCCCACACACACACACACACGCCTCCCCACTAGCTCAAGCTTCTCAGTGCTTCTCACAGTCTACATTGTACACATGCATTTGGTTTCCTCAGACAAGTCAGAAAGTAGTGATGCTACATATTAGTGTGCATAGGTGTGCTGATGTACATTTTAGGCATGTTCAAGTACATTTTAGTTCCATTAGGGAACTTGCCTATTGCCAGAAATCAGTGGAGATGAATCCGTTTTTAAGACGGGTTAACTGTGAGCAGAGGCAAAATAGCGGCAGAAGCCCATTCAGCACTTGTTCACCTGCCCCAATAATGACAACACGCAATAAGAGAAATTCAGCAGCAAGTAGTTTTCTTTGTGTGGATGGATCTATGCTACCCGGGGGGAGGACACAGGTAGGCCTGGGGACAGGGGCTTTGCTAACTCTTGTCAATGACAGCCCAGGGGTTGGGCCAGCCTACCACTTGGGCGGAGGAGACGGGTTCTGGCTTAGGCTATATTGCCACCCTGCAAGTGCAGACCTGAGTGGGGTGCCTCAATTCTCCATGGGATGTCGGCCAATTGCAGCCTACTGTGAGTCATGATGGGATGTGGTACAGATGTTCATTACAGTGCTCTAACGTATGCTGCTGAAGTCTGATACCACATCCATCCAGGGTTATCTTAGAGTGAGATCTACCATTTTTACAGTGCTCTTTGTTTCCCTGACTGTTTGGTTATGACTGTAGGGCACTTTCTGCATACCTACCACACAATAAATGTAACTTCTGTACCTGGCTTTGATGTTGATGATTTGTATTGCAGTTTTCCAAATTTTCTAATTTCTCCCTTTTTTCCTTTGTGAGCTGTGATATCACTGAGATTTTGTGGGAGCTTTATTATTTTGAAAATTACAAGAAAATCAGCAATTGAGAAGTTTATAATTTCGTATAATGAGCAGCAGCCATAGAATATGGAAGTGAAAGTGTTGCAGCCTCTGCATGTTGTCATATGGAAAGCAGTGAATTAAAAAAAACTCAATACAGGGGCAATGAGACCATATATCCTTAAATTGAAATTGATGTGTAGCTCCTCTCACAGAAGACTAAAAGAAAACAGTCCTTAAAGATACAGTAGTTACACAGCATGTCAAACTGTCTTTAAAATTATTTAAAGAGTCAAAATGGCAAGTGAAGTGCAAGCATGTATGAGGGGGAACAATTTGGTTGTAAATGCAAGATGGTGAGAGATTTATCTTCTCAAATTTTCACAAGGTTGAAGGGTTTAAAAAAAAAAAAAGGGACACTACCAACTGATACATCCATTTCGACAGGTGGATTGTAGTACATTCCTAATATTTCTACAGTCTTTACATGAAGAATTGAGACTGACATTAGTCATTTTGTACTGTGAAGTATCATTTGGAAGCACCGATTTAAGTTATACAAACAAGCTGAGGCAATAGTCTATTAATTTTCAATCTTGCTCTTGTGCGGGCCGGGCGAGCCCCGGGCCCTTTTTCGCGCTGCACGCGGGCTGTGGCTGGCAGCCCGGGCACACGGGGCGGAGAGGGGTGGCTTTCGCTCTGGAATTAGGCACGGACGCGTATCGGTAGTTTAAAAGATTGTTTACTTACACCCAGATGGCAATGGTGTAGGCTGGAAAGCTTGCTTCAGTTACAGAGAAGAAAAAGATAGAGAGGCGGACAAGAGTTCTAGACTCGTGAACTCTAGCCCAATCCGGCTGAAGGCTCTGTATTCGCGAGCCCGTCGCGTCAGCCGAAGAAAGTACTCGTCCGGAAGATAGAGAAGAGCTCTGGATGAACTCACGCGAAGTTTGCTAGGCTCCGTGGGTCCAGTTCGTAGCGCGCGGGTGGGGTACGTCTAGGAATTCTATCGGCGACGGGGAGAGGCTAGAGATTGATCAGATCTCCGTAGCCTGCTTCAAATGCACTGGGTCTGTGAGGATCCGCAGCGCTTAGAGATCTTCACATAGCATGAAGTCTCCTCCTCCCGGTGTTCGTGGAGTCCTCCCTTGCGGGGGTTCTCCTCAGAGTTCTCCAACTTGGGCGGAAACCACCCAAGCCTCTTATACGGCTAGCAAGCCAATCACTAGCCGCCACGTGTGAATAATTTAGAACTGGCCAATAATGGGACCCAAATCTGCATACAAATGGCGGGAACTCTTTGCAACGAACACTTCTGTGCTGCAACAAAGAAATGGACCCTGCAAAGAAAGCTTCGAATTGGCGGGAAAATTCTCCCTTGCACCGGGGTTCTCTTTTGCAGCAGAAAACTCCACCGTGCAAGGAAGCTTGCAATTTAGCGGTGACAATTTAGTAGTGCCGAAGCGCGCACAAATAAAAATCACACCTTTTGGGTTGTGACAGCTCTCCCTTCACTTGCCCTATGCACACACCTGTTCAGAGTTAGTTAATGTGACTGAAGGCACATTTTTGCATGTATTCTTCTGCTCCCTATCAACTAATAAAGTCAAATCCCAAAAAATAAAGGGGAAAAGCAAAAACTGGCCTCAGGGGAGTACTACATCCATCCACTGCTGCAGGGCTTCTGTCTCACTTACTTCAGGACTCCAAGCCAAATAACATGGAAGATACTGTACTGAAATTACCATGTTTCACAATATGTTAATTAAAAACCTCTAATTTTGAATTTATCTAAAGCTCACCGAGTAATGCAAAGTAATGTAGTATGTGCTAGAAATTGGGGAGGTACTTTTTCACAGAACTTGAGCCTAATGTGCACCAGGATATGCTAGCTGCACTCTGAGGCCCCCTCTACATATTACAGGTGTTGCACAATTACCTGGTTAATTGTACAATTAACTGAAACCAGCTACCTATGCAAAGTAGCTATCATGCCATAAAAGGTTCAACCAGCTATAAAGTTAGACCTCAGAAATGTGTACTAACTTAATAGCTGCTTGGTATCCAGACTTAATTTGCATGTGTAGCAGACCACAGGAGGTGTGATGGAGTCTAATACACAATCACACCTTCTGCTAATACACATGTGGCATGGCAGGAAGTACTATTGTTGATTGTGCATTAGGTCCCATTGCACATTTACCTGCTTGTGTAGAGGGGCTCTGACAGTAATAACTCAGTGCTTTGCTGGAAATGAGAGCCTGCTTTATGGTTACTAGTGTCTCAGAACTTTGTATTCCAAGTATGTCAGTTGCGTAACAATGAAGGTTAAATGGTTGACTGGTCTTTTTGAGCCGCAAGACTGACCTTTAAGAGGGTGGCTGTAATCGCCTTGTAAACAGGGCCTGCTAGTGAAACATGTTCTGTATTGCACAGAGCGATGGGTTTATACAAATTAGCACTTGACTTCTTTATACAAGTTTTTTTAACATCTGCTTGTAAAGTGATACTACCAACCTGTAAGAGGCCTACTTGGAGAAAAAAATACTTGTTTTACTTTGCAGTGTGTTGAATTAGAAGAGAGACTGCCAAAGGAGAAAGTATCAGTCCAAATCGGGGAAAGATTGACTTTTTCAAATTGCAACACCCCTCATCACAATAATTTTAATTAGTACAAGATACATAGTCTAGATCCACTTCAAGTCATAGTAAATCACTTTTTCCTTTAAAGGAGGCTGGGGCTATTTTTGCAGTAAGTT
The DNA here is from genome assembly GCF_000455745.1 of Alligator sinensis. Classification (NCBI taxonomy): domain Eukaryota; kingdom Metazoa; phylum Chordata; order Crocodylia; family Alligatoridae; genus Alligator; species Alligator sinensis. The sequence continues at coordinate 867,828 of NW_005842220.1, forward strand.
GGGCAGTGTCAGTGTGATGCAATGCAGTGCTGTGCTGAAGAAGCTTGATGTGCCTATATTGTTTCTGGTACTTGAGTTAGCTTGTCCAGACCCAGCCGTAGTATATTTCTACATGGCCCGGTGTTCTGGGGTGTGGACAAAACCATAAAGCTAATTTATTTCAACAAAATAAAAGGAATGCTATAAGGAAATGACTTTTTTTAACTGAAAAAGAGGCTTCTTAGTAGGAAATGTATAGCAAAACTTCCATTAAACTGTTTTAAAGACATGCAACAAAATTAATTTGAGAACACCTCTGATAAGAACTTACAAATGCTAAGCTAAACCAGAAAACAGCACTAACTTCAGACTTGAAGGCACTGCTGTTATAGTTTACATATAGGAGTATCTTAAACATTTTTAAGAACATGTTCTTTAAGCCTCTCCATTTATTAGGGATCTTCTGATTTCACAAGTGACAGGATGGGGACAGGAGATGGGAGGGGGAAGGGAGGGGGATTAAGGCAGGCACAAGCACAGAGCAGGGCAAGTTGCAGGGGGTGTGGGAGTACATAGTGGGGACAGGCAGTAAGGGGGAGGCATAGGGATGGGGGAGCAAAAGTTGGAGGAATGGAGGACAAGTGGCAGGGGGGACAGGAACAGGCATGGTAAGGGCAGGCCTGTTGGCTCCCCATCTCCCATCCCCACTTTCCCTGCCACAGCTGTTGGGGGTGGGGGGGGCACAAATTTAAGATGACCCCCCAGTAATTAAGTTATTGACGTGGGAAATGATAACAAATTTAAAGTTGTCCATGCATAGAATCTAATAACTGGAGAGTTGTCTTAAATTCAAAGTCCTCTTGAATTCAGGTAAATCCAGTATATTTAAGGTGAAGCATATGAGCCAACAGCATGCTCTTGTTGCAAAAAAAAAAAAAAAAAAAAAAAGAAAAAGGCCAACAACATACTGGGGTGAATTAACATGAGTGTCCTTTGCAAATTAAAGGAAGTATATTCTTCTGCTATTCATCATTGGCAAGGCCTCACATGTATTACTGTGTCCAGTTTTGGGCCCCTCACTTGAAGAAGGATTTGGACAGTTTTTTTAAGAGTCCAGTGCAGAACAACAAAAAGGATCAGGGGCCTGGGAGACTAGACTTATGAGGAAAGGCCGAAAGAGCTAGAGTTATTTAGCCTGGAGAAGAGAAGACTGAGAAGGGATCTGATAATAGTCTTCAGATACCTGAAGGATGATTATAGAGGGGATGGAGACGGGCTTTTCTCGGTGGCTGTAGGAGACAGGGCTAGAATCAGTGGCCTCAAGCTTCATCAGGGGAAATTTAGGCTGGAGATCAGGAGGAACTTTCTGATTCTGAGGGTGATCAAGTATTGAAACAGGCTACCTAGAGGAGTTGTGGAATCTCTACACTTTGAAACTTTCAAAAGCAGGTTAGACACACTTTGCAGGAATAATCATGCCTTGAGCAGGGGCTGAAGTAGATGACCTTGTGAGGTTCCTTCCAGCCCTACTTTCCTGCAATTCCTATGATAGTTTAACCCACTTATTTCAGGAGTGAAATCTTCCTGTGTCCTATAGTTATCTTTTAGCTCTGCTGTCTTTCTATCTGCTGCAAGATCCTAGGCTGTTTTGTTTTGTGAGCAACAGTGTCTAGAGGGATTCAACTCGTGTAATATTTTTTAAGGTTTTGGAAAGCATCCTTTGTTTCTTCTTTTAGTGGGGAAGAAAAATCCAGTCACCATGGTAACATTTGCCCACACTGCAAATCTGTCATTTAGGGTTTCTCCCAAGATTTTTTACACATACTGTAGCCACCACTGTTATTAAACAAACTATTAATAATTCTTTAGCCCTGATTTAGGATTTTTTTTTAACTTTAGTTTCTGTCTCCAGGTACAGTCAGTCATGCACACCTCTAAGTAGCTCAGTTTGCATAATCTTCGCTTGCATTTATCTCTTGCTTTTTTTTTTTTTTTTTTTTTGACCTCTGGAGATGCTTATTCATTTGTCTAAATTTGCAAGGTACCTGGGAAACTAGTTGTCAACCACATGTCATATATTCATTGGAGCCTACTGCTTCCTTATTTATCCATTAACTTTTTCATATAGTTTCATTTTAGATAAAGCCTACTTTCTCATGCATTGAGTTTTTTTTAATATTTTGAAAGTTGTTTGATACTGCATTTAAAGCTGTGTTGGGTTTTTTTTGTCCCAGTTGGTCATATAATATTTTTAATGTAATGCATTAATAATCTGCTCATTTGTTCCTATTTGATGTCTGAAAATTTATCTTTAAATCAGTTGTTGACTTACATTTTAATAGTAAACATAAGTGGCAGTGTAGTTAGCCTGCATTTAAAGGCTTAGTTATGCATTTTTTACTCATTACAAAATAGGAATTGTAAACTGTATCCAATACACAAGGATTTTCTTCTCCCTCTTAGGAATATCCCTGGGACACTGAGGATGCCATTGGAATGCATTTGGGTATAAACAATGACTTGCCTTTCGCATGTCTTCCACTACATTTGCTTAAAGCCCTTCTGAACGTCTTCTAATTGAACTGGTTCAAACCAAACTGTCTCTGGGATCATGAGTGAAGAAAAGAACCTTGGTGTATCCCAAAAAATGTTATCACCTTCAAGAAGTACCAGCAGTTGCTCCTCCAAGCATGGAAGTAGACAGGTAAACTTCACTGATTTCTATTTCTTTAGAAACTGATTACAGAAATAGTCAATTTTATTGGCCTTGGTGAGCAAAATTATGTTCTTTTAAAATGTGTTTTCCAGCTGATGCTTTGTCATCTCTCTCTCTCTCTCTGTCTCTCTCTCTGTCTCTCTGTCTCTCTCTCTGTCTCTCTCTCTGTCTCTCTCGCTCTCTCTCCCCTTTGTTGTTTTTCTCTTTGGCTGGTACAACAACTTGGCTTCAGCTAAATGAAATAAATTCATGCTATTGAATAGCAGTTGCTGATCATGGGCGCAGGCAGAAGAGCAGCTCCCCATTGCAGCTTATAGTGCTTTGCAGGAAGTGCTGAGTTGTAGTGGTCTCCCAGATGCAACAGAAGTTCATTGTTGTGTCTGGGAGTTAGGGATTCCAGCTGCTTGCTGCAAGTCTGCAGCCTGGTCTCCGTTGCAATGCTGCTCCCCCATCCCAGCCCCCATGCTATTTTCAGAATGGAAGGGGGAAAGGGAGCAGAAGGAGCTTGTTCTTTGTTCCCCAGCCCCCGCTAGTACTTTTTTTTCGCCCCGCCCCCCTCGTGGTGGGGGGGGGGGGGGGGATTGGAGCCCCCCCCCCACACACACACTTTGAGGGGAGCCAGGGCTCCCATCCACCTACCCCACCCTCTGGCACAGCTGAAAAAAACCCAAGCCCAACTCCCTCCTCTACTCCCTTTTCCCCCCTCCTCCCATTCTGGAAACAGTGACAGACTGGGAGCTCTGCAGATACCAGCTACAGAACCTGCTCTGTTTTGGATTGTGTTCATCTGAGCCCTTGTGAAAATCTGAACCCTTATTGCACAGAATCAAGCCCTTTTATAGCTGTCTGCAGCCATGCACATCTATTTGGTCACAGCTGTAGGCTGCTTTCTGGGGCCAGATCAGGTAAAAAGTCCACTTGTCATGTTGCAAGGAGCAGTGGAGAATCTGGTTAATACTGCTCTTTCACAGTAGATGTATGCATACAGAAGCTTTTGTGGCCTCTTGGTCAGCCCCTTCCCACCCCCCAGTCACCCTTGCAATAATTTCTCCAGAGATTATTGCAAGGCTTTGCTCTTTTGGTGAAAGTTTATTCAAGCTTTTGATAAATGGGAAACTATGAGTAATATGAGTGTAAAAGACCAACTGTTTGTTCTTAGTACGTTGCCTACACTTAAGCTGAGAATTTTCCTGCAAGTACAGAGTTGTAGTTGTGTGAAAGTAATTAACTAGTTACAGCACAGAGCTTCTGGATGCTACATGCATATATCAAAAACTGCTTTTTGCCCAATGGCAGTCAGCTAATATGTTTGTTTGCTTGTTTTAAATAATTAGTTTTCAAAGTGCTACCACAAGTGTTTGTGCCTCAAAATCAAAATGTGCTTATATATAACAGTGTTGTGTAGGGTCAAACAATCAGTGAATTTCAGCCTCATTGGAAATTTGAGGCATTACATGCACCTTTTTAAGGCATTATTTGAACTTTTTTGTTTTGTAAGAGTGTGACTGACAAGCTCTCAATAAACTGGTGAACATCAGACATGGGTTGGGTCATTTTCAAAGCTGCCTATAATTCCTATTTTAATAGGAATTGAGCATCTAGATCTCTGGCAGCTTTGAAGAATCTTGGCTAGTGTGGTTAGTTCCACACACAAAGAAAGTGTCAACTCTTTGAATACATTCTGCCTGTTAAGCAAGATAATACATCCAATTTTAGACTTTTGAGTCTAGGAAAAATTAAGTTTTAGGGTAAACTTTTTTTTTTTTTACTTCATATCTCCTTCTGCTGGGGGGGCTTCTTCCTCTGTAAGCTTAACTTGAAACAAATTCTATTTCAAACACAAGACATTAATTAAGTCTATTTCTAGAGCTAATGTCAATCAAACATGATCAGTATATAGTATTTCAATGAAATGTAATAAGATTTACATAAGCAGGGCTAAATACCAGTAGAGTATATTACATCCACAGTGTACACATGCATTAGATCCGGGAGCAGCTTACTCGCGAGTAAACTACTTGCAAGTAAACACTCCTGATCAGGCATCTACACGTGTAGGCTGGGCAGGCATCTACATGTGCAAAGAAGTGGGAGCAGATTTGCTGCTAATGGCAGCAAATTGCTCTCACTTTCTGGGGCCCTGCAAGGGGCCCTTGTGACCACCATGGGAAGTTTTAGACTCCTCCCTAGGTGCTAGCCCAGGGGCTGGCAGGGAGTACCAGGCCAGGAGACAACTTTCCCACCCCTACAGCTCTTTCCAAGCCCTTCACCTTGATTGCCTGATTGGGGTGTGGAGCTGGGACAGTTCCCAGTCCCTGTTCCAAGATCACAGGGCAGGGGCTGGAGAGCTTGTTCCATGCTCAGCTTCGTGATTGCAGATCTGGGTGTGGAACAGGCTAGAGATCTTGTTTCCTGCTCAGCTCTGCATTCACAGAGGTGGGTGGGGAACGGGCTCCCCAGGTCCCACCAGCAGGGAGCTCCCATTGCCAGCTCCACAGTCAAGGGCCTGGCACCGACTCCATGGTCATGGGGCCGGCAAATCCTTGGGGATTTGCAATCTCGGAGGTGGGGGCTTGGAGCACCCACCCGGGCTCTGGTGGCGGAGCTTGCCCCAGGAGCAGGATGATCCCGGGGGCAGGGAGCAATCTCCCTGGTGGCTGGCTGACTGGAAACAGATTTGTTCTGGGTCAGGCATCTACGCAACCATTACTGTGCAGTTAGTAATCGCAAGTGAATTTGCTACTTGTATTTGCAGGTAGCAGACTTACTCACGATTAGCAAGGTTTACTGTGCAGTAAACGTGTGCATGTGTAGACACACATACTTACTGCCCAGTAAACTGCTACTTAGCAGTAAAGCATCTCATGTAGACATACCCAGTGAAAACAATCCTACGTTTTGTAAGCATAGTTTCTGTAAGAAAAGCACCCATTGGTGGGCCTTGGTGGCTTTGCTGGCCAGAGTGTTTTAGAGAGAGTCCACGTGCTACCCCCTCTGTGTCTGCCTGCTTTATGTTGATGCTGTGCGTTTCTGACTCTAGTACCCATTAAGCCAGGGTCTGGATAGTCGGCACTAGTTGGAGTGTCCAGGGGATTGGAGGTGGGAGGGGATAGGTCGGTGATTCTCAACCAGAGTTCTGTAGTACCCTTGGGATGCTTTGAGATCATTTCAAGGGTGCCCTGCGGTATATACAGTGTCAGCACCGTTAGGTGTGCAAACATGATTAATTTGAAATCTCTGGATTTATATAGGAAGCCACAGTGTTCAAAATATTCAGACCTGTTTTGGTTTTTTCTGAGTTATTTGCAACAGCAGAATTGTTCTATTATTCTTATGTAATCTAAAATGAGTAAAAGGCAGGAGCTGGCATTTTCAAAGAGGTGCCTCAAGTCCAAAAAAGTTGAGAGAGACATAAATTAACCCTCACCCCAGTGTGTCTGTCTTGTTTTTGTTGGCACGGGGCCAGCCAACTAACCAGCCTTCCTTCAATCCTTGTAATTTATTAAATGCTAGGTAAGTTGCTCAACAACCCAGGTCAGGTGAGATGGAGGTAAAGAGCTGGATGTTTCTTGGATTGTGAGGGGGCCACAGTTCATATTTGCTCATAATAATGTGGAACCTGGTGATTTATACCCTTCTTTTGAGAAGTACGTAATACTTCTCTCTTCAGAAGTGCTTTATAGATATTCTTAATAACAATATTCCAGGTGGGTAATTTTTGTGTGTGGGGAAACTGGGGCTTGTAAATCAAGTGACTTGAATAAAACTTCTGAGAGTTTAATGTCAGAACCAAACACAGAACCAGAGGGAATTCTTCTAGTTGCTTTTATCTTCTAGAACACATGACCACTAAAGCACATCTTTTAGATGAAGTATAAAGAAAGGCATGCTGAAAAGCCATGGCTGATACACAGTTAAAAGTACAGAATGTTCCTTAGGAAACACATTTCTACGAAATTGGTCATGCATATCAGCTCTAAATAGTAGTGAAATCTTTTATAAAGGTTTTTATTTATTTATATTTTTAATACGGAGTTGTAATTATTTTTAGTATAACTTGTTATCCTCTCTTTTGGAAAATGTGCTTTGTAGATTTTGATTATTTTCAGTACAAGATGCAGCAATTGTCAGATACAAACAAGAGATCAAGTAGTCCTTCCCTCAGCATAGCCTAGTCCTGGATAAAATTCAGTTCTTTGAAACTAATTGATAGATTTACAGCACCATTATCAGGACTTCTGGAAGCAGAGTTTCTTTCTACTGCTATGATATTGATATTCATTGTTTAACTCTACACTTGCATAGGCATATTAAAAATCACTGGGTTTTTTTCTTTGGAATTTTCATACAGTTTACAAATTGAGGTCTGTTTCAAGGGATATTTTTTTCAGTAGCAATGTATGGATACTTTCTGTCTGGATGTCTATCCCAAAATAACCCATATGTAGAAAATTAAAGGAATTTCAACTTGTACATTTTGCTTTGAGAAGTGATCTAGCCAGTTTCCTTTCTGACTTTTAGAAGTTCCAGTGTTAAATACAACTGTTAAGTGGTCATGATATGCAAAAGTAATTTTTAAGGAAAAATTATATTCTTTCTCTTGTGTATGAAGAGGGAGAGATTTGGGACCTAAGTGGGCACTATACCACCTGTTCAGGAATACCTGAAAAGGAGGAAGCATACCGCAGGATGACCTGCTAGTTGTGTGCTTAGTATTTCCCATGCTGCTTCTAATTGCCTTGCTGCCAGTGCAGGGAGAGAGCGATCTTCTTCATAATTCAGTGTAAATGTATTCTAAAGAACCTCCCTTGACTCCTGGACATAAGGGAGAGAAATTGGGTTATAAGTCCTGCAGAAATTTCACAATCTTTTGGTATGCTAACTATGGTGTTGATAACCAAGATAAATTACCTTATTTTGGATAAGGAGAATTTTACAAGGTTGGGTTGTCTCCTTGGAAAGAATTTCTGTCCTGTGTAATCTCTTTCAAATCTGTGCGACAGTACTATTTGTGCCTGTCTATGTGGGAAAGA
>NW_005842220.1:875565-879792 GCF_000455745.1 Alligator sinensis
TGTCCATGGAGATATCAACAAGGCATTTTCTCTTGCCCAGTACTGGAGATGCCGCTGCTTAATCTGGAGAGACTGGAAGGGATAGTATTTTTACTGAGCTTTGGTAGTCTTTTTTGTTCTTCATATCTGGTGCAACTTTATTTAAATTACAGTACTTATATTGGTGATGTTTCAAGAACATGCAATTTTTATAAGCTAGATTTTTACCCCCATGTGTAGTTCCAACACACAGAACGAGCTCTGGCAAAACTCTACTTCTTTTATTCTGTTATTGGAAGTAGCGGGGTGGAAACCATGCAGATTACTATTTAAGGCAGGGGTGGGCAAAATGTGGCCCGTGGGTCAGAAGTGGCCCACCAGGCCATTCTATCTGGCCCACGGGGCCCCTAAAAAACTTAATATTTATCTGCCCCTGGCTGCCTGCCATGCAGCCCTCGATGGCTTGCTAAAACTCAGTAAGCAGCCCTCTGCCCAAAATAATTGCCCGCCCCTGATTTAAGGTCTACTATAGTGAGGTTCAGTAAGTATTTTGTTTCCAATCCATTTTATTGTTTCTCCTCCTCCTATCCCCTTGATGAGTTTATTCTTGACCCACATGTGCTCTTTACACAGTTGCATAGTTAGAGGTAGGAGTGACCAGGGCACAAGTCCCAGGCACCAAGATGCGGTTGCAGGGGAGACACAAAAATAACAGCCACAGCTACTGACGCTACCTTGTGCACTGTTGCCGCTCAGGGTGCAGAAGTGGCCAAGTACATCTCTGTAGCTGTACCCTTGCCAGTCCTCTTCAGAAAACCCACCCAAGTCAGAACAGGTATTTCTATTGCCTCTGTCAGGGCAGGATTGTCTAGCCACTTTCCTTTGCCAGAGTCTCTCCTGATCTGATCTGACAAGACAGGATATCCTAGTAATCAGATTAAGTGGAAGAAAACTGGTATCTCAAAGCACAGAAGAGAGGGACATTGCCAGACAATTTGTGGAAGTAGGGAGATACAAACATTTGGTTTCCAGAGGTTTTTTGACAAGTGGAAGTCCTACTAGAAGTTTACTCTGATTTGTAAAGAACAGGAAATGATTTGGGAGTGTGGATGTTTGGGCTAGCAAGTTAGGGACACTCCTGGGATTATGATTTTTCAGCCTGAGGTAGCTAAACTGTTCTTCCCCGCAGCACAGCATATGGTGCTAGTGACAGTTAAGTTAAAAAAACCAAACAAACAGCCTCTGTGGTATGGAATAGGTACTGGTATGGGAGCTTTGCTTCAAGCAAGGCCATGGGACTTTCATTTTAGCGCACCATTCTTTTCTTTGCTAATCCTGGGGCCAGGCAGAGAACACTTGCAGTGAAAGCTGAAGACACTGACAATTAATCCTCTCCCAGGAGACTGAGTTTACTTCTACCTTTTAAGTAGGTGTGAGGTATGGCTATTTCCATATCCTTCATTTCTTTCCTGTTACTATAATGTGATACGTGGCCAACAGCCATAATTTCTAATTATCATTTGTAAAGAAGAAAATATATATATATATATTTTTTAATTTTAAAATTGGTGTATATCTATTTAAAAGAAGTGGTATTGACGGTAAAAATGAAGCCGGAAAGGCAGATATGGAAAAGTGGGGTATTGTGAAAAAGAGATCAGTTAAAAAAAATGTGCACCAAAAAAAAAGATACTGAAATCATTTCTGCCAGTTCTGTGAACCATAACAAATGCTTCAGTCGCTGCTGATGCAAAATCTTAGCCTTCACAAATCAGCTTTCTATTTTTGGCACTTTAAAGCATTCCATACAACTGGCTGCATTTTATGCTAGAAGAAAGTCTGGCACTATCATCCGTTATGTTTAAGGAGCTGCAAGAACAAGCATCAATCTTAGCCATTCAAACTGGTTGCTTTATTTATTTATTTTTCCCTTAAAGTAATTTACAACCCTTAGAAGTTTCTGGAGTACTGGGTTGCAGCAAATTAGGAGGTGAGAAAAGGGTCCGTTAATTTTCATAATTAATAGCCATGGGAATCGGAGTCCTTCAGTCAGAGTAGGTATAAGTAGATGGCAGCAGTGCATGTTCACCATGATGACCTTAACCTAACAGGATGTCTCTTCCTCTTCCTGTATGGAGCACTTTTAAGGTCAGAGACCATTAACTCTGACTCCTGGGTATTTCCAGTACTTGGCCTCCACTGAGACTGAGCCTGTTACCAGAAGTACAACATACGATAGCTATTCTGGCATGGATGTTGTCCTGCTAGTATGTACTGTCTGTTTTAGTGTAATCCCTTTCTCCAGCACTGTTGCAATCTTGTACTCTACCAGTCTGAATGTCAAGACCTGTTACTGCTTTATTTAATGCTATTAAATAATATTGAATATAACTTTAACTTTGTGTCCCAGTGGGAACATGACCTGGTAGGTGTATAACATGGAAGCATGTTATAAATGCTTCTAGCATCTTTGAAGAAGCCTTATGTCTCCCATTTTCCCCATTTAAGGGAATACAGCATGTGGATGAACGGTAATGTAAAGATGGATGGGTGGGTGGGGCAATGCCTAAGCAAGCAGGGTGTGCTGGAAAGGAGCAGAGGAATGCCTCTCCTTCCCATTCTCTGTCCTGTCTCCCTGTTGTACCCTGCAGCTTCACTGAAGAGACTTCAAGTCCAGCAGTGGGAACAGCAAAGCAGTAATGGGAGACTTGCTTCTGTTAAGGTGTGGGGAAGGGGCAGAGGGTCAGGGGAAATGTCACCTCCTTTTCTTGGTCACTGAAGATAGGAGTTTAAATGGCCACTTGACATACGTTGACAGCAAAAATAAAAGGTTACTCTCCGCTCCCTCCCCCACCCCAGTATTGAACCTCTACCCTGTACACTGCCACCACCCAGAGTGCAGTACTGACTGGTTATGCTTCTGAGGATCAGGGAGAAAAGCAACTTCCAAAAAAAGAGGCAGCCCAATGTTCAGCAAACTGGGAGAAACCAAGGGTTCAGTTACAAGCTACTTGATTCCTTTGCGCCACGTGCATCTGAGGTCTTGAACAGTGGAATAATCATTCACTGTTGTTGCAGGAGAAGTGTCTGCTAATACTTACAGAATCTTCTAGACCAGGGGTGACCAATATATGGCCCATGGGCTGGATTTAGTCCATGGAGCCATGTCATCTAACCCATGGAGCTCCCCACAGGTCTGGAAATTTGGCACTGGGGGCAGTGTTAGTTGCTGTAGCTCCTGGAGCCCTAGATCAGCCCCATACGCCAGATGAGGCCCACAGTTAGGTGCCATCGTTCTAGATGTGTCCCCCACCCAGAAATATTCAAGGGGCATGTAAACTGACTACCTACTGTTTAGATATTCCTAACAATCAAAAAAAAAAAAGTCTTGTAACCTTTTTTAAAAGGGTTTTCTCTTTCATGCCATCCTAGATCTTAAACCACTTCTGACCATTATTCATAGGTGGAGAAACATGAGACTTCCAAAAGACTCATCTCCTGCTCCACGTTTTTCAATCACCCCTAATCCTAAAACCATGGCAAACAGTGTATACTACACTCTTCTTCTGTGTTCTGAATTGATGCAGCTGGTGAGCTTACTTCTTACTGTGATGTTACTTCTTACCTTCATACAAGTGTTTGATTTTTGTCTCCAAACCCTCCAATCACACATGGGTGCTTTTTCAGGGTGGAAATTGGGTAGTTTTTTTAAGGAAAAATTACTCAGGTTCCATTGTGTTCTGATTCTTTTCAAGATATTTTTGTTTTCTGGGAGGAACGTAGACTTAGCTATAAATAACCTTAAATGTAATTATAGCTTCTCCCTCGCCCATCCCAAGTCAAGAGACCTATAGGTTACTAAACATTCTTTTTGTTGTAAGACTCTTGTATAGAGCAGGGGTGGGCAAAATATGGCCCATAGGCCAGATCCAGCCTGCCAGGCCTTTCTATGCGCCTTGCAGGGCTCCTCCAAAAAACAATTATTGGCCTGTGGCCACCCCTCTGAAAACTGGTGGGAGGCAGGCTTTCAGAAGTCGAGCTCCATCAGACTGGGCAGGCTGTATGCTTGCACCTCTGTGGGGCTCCCAGCACTTCATCTGAGAGCCCCCTGTGGAGGCACCGAGTACAATGGCATGTGACCAGACAGCTGGTGAGTGGGGAGGAGAACTCCTGGCTACAGGAGTGGGGTGAGTTGGTGGGGTTTGTGTGTGTGTGTGTGGGGGCGGGGGGGGGGGTTTCACTGCACCA
>NW_005842220.1:879814-880659 GCF_000455745.1 Alligator sinensis
CCCCGCCCCCGGCCCCAAAGGGGGCTTTCCTGGCCCACCACAAGCAGAGCCCCCCAGCAGTGTGTGGCTCTGGCTGAATCCCAGGAGCTACACGTGGCAGCATGGAGCGTGCCTGGCTTGCTGGTGTGTGCCTTCAAGCTGGATTTGTCTGGCTCCATGCCAGCACGTGGGGCTCCTGGCACTGCTTGCAGGAGCCATGCGCCATCAAGCCAGGCCAGGTCAGCTCTGTGCCTCCACATGGGGCTTCTAGTTCTCCAGTGGGGAACTGCATATGGTGAATGAAGTCTGCCTGGCCCGGTGGTACATGACTCGCCGTGGCTCCCAGTCCGCACACTGTCAGACCGAGCAGGGTCTGTGCTTCCACGTACAGGTCCCTGCTGGAGTGCTAGAAGCCCCACATGGAGGCACTAAGGTGGCCCAGCCTGATGGTCTGCAGGATTAATTATAGGCCACTAAATCGGGAAGAGGAAGTGGATGAGGCACTCTTCAAGCAGATGACAAGTATACCCAAAAACTATGGGATGGTACTGATGATGAGAGACTTCAGTTTTACAGATGTTTGCTGGAAGGACAGTGCAGCCAACTGTAAAATGTCAAAGGGGTTTCTAACTTGAGTGGAGGACAATTTCCTGTTCCAGAAAGTGGTGGATACAACTAGGGGGGATCATCTATCTTGGATCTTGTCCTGACCAAGAGGTCAGAACTGGTGGAGGATGTGAAAGTGATGGGTAACTTATAGTTTCATAGTTTCTAGGGTCAGAAGGAACCTGGGCAGATCATCTAGTCTGACCCCCTGCCATGGCAGGAAAGAGTACTGGGGGTCAAACGACCCCAGCAAGATGGTC
>NW_005842220.1:880922-881875 GCF_000455745.1 Alligator sinensis
GAACTGGATGCAGTACTCCAGCTGCGGCCTGACCAGTGCCGCATAGAGGGGGAGGATCACCTCCTTGGTCCTGCTTGAAATGCATCTGTGGATGCACGACAAGGTACAGTTGGCCTTCCTAGCCGCCTCCCCACACTGCCGAGCCATGTTCATCTTGGAGTCAATAATGACTCCAAGATCCTTTTCCACCTCCGTGCTGACAAGAGGGGAGTTCCCCAGCCTGTAGGTATGGTGCCTTGAGGTATGGTGCACTTGAGAGGAAGTGATTATGATATGATAGAATTCCAGATCCTGAGACAGGGAAAGTGTGAGGTCAGCAAAATGAGGATGCTAGATTTCAAAAGGGAGGTTTCAACCAACTCAAGGAGCTAATACGCTTGGTGTCATGGGAAGATATATTGAAGGATAAAAGGTGTAGGTTGTAGCTGTGTTGGTCTAAGGACATAGGCAGACAAGTTTCCTTGGGTGAATTTGATATCTTTTATTAGACCAACCCAAATGGTTGGAGAATAGTTATTAAGCAAGCTTTCAGGTTCAAAAACCCTTCGTCAGGCTAAGGAAGCTTCAGCAGTTGGTGTGTGCTCTTCCTGGATGGAATGAAAAGTAAACAAGCCAGGGGCTGGGCTGGGGAGTCAGTTGCCAGGCAGATTATAATGTACTGCAGCAGTTCTTCACGTGGTATCCGGGTGGCTCTTTCAAACGTGCGCTCTATCTCTCTGGAGGAGTGTCCTTGGGTTTAAGCCTTTTTAAGATTGGTGAGGTGGCAATTCTGAGTGTTCTCTTCAGTACAGATGCGGTGGTATCTGAGGGCTTGGCTGTATATCACAGCTTTTTTGGTGTGTTTAGGGTGATTGCTGGTTCTGTGCAGATATGTATGTTGGTCTGTGGGTTTCTTGTATAACGTGGTCTGTATTTTACCCTTCTGGATACTGATCATTGTGTCTAAAAAGGAG
>NW_005842220.1:882732-900396 GCF_000455745.1 Alligator sinensis
TGTGTTGCTGATTATTTAATTGTTCATTCTTTCCCTGAAGCAGTCAATGTAGCGGTCAAGGTTAGGGTTTCGTCCACTGTGAGGTATCCAATCTGATGTTTTTTGGGGCTTTTTGGCGTTGATCTTTTCCTGAATGTTGTCAGAGGATGAGTTGTTGTTGGGAGTGGCTTCAGTTTGGTCATGGAAATATTCTTTGAGGCACAGGCGTCGGAAGAATTCTTCTAGTTCTCCACATTGAAGTATTTTATTAGGGTATTTTTCTGGTCAGAAATTTAGGCCTTTAGAAAGGACAGATTTTTCAGTTTTGGTAAGCGTGTGTGGAGAGATTGATAATATTTGTGGGTTTTTGCATCTGAGGCGTTTTAGAAGTTCCTTGTACAGCCATGTTGATCTCTTGCCATTCTTGTGCTTGTCAGGTCAGGACAGTTTTTTCTTGGGCTTCTAATACTGTGCCCCTTAGAAGCTCCCAGCCTTCCTGATGAATGCTGTAGAAAGTTTTTCGTAGTCTCTTTGTATCCATTGTATATTGTCAGGGAACATACATGGATTTCTGTCTTCTAAGTTGTTGTAGTATATGGTGATTTCCTTCCTGAGTTGGTCTCTTTTGGAGTAGAGTAGGTGAAGTAGATGATTTCTAATTTTCTCTGAAGTTCTTCTGCATACCTGTGAAGCATATGTGGAGGATAAAAGGCATCCAGGAGGGTTGGGAGCTTCTAAAAGGCACAGAACTGGAAGCCCAACAGGAAACTATCCCGACATGGAAGCACAAAAAGAATGGCAAGTTACCAGTGTGGCTGCACAAGGATCTTCTAAAATGCTTCAAGTAAAAAAGGAAAGCATGCAGGCAATGGAAGAATGGGCAGGTCACCAAGGAAGCATATCAGGAAATAGCAAGAACTTGCAGAGATGAAATCTGCAAGGTAAAGATAAAGAATGAACTGTACCTGGCAAAGGAATTTAAGGATAACCAGAAGAGGTTCTATAAGTATGTTTGGTCAGAAAAGAAGGATCAAGCAAGATGTGGGTCCCCTTAACAAGCCTGGGTGGACTCCTAACCTAAGATTCAAAGAAGGCATATCTGCTCAACAGCTATTTTGCCTCACTTTCACAAACAATTGCTGTGCAACTTATTATCCTAATAAGGATTATCTGGATAAGGAAGGGGGCAAGATGAGATAATAAAAGAGATGGTCAGAGAGCCTTTGTTGGATCTGAATGAATTCAAGATAGCAGAGCCAGATGAACTTCATCCCATGGTACAGAAAGAGCTGGAGGAGGAGATTTTGGACCCCTTGACCATGATCTTCATGAAGTTGTGGGAGACAGGCTGGGTACCAGAGGAATGGAAAAAGGCCAATGTAGTGGCCCTCTTTAAAAAAGGCAAGGAGGAGGGCCCAGGGAACTACAGACCGGTTAGCCTCGCTTCAATACCTGGGAAGTTTCTGGAGCATATCCTAAGGAAGCCCATTTGCAAGCATCTGGAGGAGTAAAGGCTGATCACAAGCAGCCAGCAGGGATTTATGAAAAACAAACAAACAGTGTCAAACAAACCTGATCTTCTTTGACAAAGTAAATATTTGGGTGGCTGAAGGGAATGCTATGGGTAAAGTGCATCTGGACTTTAGCAAGGCTTTTGACAGATCCTTCCATGATCTTCTCATAAACTAATTGGAGAAATGTGGGCTGGATAAAACTACTGTAAGGTAGATAGATAACTGGTTCAATAGCTGCAAACAGGGTAGTTATTAACAGGTTCATATTGGAATGGCAGGAGGCTTCAAGTGGTGTCCCAGAGGGGTCTGTCCTGGGCCCTGTGCTGTTCAACATGTTCATTAACGATTTGGATGCTGGCATAGAAAGCTTCTTGAGCAAATATGCAAACAACATGAAACTAGGAAGGGTTGCTAACACATTAGAGTATGCAAACACAATTCAGAAGGATCTTGACAGATTGGAAAGGTGAGCTACAGCTAACAGGACACAGTTCAGTGCAGACAAATGCAAGTTGCTACATGTTGGGAGGAGTAGTCAAAAAAACACAAATATAAAGTGGGTTACACCTGGTTGGATGGCAGCACTGAAAAGGACTTGGGAGTTTTGGTATATCACAAACTCAATACAAGTCTGCACTGTGATGCAACTGCACAAAAGGCGAATGCGGTTTCGGGATGCATCGATAGAAGCATTCGGTGCAAGACAGGAGGTGATAGTACCTCTCTACTCCACACTGGTTAGGTCTCTTCTGATGTACTGTGTGCAGTTCTGGGCTTCACATTTAAAAAATTATGTGGACAAGTCCGAGAGGGTCCAGACGCATGCAGCAAAGATGATAAAGGCCTTGGAAAGCATATCATGTAAGGAAAGGCTGAAGGAGCTAGGCATGTTCAACTTGCAGAAAAGGCACTTAAGAGGGGACATGATAACAGTCTTTAAATACTTGAAGGGCTGCCATAAAGAAGAAAGGAGGCACCTCTTCTCTCTTGCTGCAGAGAGGAGGAGATGGACCAGTGGCTTGAAGCTGCAGCAAAGTAAGTTTAGATCCAGAATAACTTCTGCACTGTGAGAATATTGAGGCAGTGGAATAGACTGCCTAGGGAAGTTGTGGACTCTTCATCACTGGAGGTGTTCAAGAAGAGGGTGTGTGGGTGGGTGCGTGTGAGTGTGGCTATGCATACATTCTACTCTGGGCATTTCCCATGTTTCTGGGCTTTGCTGGTTGCCCCCACCCCACTCTTTTGCTACACGTCATGGTGCTTTTAAGCCTCCCTCAGAGACATTGGATGTTGGCTACAACCGAGGCTGGGGACTTTGACTGGGGCATGCCAGTTCTTCTGCTGGAACCAAAGCCATAGGCTCCTGGCTAGAAGGTCTTACCCCTCTGCTCAGGGTCAGACCAGTTGCCATATTTGGGGTCAGGAAGGAATTTTACCCCATGGTCAAATTGTTATGGAATGCAGGGTTTTTTTTCCTTTCTTTGTAGCAGAAGGTGTGCCCCGCTTCCCGGGATCTCTTGAGCATATATTGACAACATTTCATAGAAGCAGAACACTGGCTGCCATGGTTCCCCTGGTTTACCTGTGGCAGGTTAGGGTGTTGGGCCTCTGTTGCACCAGGTTTGACTCTAGTCTTATGTAGAGTTTAGAGTATGGAATAGTATAGGATCGTTTGGATAGGATGGTCCTATGTCAAGCAGGGGGTTGGAATAGACCTCTGGAGGTCCCTTCCAGCCCTACTTCTCTGATTCTATGATATAATGAGTATCTGTTAATGTGCAAAAATAATTTTCCCTGATAATTATAAAATATCAGTTTGCTTCACCTGCTAATGAAAAATGTCCCATGGTAGCTTTTACAAGAGACTACCTCTGACCATAAAATTGTATTAGACTGCCAATGCTTTTTCCGTGGCCTGAAACTAAAAACATCCCTAACACTTTTCATTCCTGTACATTAAATTTTGCAAGGTCACTCCTTTAAAAAAGCTAAAGCTATGAAGAGGAGGAAATTAGCTTTCAGTCTGTTTTTTTGTTCTCTGCAATCACATCATGCTTCTCACAGTATTTAAGTAGGTCTTCTAAAGTGGGTTTTTTGTTTGTTTTTTTTTTTGTTTAGTTGGGGTTTGTATTTTTTTGAGAGAGAAAATCTTGTGTTACGGAAGAATGTGCCAGAATTCAAGTTTTTGTTCCCCGTCTTTATAGGAAATAATGCTCAAACAAAATATCTTTTGGAAGTTTTTTATTTTCCTCCCCACACTGCTGACATCAATGTGGTTGTATCTTAAACTGTAGTTACCCTCTAACTATCATGATCTCTGTATAAATCTGGTGAGCACATATGTTCAGTGAGACATGTCAGGAAAACTTTAGTTTTCATGCATTCAGTTTATATTCCCCATCTCAGTATGGGAGAGAATCTGATCTCATTACTTGCCATTTTGTTTTCTGTTGTGTTTTTTTTAACATATAGCATAATTACTGGACTAAGACTAGATTTAAGTTTTTGCAGACTTTTTTCTGGTCTACCTTCAAGGTAAAATCCTAGTCTTCCTCCTTTAGGTTCCATTCCCAGATCATTACTTATAACAAATACTAATATTTAAATGGAAAATCATAACCCAATTTTGTTTATTTATTTTTAAACAGGACAGCTGGGAAATTATAGAAGGATTGCGGGGAGTTGTGAATTGCACCCTGGAGCCACAGAAACAGGAAGGCTACTTGTTGAAAAAGAGAAAATGGCCCCTAAAAGGCTGGCACAAGGTAGGGAAAAAAAATCTCTTTTAAGGCTTTTGGTTATTTAAATGTGTTGCCCATTGTTAAAAAAAAAAAAAAAACAACAACAACAACAAAAAAACCCCAAAACTTTAACATGTAAATAATATCTATACTTCTGCTCATTTGTTAAGGCTTATCTTTGCATTTTCCTGATTACAGAGATACTTCTTTTTGGCTGGAGGAATTTTGAAATATTCCAAGTGTCAAACTGATGTAAGTATCCTCACTCTAAAGTGTGTTTTTTATAGTTTAAATGAGTTGAAATACCAGGACTTGTGTACTGTTGGGGAAAAGAAGGGTAAGTCCAGAATTTCCAAATTCCAGGCTGAGGATAAAGGAATGGACCCCCCTCCTTTCCTATTAATAATCTGTTTTCTTAAGCTACCACAGAACATGAATACTAATTATCCGTATAAAATGTTTATTGCAGATAGAGAGGGGGAAGCTTCATGGCTGCATTGATGTTGGACTCTCAGTGATGTCTGTAAAGAAATCCACAAAATGCATAGATTTGGATACAGAAGAGCATATATACCATCTGAAGGTAACTCTATAAGGCAGCAGTCAGCAACCGTTTTCTGGCAGCAGGATGGAAAATCCAGGCTTGAGTCTGAGACAGACTGGCACTAAGACCCAGCCACTGCCACTGCTTCTCCTTGTGATGTGGCACAGGAAAGCTGGTCAGAACAGTGTGGACAAAACCTTGACTGCCAAATGCAGCTGAAGTACCAGTTCTGCATGCTAGGTCCGATGGCTCCATAAGCTGAATTTAGCTCACAGGCCGCTGGTTACCAACCCCTGAAAATAAGGCAATAGTGTTCCAATTAAGATGTAAAACTTAAAGCCGTGAAATGGACGTAACTTTGTGTATACGTGTATTTGTGTGGCCATTATAATAGGGTTGAAAATGGTGGTTAATTTAGGTCTTAATAAATGTCTTAAGAAATTCCATAAACATGCCTTCACATGGCCAAACTTTACAGTTTTCTGCAAAGCAAAATGTCTCATTTACTGGGAGATAAGTGGCCTCATTTGTACTATTCCATTTAGTTTATGGCAGGGATAACTCCTACAAAGGCTTTCTCAAAATGGAAGCTTGAGAGACACGAGGACTGACTCATGGTTGATAGTCTTTTTAAAGTATTTAAAAAAACAAAAACCATTTTTGAGAGATGATTGTGTGAAAGGAGGAGATGGAACAGAGTAGTTAAATGGTATGGCAGTGCCCTCAAGTAAATATCATTATATCAGAGTTTGAACTCTGTTACAGGATTCATCTTATTAATGCATGTTATTAATAGGATAGCTTGATAGCTTTCTAATTATGCATTCACCTTTATCTGTGAAGAATATCTTGCATTTTTACATTGATGAAATTTAACATTTTATCTAATAGTATAAATTAATTTCAGATGCATAATATTTTGATATGGCTTTTTAAAAATAAACACTAACCTGTACTTATTTAAGATTGAAAGTCTTGGTTACTCCTTAAAAATAAAGTAGTTTTCATGTGAAACTAATAACTCGCTCTATTTTTCCTGTACAGTTTCCATGCAGAGTTAATGCTGCTATGCCTCTCTGGATTGAAGTTGAGTGTATTTTAAGAAACAGGTTTACAAGGCTTATGTAAATGTACAATATTAGGTATAAATTTAGGAACGTATACTTTTCAGTACCTTAGCAAGTGCTGAAGTGTTACTCTATAGAAGGATAGACATAAGTATTTAAGTGGTTTCCTGAGGCTGTGCCTTTTTGTCTTGAATTTACTGTATGAATTATTGCATCATATTCAGGCTAGTGAAACATACTGCTTAATAGAAATATTTCTGAGAGAGCTTTTATTATCTGCCAAGAATTGGGAACACAGCATGACCATGTTGTAACAAAAAGTTAGGTTTGACTAGTAGTTTTAACTTGAATATGGCTTCGTATTTAATTAAATATTGTATTCTGTAGGTGAAATCTCAGGAAGTATTTGATGAATGGGTAGCAAAACTTCGTCACCACAGAATGTATCGTCAAAATGAAATCTCCATGTTTCCACTTGATGTCAATAATCATTTTTTCCCAGCATCTACCACAGACTCTGTCCCTAGTGCATTTGACTCTACTTCAAGTAGAAAGGTAATAATTATAATTTAGATGATGTTTTTTATTAGGAATTAATTTAGTTTAATTTCTCTATTAGTATGCAAAGACTTTTAACCACAAATTTAATTAGGAGAAGATTTACTTTAAAATGTAAATTGTGAAATTGTCTAGTTTTATAGGTTATGCTTCTCAGGTGATTTCCATTAAAATACTCTTAAATGATCAACAGTCTCAAAGTTACTGTATTTACTTGGGGGGGAATCAACATAGTGGGGAAGCACCTTATCTTATATTTGCAAACAAGGAAACCTCATTAAATACATTGTCTATCACTAAACTGCTGCCAAAAGGAAGTTGATTAAATGCAGCCAACTCTGAATACAACTATGAAACATTCGGCCCATATTGGGCAAATGTATTGATGGAAACATTTTTGTGTACAGGTTTGTGTGCGTGGCCCTTAACAATTAGTGGGTGTTCCCTCCACAGGGAACTGGCACCACACCTGGAGGTACTGAAATACCAGGCCAGCACCGGGAGGGCCAAAACCAGCCCTGACATCCTCTTGGTGCCAGAAAGTTTGAATTTTATTAGTAGATGTTAAGAATCATGAACCAAAGAGATGATAAAACCATAAGGGAAATATAGAGCGCCCGAGTGAGGGACTAACATAACAGGGATGGGAGTGAGGACGGGAATGTATCTAAGTTACAGAAAATATAATGTTAACATTGATCTTGGCCAAAAAAGCTGAGATGCTGATGGGAGCCTTTTTTTGTGTAGCCCTTAAGGAAAAAAACAAAAACCACAAGCAGTCCTTCCCCCAGGAGGGAACGAGCACTGTGCCTGGAGGCACTGCAATACAAGGCTGGCAGCCGGAGAGGCTGGAGCAAGCCCCAACATCTTCCCTGGGTGCCAAAAATGCGGATGAGAGTGCCTGCTGCACCCTCTCCCAGCCTGTCGCACATAATAGTGTGGCCCTGCCCTCCATGAGGTGGAGCCGGAAGGTTGCCCAGAGCCTCATCTTCATATAAATTTTTGGAGGATCCCAGGACGCATGACAAGAACGCTGAGCTAATTAGTGAATGGATCATTGGGCGGGGGGGGGTATACCTGGAGTATACACACGTACTGAGTATTGCTGAGCTGAGGGGTCCCATGGCTTGAAATGCTGTTGTCTCTGGTGGGCCTGACCCAATGAACTATATGGTAAATCATTAGCCTTTTGGCTTTGGACTAATATCATGGGTTTTTGTACTATCTAATATCTACATATATAGTTTGTACTGTATGTAAGTAGGTATAGAAGTGCTGCTTAAAAATGTATTGAGGGAGTACCTGTGTTTAAAACCTGCACCAAAAAGGTGCAATGCATCAATTCTGGGTGAACAATGGATGAGGTCTAAGGGTACCTGTAGTAACTTGTCTGTATGCAATAGTAATATGTATATAGGCAAAGGGCTGCAGGTATGTTTATTTCAAGGTCAGTGTTTTCAGATTTGCCCCTCACTTCCATGTGCTCAGGGAGAGCAGGCTGTGACAGTAAGGAAGGGAGAAGGAGCTGTAGGAGGAAGAAGTTGTGGGGCAGAGGACAAGGGGCCCACCCCAGATTTATTTTCCCTGTTGTAGCAGTGGGAGGGAGACAAATTCAAGGGAACCCCCCAATAATGAGATTCTATACCTGGAAAATTGTAATATTTTCCCTATATAGAATCTAATTATTGGGGGGGTCATCTTATAGTTGGGTAAATATGGTATAATATTGACTTGTATAAACATTATGAAAATAAAATTTTACTTTGCTTGCTGTAAGCAGTTACTCTATTCCAATCTCTATTAACAAATGGAATACATACTGGAAGCCTTTGTGCATGAGTTTTGTTCTCAGAACAGCATTCTATTGGCTTTAAACCAAAATTCAGCTTCTCCTTTTATACTGGTTTTTAAAAAAAACAACCTGTTCTATAATATTAAAACATTAAGATGTTTATTAAATTGGTCTAGGAACTACAAACTGTTAGCAACCAGCTATTATAGCGGCAAGGGCTGTTTTCCTTAAAAGCATGCAGGAACAATGATAATGCTATAAAGCATAATTGCCAGTTGACGTGGGAGTGTCTCCTCTTGTGTGTTATCCCTGTGGCTTCTGCTCTTGGTGCTATGGATTCCACAAGTCCGGATTCATTTGACCAGCAGTGTCCCTGGCTACATTCTGGGCTGTTTTCTTGTCCCCCAACCCTGACTCAAGAGCATAAAGAACAGAGTCAGTCTAACTGTCCCTCAGATCCTCCATGCTACCTGTGGTAGCAAAAAGAGAACCCCTGCAGCATCCCTCTGCTTCTCAGCACACTGCTAGTGTTCTCTTGCTAACGAGTTAATTCTAATAGTTACAAAATACTTCCATTAACTTTGAATTCAGACATTTTCCCTCTGTACAGAGTGCTAGTAACAATGTAGAAGTTAAGGATCTGGGATTCAAAACTGGTCCCTCATGTGAAGCTTTGGTGCCTGTTAAGGATGGCTGATCCAGGTACCTAGGAGAAGGCCTGATCTCTGAGTATCACTCCTCTTCAAAGAGTCTTTCACAAGCTACAGAAGTCTGTCTGAAGTCATTCCTCCTTTAGAGTGCTATAAAAACATCCTCAGCTGCTGCAGGAAAGATCAGCTGGAACACAGTCATCTCCTCAGTCCCCTCCCATTAGTACCCTGGCAAGCAGACATGCCACCCCAAATTCCTGGATTACAAGTACTATGACATCCAGTTGTCCACCTCTGATGGAGACTTCATTGACCTCTGACTGGCAGAAAAGGGGCATTGTTCCAGGGAGGAGATAATCTCAGGTCACCTTCTCTAATGCCTACCAAGCCAAGGAACAGTAGTCCTTAAGCTTTTAACTTCCTAAGGGTCAAGAGACGGACAAGATGTTTTTTAGTATCCTGGTACCCATTCCTGAGGCATCTTCAGCAGTACTACTAAATGAATGGACTGTATGTCACTTGGCATCTATCTCAACAGTGGGTCCTTTGGTACTTGGAGCTTTGGCTGGTCCAGAATATTTCGGGACATTATACTGCATGCCACTGTGACCACCTCCAACTTGCACACCAAAACCAGAAATGCAACAGTGAAGCCATTCCTGGGGGGGGGGTGTGCCCTTACCTTCCTCTGCAGCCACATGCTGAAAGCAGAGGACTCAAGTGTCCTCACAGTGGGATACCCTCTGAAGTAGCTTCACTCCTTCTCTTCTATGTTGGTACCTGCAAGCAGAAGTGGATGGGCTTACTAAAGAACATCCATCACCAGGCACTCTGGGGACAAATAGCATAAATGTATCTTTAATATCAGGGGTGTAGGCTGTAGCTGTGTTGGTCTTGGGGCATAGGCAGACAAGGTTCTTTGGGTGAATATGATATCTTTTATTAGACCAACTTAAATAGTTGGGGGGGGAAAAAAATTATAGCAAGCTTTTGGGTTTAAAAACCCTTCATCCTTAATATCAAGAACCCTGTTACTGCCTTCCCAGCTATTTCAGAGCAGTGTTCCTTAATACTTGATATCAAGGTAGCAAAATTTTAATTCTAGGATGATCAAAACCATTCCATTCCTTAACTTTTTTTTTATTTAGAGAAATTCTGCATTCACTGGGCCTCTCTGCTCTAGCCCCAAAAACAAAGCAAAAAGCCAGAAATCTTCTTTCACACAATACTTCTCTGACTAGTACTAGTGTTTGGGGGCTGGTGCCTCTGAGCTGCAAGAAAAAAAACAAAAGTAGCTCCTCTAAAGAGGGTTCCCTAACTCTTTAAGCTGCCTCAATCTGGAGCTTGTACTGGGCAGCAGATCTGACATCATTCACAAGAGCCCAGCAGAATTACCTGAGATCTTTTCCCTTTTTTTAATCCTTTCACATGCTCAGGCAACCACTGCTTATATTTTGAAGTCCTGGACTGGGATTACCTCAAGCCGTCTTGGATATTATGTAAAGAATACTTTAGTCTGTTCCAAACCACTGCTGTCTTACCCTAAAGGTCCTTAATGTCAACAGAAGTTCAGGCTCAAAGCATAAAGGGCATAAGGAGCAGCATTAAATTCCAGGTCAGTGGATGCTTACTGTTATCTGGAATATTTCCTGGAGACCATAAACTTTAGCAACCAGTTCAAACCTACCCAAGGACATCACTAAGAACCTAGAGGTGATGCAGCCTAAATGCAGCCATGCCACCAACTCTGCACGTACAGTCTCTGGAACACCTTGGAACAAATTGGATCCGCAGACAGATCTCATAAATTCATGCATAGCCTGTCAAACATTTAGTCCAAGAAAACCATTTTTCCATGTGGTGATTCTCAGATGCAGCGGTTTGCCAGATCCCAGCAAGTATCTAATTTGTTCCAGAGGACCTGCCCCCTCAGACTTCCTGAGACCCAATGCATGCTCTTCACTGACCCTCATGATCCTGAGGGTTCTGGGATGACCTGTAGGACAGATGATTGAGTCATAGCACTGGAACAGACTGAGCAGTGCCAGTGTTAAGATCTGATTAATTTTCAATACAACCAGAAGACTTCTTGCTTGACATCATTTTGCAGAATAAACTACTGCATCCTGATCCTGAATGCTGATTAGCTAACATCTGCTGAAATAAGCTATTTAACTGAAGCTTGAAACAGAAAAGCCTCAGCTAGACTGACTCTCAAAGTTAAATGGAGGGGACTTTAATTATCTTGGCATCAGCTGTTTCCCTTGAACATTCATTTTATCAATATTGGATGATCAGCTGATCCTGAAAATATCTTTTAATTTTCTGTCCTTTTCATCAGAATACATCTAAGAGCAATATCTTCTTATCTGGTAGCATATTGTATGTTTCTGTTTTTTGGGTTTCCCCCTTTCCTTTTCTTCTTGTTTTCCCCTCCAGTTTGGAACTTCCCTTGCTAGAATCTCCTTATAGTATTAGCAAGCCTGAGTCCCCCTTCTGATCCCTTTGCAATGTATGCCCTGAATTACTTATGTATATGATCATTCATCAGCTCAGAGTAGGAGAGATTTGGGCCCTTTTCTCAGGCTCCCCATACCATGTTTCATAAGAACATGGTCTCTCTGGGTATATTTGTACAGCACCAAGAAGATCAATGCTGAGACATGCTACCTCTGCTTTGCAGATATTAACTTCTAGTTATAGCAGCATTTCTTTGTGATTGGCATGCATATGGTGTCACACTGAGCTTTGCTGAGGTGGGGAGCCTGAAGATGCAGATGTAGAGGTGCGGTCCCAGTGGACATTGCTGCCTAAAGGAGTCTGATTTCATACATATGTGCTCCAAGAGCTGAAGCACAAAAACTTGCAGTCACTAAGCTAAGTAACTATTCTTTGTTTTAATATAGGATATTAAACAAGTAGGCTTATGAAATATAGATTTGCACTACAAAGAGGCTGAACTTCCCCCATATTTTCACATGAAAGTGTCAGTCCCTAAGCTACTGTTAATTGCTACAGCTCGACAGCAGATGTATCCCAGCTTCATTCACCTGAGGATCTGGCCTTCTGTCTCTTCACTTACAAATCAGACAAGTGAGCATTGCACTATATCTGCTTTAGGACTCAGTAGCTCTGTTTTCATATATGTGTTGTTTTTTTTTTCTTTTCATATATGTATGTATCTTGACTGTATTGTGTGAGGGCTAACATGCTCTTTGCTAGTTGCAGTGTCTTGGTAGGCAGAACTCCTAGAAACATTTTCTTAAGGCCTCCCCCAAACTTGCATAAGGCCATGCACTTTGGGGGGGGGGAGGGATTTTTTTCCCCGCCACTTACATATAAAGTTTTAGAATAGAGGTAGGATGCATTATGAATGGTCTTTAAGAAGCCAACATGGAATGTGTTTACAAAGGTGATTATACATCTTTACATACTCAATCTGTTTACATTGCAAAAGGTACGGAAATTTGTTGTTTGAATTTTTGTTGTTTGAAAATGGCTAAGCAACTGGCTACGGAGTCGGACCCAAAGAGTACTAGTTGAAGGGAGCAAATCAATGTGGCACAGGGTTTCCAGTGGAGTCCCTCAGGTCTTGGTACTCGGTCCAGTACTCTTTTTTAACATTTTCATCAATGATCTAAATTTGAGAGTCAGATGTGGACGATACCAAATTATGGGGGAGGGCCATCACACTGCAGGACAGGCTGAGAGTACAGGCTGACTTGGACACACTCTCAAGATGGGCTGACCAAAACCAGATGGCCTCCAATGCAGAGAAATGCAAGGTGCTGCACCTTGGTAGAAAGAACCCTCAGCATACTTACAGGCTCGGCAGTGCTACGCTTGCTAGCACCACGACCGAAAGGGACTTGGGGGTCTTGATTGGCCACAAGATGAATATGAGCTACCAATGTGATGCAGTGGTGGGCAAAGCTAACCAAACTCTGGCGTGCATCCACTGATGCATGTCAAGCAAAACCAGGGAAGTCATCCTCCCACTTTACTCAGCCCTGGTGAGACTGTAGTTGGAGTACAACATCCAGTTTTGGGCCCCCCACTTCAGGAAGGATGTGGAGAAGCTTGAGAGAGTCCAGAGGAGAGACACTCGTATGATCCAAGGCCTGGAGGGAAGGCTGTACGAGGCGAGGCTGAGGGACTTGGGACTCTTCAGTCTGGAAAAGAGAAGGCTCAGAGGGGACTTGGTGGCAGCCTACAACTTCATAAGAGGAGTTCATCAGGGTCTGGGAGAATATCTGTTCACCAGAGCTCCCCAAGGGGATAACAAGGTCTAACAGCCATAAACTCGAGAAAGTCCACTTTAGACTGGATATAAGAAAAAAGCTCTTTACAGTGCATGTGTCCAGAGTCTAAAACAAACTCCCCCCAGAGGTGGTGCAAGCACCTACTCTGGACTCCTTCAAAAAACTGCTAAATTTTTCTTGCTGGGGTCACTTGATCCCAGCTGACTTCCCGCCCATGGCAGGGGGCTGGATCTGATGATCTCATGAGGTCCCTTCCAGCCCCTAGTGTCTCTGAAATCTATGAAAATTGTTTGAACTAGAAAGCAAACTGCAGGCTCTTTTATACTACAGCAGTGAAATAGAGGAACAGTTAGTAAACAAACTATACAAATTTTCTAGTGATAAAATCTCTATTAAATAATTGATACTTGCTGTAGTATAATACCAAGTTGTATTATTGTATGATAACAAATTAGGAGTAAAAGTCTGCTTGATCTTGGCAGACATTCAACTGGAGTGGACAAGGCACATCAGTTTCTGTAGACAGTGACACAAAAGTGATATGGTCAAAATAATTTGTGGCTGCCTTTGACTGACTGGCTGATCTGAATGACCAGATACCCACTTCAAATGAGGCAGCCTCTAGCACAAGGCTGAAATGAGGTTTTGTTTTTTGTTTTTTTTTTACCTGCGCCTCTGGAATTTTAGTAAGGTATCTTAACTGCTCTACTACTATACCCTAAAAATATACAATACAGGCGACCCTCGCCATTCGTGGGGAATACGTTCTTGTATCCCCCACGAATGGCGAAATCCATGAATAAGACACTCCGTTCATGAACGCAGTGCCCCCAGCAGGGGGGGGTACGGCTCCGGTGGTGGTGGTGGGAGCACAGCGGCAGCAAGTGTGGAGCTCCCGAGGAGCTCTTGGAAGCGTATAAAGTGTGTTTAAAATGCGGGTTTGGCATTCGCAAATATTTGAAACCGCGAATGCCGAACCCGCGAATAATGAGGGTTTCCTGTATATTTATGTATAAAAGTATATAAATCAGTGGATACTACGTTCGCATTTTATCCTATCCTTCATCTCAAAGCTTTCATCATATGTAAGAAAAGACTAAATAAAAAATAAAATTATTATCGAGGCATAGAAGAGAATGCAAAAAATGGCAGAGCGAGAGAGATACCTGATTGGAAGTGGCTGTAGCGCATATTTAACCTTTCTTCCAATACCCAAATAAATGAGACATATGATGACATATCAAATGAAATGTTTTTAAAACTGATTAAAAAGAAATCCTTTATGAAATATCCTGTTGAATTTGCTGATACAAGGTACTATTGTGGGATAAAAAGTTTACTAAAATCCCCCCAAATCATTAAGTACTTGCATGAATAAGTATATCACCCGTATTTATTCTAGCTAAGATAATAGCATTATAAACCACTTACAATCCATCAGTGTTGGATACCAATTATTCAGTTGTGGGCTTCTCTATTGGAAACCATTTCCTGAGTTATCTCCTCCTAGTGGCCTTTGCTGAAAACAGGTGATACAGTTAATTCTTTGCAATTTATACCAAGGACAATCGTACAAGAGCCTTATTAATGGAATATAAGCATTAGTTGGTTCTCCAAATAACTAACCCCTCCCCCTGTTAAAAAGTTTCTAACCAGTGTTTGCATATTGCACTTAAATTGTATACCTCCTCTCCTTGTTTTTTTTACCACTTTGGATGAGAAGGGGAACATCAAAGGCTAATATTTTGCTAGGTGAATTTTTTAATTTTCCGTAACCAGTCTGCAGAATTATGTATTGTTTTAAATCCAGTGATTTCTTCAGTGTTTGCTTTACTATTGGTGGTGGTCAGTAGTTAGCTCCACTTTCCACATCTTGATTATAGAACTGTCTAATCAGACTTGCTAAATAATGGTATGCCTGTCTCTTCCTCTTAGCTGGTACTCTTAGCTTTTGAATCTGGATTTTGGCATCTGAAAGTTATCACACAAAATATTATACAGTAAAAGCTCTGTTATCTGGTATCCCCCGGGAATGGGTGATGCTGGATAACAAAATATGCCAGTTAATAGAGCGGCATATTTTCTTTTCCTGCCACATCTGGGGCATCACCACCCCTCCCACAGGCCCTGTGGGCCCTGCGGGACAGGGAGGCAGGACCTGCACAACCTGTTATATCCCTAGGCCGTGGAGGCTTGGCAGCACAGGCTGCTTTGCCCTGGGCAATGGGAGCTCGGTGAAACCGAAAGTGCCATGGTGGGCATTTCCAGTTTTATTTTACCTTACAAGTCAGCATGCCAGTTAACAAAGTGTGCCGGTTAATGGAACTTTTACTGTATGTTAATAATTCATTCATGTTTCTTTGGAACAGGCAGGGAGCATAACAAAACAGAATTCAGTGCAAACTGGAAGCAGCTTATCATTTTCCTGTACAAGTAGCGAGTCCAGGATACCTTCTTGGCTACAGTCTTCTGAGGATATGGAAAAATGCTCAAGAGGTAATGTTATCAACAGGAACATTGAAAGGTTTTTCAGCTTTCCCAACTGTTACTGAAATTAACTGTGTAATGGCCTGTGTAATATATATATATATATATTTCTGCAGTTGGTTAAAGTGTTTTGTTTTGTTTTTTAATTGAATTATTTCCATATTTCTCAAAGGAAGAGTGATATTTTTTTTTTCCCCCTGCCCGCCCCCCCCCCCCCCCCCCCCCATAATAGTTTTAGGAATCTACCTATGACTTTGTCAGGCTTTAAGATGTTTCAGGTTGGGTACTCAAAATTGAAGCATCTAAAATCACTAATCATTTTAGAAAATTTAGGTCTTAATACATAGCAATGGTATTGCTCATATTTTATTGTTTTACAATGTGAGGTTCTTTTGAAATAGTTTCCCTATAGAATGGGTACAGCACAGATAGCAATTGCAGAAGTTTACTCCTTTGATGTATTTTGATCTTGATTTAGGATTAGGAGTGACTGAATAATAGATTTTAGAGCTTGTAACATCGTCTTCTCTAATAAGACGGTAGACTGGTTCGGAATGTTCCTAATATTTGTGCTGCTGACACCTGTCTGCTACAAACTAGACAGAAAATCAGAAATCCTGTGTTACACAGAATAGTTGTCAGTGGATGATTACTTTTTATGGGTGCTGTATGTGAGTCTAGAAGTAGAAAGCTATGCAAGTTGTCTAATCACTTCCTTTAAGTGAGTGATGCTGAATATAAGTGTTCACTAAAATATGACTTCAACTGCACACAATTATTTCGTGTCTTCATTTCTTGGGAGCAACTGAAAATGTTTTTGTTCCAAACAGACCTCTCCCATTGTCACACACATTTACTGGAAATGAACCAGCTGTTGCAGAGCATGGAAGTTCTCCACAGAACCTATTCAGCACCTGCTATAAATGTTATACAGGTCAGCTGTGAAAAATTATATCTGTAGAGGTGTCAATACATTTATTCTTGTCGTTAGTTTTATAACCCTCTAATATGGTTCTCATTCCTGGTGGTTTTTAAAGGGTGGATCTTTTGAAAGTCCAAAAAAGGAAAAAAGGACACACAGAAGATGGCGGTCCAGAGCTATTAATAAAGATGCTAAGGGAATGTTACAGGTAATTGAAATCTTCCGTCTTCCCTTGCACTAGTCCACTCTTCTCAAGTGTTAACTTATTGAGCCTTCCTTGGGCTAGAATTTGAATCCTACTTAGTCAAGTTATAGATAAAATTAGGTACCAGACCATATAATTTATAATAAAAATAGATCCAAATATTGGCTTCTTCCTCAAGTTCACCCCTATGCAAATTCTACAGTAATGGTTAAGTTTCTGGAGCCATTGGATAGACAGACATATTGCTGGGTATCTATATAATCTGAAGCAGGGCTGTTCATCCCACATGGACTCCCTTGGGACCCCTCTAGTCCCCACTATTCCCACCTAAGGTAGAGACAGGAAACACACCCCAGAGGGAGGGGGGGCAGGAATCCTGAAAACCCTAGCAGCAGCAGGAGTCATGGAAGGAACAGGAGCTGGGTGTTTACCCCTAGTTGGGCAGCCCTGATCTAATGTACAATAGAGGGTATAGAACAGTGGTTCTCAAACTTTTCTTTTCACGGACCACTTGAAAATTGCTGAGGGTCTCGGTGGACTACTTAATAAACTTTTTTTTTTTTGTTCTACAGATCAAAGCACACAACTTATGTTTTAATATCCGTAGTCTTACCTTACAAGTACAGATATTCTTGATTGTTCCGCAACCTTTCTGTGGACCACCTAAATGGAACTCGCAGACCAGTGGTGATCTGCGGACCACAGTTTGAGAACTGCTGGTATAGAGAAGTGTACACTTGGCTTCAAAAGAGGAGGGAAAGCTGCTACTGAGGCTGTTGTACTGCATCTTTTATACCTGCATGAGCCTGTAGCAAAACTGCTCCAAATTTAACATTGCTTCACTGAGGTCAAAGTTAGGGCGGTTGTTTTGGTTTGGTTTTGTTTTTGGTTTTTTTACACTCCTCTTCTTGCACCCCCCCCCCCCCCCCCCCCCCACCCTCCC
>NW_005842220.1:900406-908152 GCF_000455745.1 Alligator sinensis
TTACAGCACAACAGCTGTTGGTCTTCTGAGCAGCAGCAGCAGCTCCTCCACTTCTTTTGAAACTGCTAAAAACATATATTTGTCCATATCTGTAGGAGGGTCTCTGTAAACTTTGCTGGGCCAAAACTCATGCTTCATCTAATGTTTTACCAAATCTCTTTTAAGTTTGGAACTTGGAGCATGATTATCTTCCCACTTCGTTTTGCGAAATGTGTGCTCCACATGGGAATCCGTTGCCAGTCAACAGCTTTTCTTCCATTGCTGTTGCCTAAGCCTTGCTTATATGCTGTGGACAATGAGTACAACAAAGAAAATATTACAGGTTCATGTTCATGTCCTTCTCATAGGTGCCTTCAGTATTTTCTGCCCCTCTGAGACTGCATGCTTCGAATCCAAATTTGTCTACAATAGATTTTGTGGAAGAGAAAAATTACTCTGATGGCTTGGAAACATCAGCGGAATTTTCTAAAATGCAAGAAGACTTGTGTCATGTTGCGCATAAAGGTAACTGAGATTTTCATGGGTGCTTTTGTGAAGTATCAGGTAAAATAATAAAGTGCAACTTCTGAGCATGCTTTAGATTTAAGAGGAAAAATTTTAAGCCTTGGATAGTTCTTCCCATACCTCACCCCCTCAACACATTGCACGTATTGAATCATGGAAGTCTTAAGTCACTAAACAGCCTTTTCCTCCAGAACGATATATTTGAAATCCATATACAATTGGAGTCCTATCCAACTCCATAAGATGCATATTATACGGCTTCACATATAATATGTGCAGATGTATGCAGCATATATACTTTTTAAAAACAGAGTTTTTAAAATTAACTTAAAAAGAAACTAGTGGGCTGGGGGGAGCATTGTTTTCTTAGTTTTGGTGGTTTTTTGCTAATAATGTGCTCCAGTGGTCTCTGTTCAAG
This sequence comes from Alligator sinensis, assembly GCF_000455745.1. Classification (NCBI taxonomy): domain Eukaryota; kingdom Metazoa; phylum Chordata; order Crocodylia; family Alligatoridae; genus Alligator; species Alligator sinensis. The sequence goes on from NW_005842220.1 coordinate 901,329, forward strand.
ATTTCATCAAGATCTGAGCTTGAGGAGACAAACCAGGCTAAATGGAACTGTTATAATTTTAACTCACTGTTCAATGATGGCCTGTGCTTGCATCTAAAAGTGTAATAGATCTAGATTCTGGTAGAAGCTGTAGTTCTAAAATCAATTTCTATAGATTGCAGCAGTATACCGTACTTTCCATGAGTCGCTTGTGTGACCATGCAAGCATATCTGCATTTAGCATAGTTCACTGTATGTCAGAGCTAACATTTGTTTGTGATGCAAGGGTTGCTATGGTAGTAACCTATTTTTAGAGAATACAGAAGAGTCCAATCACATGTAAAGCAGCCAGCAGACCAGCTTGAGCTGCCACTAGTTGGTTTTTTCTGCAAGAACATTTTATTAGCTATGCTTTGCTATCATAAAGGGGCCAGTGTCTCCCTTGCCCCTCAATCCATCCTTGTACCCCATGTTTTTTAGGGTGAATAGGTGGGATAAGAAGAGTACTTTTGCAGACAAGTCTTAAAGATTTTTTTTTAAGCATTGCACCTTTTAATAAGGACAGTTCATTAAAAATGCACTTTTATACAAAATATTCAGTGATGCCATTAAGTTTTTCTTGCAAAAATGGTGGTATGATCATATAAAGGAACTGTTCACATAAAGTTCAAACACGGAGCTTTGCAACATCAAATGTAAAAAATGGTACAACTTTGAAAAGAAATGCCCAATAGTAAAAATGGACTAAAATTTTTCTTAAAGACACTTCCTCCTCTATATCCTCTTGGGAGAAATATTACTCTTATAGAAGTTCAAGTATATCATTGGTATGTGTTTCATGGCACAACACATTAGTTAGGGAGCCTGAACTGACTGTTGTATCCTTTTATGACGGTTATGTAACATTTTGTTAATGCTTCTTTATATTGCCCCCTGTTTTATGCTTCTAAAAAGAATGAAAAATAGATGAGAGAAAATTGTTTTTTTTTTATCTTTTGTGACAAATTTAAGCCAAATGTATCACTAGAAGTTGTACTCTTGCCGTAGTTTTAAAATGTGCTAGTATACTTCTCAATATGAACCTTAATTTTTTTCTACATTAGATCATTAGAGCCTCTGTTGATGTCATTTCAAAATTTTGAAATGACAGATCTTAGTTTTGCATCCGAATAATATATTTTTAAGAGAGCATTCTTTCAGTATAACTCAGCAATTATACAGTTCTTTCCCCTTTGCTCTCAAGGTATTTTCTGTAACTATCACTATATTTGCGGAAAAAAGAAATTTAGAGCTTCTGTGGGAACTATACTTAAAAAGTAACGGAAAGACCTTTTTTTGTACACTTTTTCTACACTATTCACAAATGGTAGAAATAACAAAAAATACCTCATGAAAATGACTTGGAATACTGATGTTCTACATGCGAGCTAAAGAGTATTACCTGCTGTCATCTTTGAGAGTATTTAGTACGCTGTTTAAAACTTCACCCACTTTTATATGCCCTATCATATTGTAATAAAGATATTAAGAAATATTCCGTTTTGTTCATTGCAATTACAAGTAGTTCCTTATGGCCAAACGTTATTTTATTTAAGAGTAAATAAGAGTTGGATCTAATCTGGTGATTGGCCTGTTCAGAAAGCATCATCAATCTGTTTCTCCTGGACACATGCTAATAATTATTCTTTTGCTTATTCCTCAGTTCTGACATATCAGTGGTAGTTTATTAATGGCTTCCAGGACACTTTGTATTGAGTATGACATAAAAACTAATTGGATCTTTCCTTCATCAATATTGATTTGTATTTAATAAGCTTAGATCACCGTTCTCTGGTTCTAAAAGCTCCTAAAATTCCTGATCACTTTTGCAAATCTTGACAGCAAGTCTCAGATCCCAACACTGAAGTCTAGGGGTGAACTGATAAAGATTTTTTTGGGCCGATACCAATGGACTATTAACAAGCCATATCAGCGTGCCAATTTGCCGATATGCAGCCTGACAGCTTGGAGAGCAGCATCTGGCTGGTAAGTCTGTCGGGGGAAGGGACAGGGGGAGGGAAGGGGCATGGGGACGCAGATTGAGGCCCCTATGATGAGGGAGGGAGTGGGGCAAGGGCAGGAGCTGCACAGCTGGGGTGGGGGACGGAGCCACAAGCAGCAAATCCGGGGGGTGCAGGAGGGCAGGGCAGGCAGCTTCTGCCACTGCACACACCCTGGAGGAGGCACAGGGGGCATGTGCCCCTGAATCTGTGCGCGAGGCAAGGGCAGGCTGCCTGCTGCAGGCTGGGGCCAAGGGCAGTGCTAGGCCCTTCGTGCTGTGGGGACTGAGCCAGTGCTGCACTCAGGGCAGGCAGTGGCAGCACTAGAAAAGGGGCTATGGCAGGGCAGCTATGGGAGGGGGGCCCCCCTCCCAGCACTGCTGCCACCCTCCCGAAGCACAGCCCCAGCCTAGTCCTCTCTACCATGAGGAGAAGCCCGGTGCCACCCCTGGCCCCAGCCTGCAGCATGCAGTCCACCCTCTCCCTCTGCATAGATCCAGGGGACACATGTCTCTGTACCTCCCCCGGGGTGCACACAGCAGCAGGAGCCACCCCCGCTCACCGTCCCCATCCTCCCGCACCCCCCTGGACAAGCTGCTTGCAGCTCCCATGCTGTGCCTCATCCTGGCTGTGCACCCCCAGCCCCACTCCCTCCCTCATCACAGGGGATTCAATCTGCCCTCCCATGTCCCTCCCCACCCCCTTTCCATCTCCACAGACTTACCAGCCAGATGCTGCTCTCCAAGCTGCCCGGCTGCACTCCTGGATGCATGCATGTCCATCCCTGGCAGCTCCCACTGTATCACCATCACCATCAGCTGCTGCAGTGGCATGGTGCCCCCACCTATGGCTGGTCCTGCCACCATGTGAGGCTGCTGCTGCTATGGCAAAGTCTCCCTAGAAGTTGCCATTCAAGCAGTGCATCTGCATTGGAGTCTGAGACTGTTGCACTCACCCACTTCTAGCCATGCTGCTGCATTGAGGCATTGTCTGCACTACAAGAATTAACCTGGCTTTTATTTGGGTGATACTTTTTACGTGGCTCCAAGGCTGCTACTGCCACCATGTGAGGCTGCTGCTGCTATGGCAAAGTCTCCCTAGAAGTTGCCATTCAAGCAGTGCATCTGCATTGGAGTCTGAGACTGTTGCACTCACCCACTTCTAGCCATGCTGCTGCATTGAGGCATTGTCTGCACTACAAGAATTAACCTGGCTTTTATTTGGGTGATACTTTTTACGTGGCTCCAACCACTTGCAAAAATCTGACATGAATTTAGTAGTGATTTCAGATGAGTCTAGCTGGCCCATCATGGCTGTAGGCCAGAGCTGAAGTGAAATTTTCACTTGGGGTAGTATCCCCCCTGCTTTACAGTAAGGACATAGGCAAGGCACTCAAGTGCTGAAAATTGTCCTGTGCTTTCCTGCAATTCCTTTGCATTCCCAGAAGGGCACAGATTCTCCCACGGATCGCTTGGAAAGAATTCATACATTGTGAGGGGCTGGAAGAGACCTTGCAGGTCATCGGGTCCAGCCCCCCCCCCACTCGAGGCAGGAAGTCATCTGGGGTTAGGTGACCCCAGCGAGGTGACCGTCTAGTCTCATTTTGAAAACCTCCAGGGTAGGTGACTGCACCATCTCTGGAGGGAGTTTTTTCCACAGTCTGGACACCCTGACTGAAGGAGTTTTTCCTGATATTAAGCCTGAAGTGGCCTTCTAGGAGTTTCTCTCTATTGGTCCTGGTCTTCCCCAGGGGTGCCCTGCAGTTGCAAGGTGGTTTGACATACTGCAGTATCCTAAGAACGTTAGGATATTCCCTCAGAAGTTTTCATAGAAAATTAGGGTTGGAAGGGACCTCAGGAGGTCATCTAGTTCAACCCCCTGCTCAAAGCAGGACCATCGCCAACTAGATCCTCCCAGCCAGGACTTTGTCTAGCCGGGTCTTAAACTCCAAGGATGGAGATTCCACAACCTCTCTGGGTAACCTGCTCCAGTGTTTTACTACCGTTCTAGTTTAAAATATTTTCCTAATATCTAACCTAAACTTCCCTTGCTGCAACTTGATTTTTTTTTTTTAACTGAAAATTTTACTACAGTATTTACTCAAATCTAAGATGACACCCCAATAACAAGATTCTATACATAGAACATTTATAGGTTTGTTTATATTTCTCCATGTATAGAATATAATCATTGGGGGGTTGTCTTTAATTCAGACTTCCCACTGTACAGGGGCAGTAGGTGGTATGGGGAGGTCAAGCAGCTTGCCCCCTGCTTGTGCCTGTCCCCCTACCTGCTCCCCCTACAGCCTTGGGTCCCTTCCATCCCCCTACCTGCCAAGTTCCTGCTTCCCTCCCTAGCCATGTTAAACAGGGGGGAAAAAACTTGTCTTAGAATTGCATAAATACGGTCATTCATAAAAAGAAACTAAGGAAGAGAACCAAATTAAGAATATGTGTAGTTGCATTACTGCCATTTATAATAGAGACATGAAAATCACACTTTGAAAAAAAGTACAGATAAATTATCCTAGATTCATCCTAGTTAGGATTGTTTAGCTTTTCCTATTAAAAAAGCTAAGTCTTCATTGTGAAGAGCATTGCTCATCTTTAATACTCTAGCTGAACTACTAGATTCACAGTTTGGTTCTTTCATCATGTTTCATATCATACTGCACTGAAACGGAAATGTTTCACAACTTGCTCTACAACTGGGAGCTCTTTTGTAACTGACTTAAACATTTATTGCAGTGTACTTCACCTTAAGGTCAGCTTTTAGTACACTATCAACTGAAAGAGAAAAGCTAAAGCAGATGTTGGAACAAGATGCATCCTCGTCTCCATCTGCACAGATAGCTGGACTGAAGAATGCCTTATCATCCGTAAGTTGCATGATGATTTTGGTGAAGTTTGCTGGTGTTAGTTGTAATAGTTAATCAGATTTTTCATCAGTATCTTGGGCTATATTTGAATCTAATTCATATTAAAAGCAAAGTAAATTATGCTTGGTAGTCTTTTTTCTAAACCTTAAAGTTGTGCATGGGCCTCTCAAAATGATAACAGATTAATATATATTTGTTTTAGTAAATATTGGAAATGTTATTGTCAACATTAATTCAGTATTCAATGTCACTGCTTTCACTAACAAATCAAATAAATTTTGCACTTGGCAGTAAACTAGGGTGGCTGCATTTGATAGTAAACAGTACCGTATAACTGTTGGGAATTTCATGGTCGTAGCTATGATATTATGAAGCGGTGATTTGCAGGAGTGTGACACCTTAAAGAAACTGTCAGATTTCAGATTCTAGATCACTTTATAATGCCTTTTTATGTTTACCGCTAAGGAGTGTGTATGCGTGTGTGTGTGTGTGTGTGTGTTCGTGCAACAATCAGGCATTTCATAATGTGCATTGGTTGAAGATGACATCTTGGGTTGTTGAGTGCATGTAGTTGTCCCTCCTGTTTGAATCAACCCATCGGAGGCTCAGATGTTGGACTGTGGTGCTGCAAAATAGATTTGAAATGCAACTGAAAGAACAGTTCTTCTTTTCCAACAGTTATATTTTTGCATTGATCTATTTTCTTAGATATCTTTAGTTTATAGAGTAAGAGAACAAGGGTGCTCAATAGGCCTGTGCGAAACGGCAAGTATTCATTTCGAATTTGGATTCAGACGATTTCGGAAGGACAGCGATTCAATTTGGAGATTCAGATCACTGTCCCAATTCAGTTTGGTCGAATCAGATCTGAAGATTTGGCGCCACTTCGGAGATTCAGCCATAGGCTAAACAAGCAGCAGTCCTCACCACGCTGGACACAGCTGCCTCCAGCTGGTAAGTCTGTTGTGGTGGGCGGAGGGGGAGGGAAAGGGTATGGGGGAGGGAAGGATTGGGGCTGGGGCTGACAGGGCACGGGATATGGGCGCGGCGGTGCTTGGAGCAGGGGCTATGCCCTGCTGCCATTTGCCCAGCCGGGGTGGGGGATGCAAGATATGGACATGGCTCGCTCTGGGCAGAAGGGGTCAAGTAGCAGCAGGGCATAGCCCCAGCTCCCAGCAGTGTGGTGCCTGCATTGCTTGCCTTCCTACCCCAGCGGCAGTGACCGCCCCCCTGCTCCAGCTGTGCAAGCAGTGGCAAGCCAGAGCCCCTGCCTCTAGCGCTGATGTGGCCATGGCAGCGCTGGGAGCAGGGGCTCTGCCCTGGTGCCATTTGCCCAGCAGTGGCGGGGTGTTGGGGCAAGATGCGGGCTCGGCAGTGCTAGGAGCAGGAACTATGCCCTGCTGCTGCTTGCCCCCTTCCACTTGGAGCGAGCCACACCTGCATCACACCACACCACCCCCCACCTCAGCTGGGCAGCAGCGCTGGGAGCAGGGGCTCTGCCCTGCTGCCACTTGCCCAGCCAGCCTGGTGGGGCAGGCGCTGCCACCACTTGCCCAGATGGCAAGTGGGGGAGGGGGCGCATGGGAAGATGCAGCACTGTTGGGAGCGGGGGCTATGCCCTACTGCTGCTTGGCCCCTTCTGCCCAGAGCGAGCCATGCCCTCATCCTGCCTCCCACCACCTTGGCTGGGTAAGTGGCAACAGGGCATAGACCCCTCTCTGCGCGCTGCTGCGCCCGCATCTTGCACCCTCCCCTGTCCCCCTTCTCGAGTCCTGTGCATCCCACCCCGGCTGGGCAGCTTGTCACAGCCTCAATCCCTCCCTCCCCACTCTGCCCACCACAACAGACCTACCAGCTGGAGGCAGCTGTGTCCAGCGTGGTGAGGACTGCTGCCTGTTTAGTCTATTGCCGAGTATCTGAAGCGGCTG
>NW_005842220.1:908183-913747 GCF_000455745.1 Alligator sinensis
TCCGATTTTGATTTGGAGCTTTTAATTGGTCTTCCGATTCAGTCGCTGAATTGGGCCAAATCTCCTCTGAATCAAATCAGCTACCGAAGCTTCGCACAGCCCTAGTGCTTATCCCCTGGCCTGCAGGCCAGATCTGGCCCCCAGCACCAGGTCATTGATGGCACTGCTCCTGTGGTGTCAAATTTCTGGACCTGTGGGAAATCTGCAGGCCAGAAAAAGTGACCTTGTTTGCTGGATCAAGCATGTGAGGCTGTGTAGGAATGGTGTAGGTCCTTGCCCTGGTGTGTGGGGCAGTACATGGTCTGATCTCAGGTACAGAAGAGGTGGGGTGGCACAGGACCCTGAGACCCAATTCTGGCATGCAGGGCAGTTGCAGGGCCCAATTCAGCAGTGCAGAGTAAGGCAGAGGTAGCATAGACCCTGATCTGGCCTGGAGACTAGCCCACGTGGCCAGAAGATTGAGCACTACTGTCATAGAACAATTAGAATCCAATTTTTAAGTAGACTGGTACAAACAAAAGTTTCTGCTATATAGTATCATTTGACTAGTGACAACCAATCAACCAAATTGCTGCTCGAAGCTAGAATTCTTCTGAGATTCCCATTCTCAAGGTGGTGCTTGGCCCTTGGAAAAAGTTTGTCCTTTCCACTCGTTAAATTGAAGTGTGCTTTGAATGCTTGAGCTTGGAGGCAATGGTGACTGTGATATGGATCAACTTGTAGTTGATAATACAACTACAGTTTAGTATAGAATAATAGCTACCATTTGCCTTCTGGAATCTTTTTATAAAAATTTCTAGCTCATTGCATCTCCACTAGTTTCTGGGTGACTCTCCTATTTCTGCAGAAATTTGGGAGCAGCTCAAAATTGTTGCATAGCAAGCGTATCCATTTGGAGACAACTTTTGTTTAGCTTCTACATATTCCACTTCCAACAGCTGCAGAACTGGCTTTCATTCCCATTCTCCAAAATTTTCTCCTATTACCTGTACATTTAAAAAAAAAAAAAAAAAAAATGTATTTCTTCACAATTTGAGCAGCCAGTGGATTATGTAACTTTTTCTCCAAAAGGCTTTAAGTGCTTCTTTTGGCTTTCTGTTGAAATGTTCTCTCAGCCCTTACCACTGCTGCTGAGCAGAAACAAGACGACCATCTATGAAGCTCCAAAATCCTCAGAAGGATTAAACTGAGAGGCCTATTCTCATCTATAGATCATCATAAAGCCAGGGGAAGTGGCAGTGTAGCAGTGATTCTTCTGGAAGATGCTAGGATCTTTCTTTGCAGACTTTTGTCAGGGCAGATATACATCAAAATTGCGGCATTTATAATTTAGGTGCCAAACTTTTTGAATCTCAAAGACCCTTTTTCTTTAAAGTGAACTTTAAAAAAAAAATCTCTATAGTTCCTACGAAGTCTTTTTGTTTTAAAGGGCTTTTGGTATACCTTGAATGCACAGCTCAAAGTAACATACTGAGGGAAGTCTGGCAGATTTTAAGAGAAACATCACCATCTCCTCTGTCTTCAACCTAGCAGAAGGGGTAGAAAAATTATTTAATCTCGTACCTTAAATCATTTGAAAGGCTCTTTAGTTGCAACCACAAGGTACATTTTCCTCTTAAGACAGTAGCCTGGTCCTTAACAAAGAGATCAAGAAAAACAGATAAACCAAGTGAAAATCTTTTATTTTCTTTTGAACAACAACAATATTCTTCATGAAAATGACCAGGAAAATTTGAGAACAGGGTACTTCAAAGGTATGTGTACATTATCTTTCTTTCCCCTGTGCTTATTTGGCCTTGTAGAATAGTAGTTGCACAGTACCTTACATCCAGCCAGTAAATGGAAAGAGAGAAATAATCTATATTTCAAAATTCATCCCTAATTCGTTCTGTCCCCCTTTTAATTTACTCCCTTTACCTCCAATCATGGTTGATCAAATTTCCTTTATACACAGTAGGAAGGGAGGAGAGAGGATAATAAACGTTGGGGTTTATTAAAATCTGGACCCAAAACCCTGATCCAGATTTTTTTTTTTTAAACAAACAGCATTGGCTTCCAGAATGGTCCTTGCTTCAAGCAGCAATTTTTTCTTTGATATGATAAAGTTAAACAAGAACTAGAAGGACTTTGTAAGGACTTTAAGCCTGTCATCTCTGCTATGCAAGAAATACTGGGTGTGTCTACACGAGACGCTAAATGTGCAGAAGAATAATTCTGCTGTGAATTAGCGTGGCAAACAAAACCCATGCTAAGGTGCAGTAGATTTAGACTAATGCACATTTAATGTCACTGAAAAAGCATTAATCTGCACTAATGTGCAGTAGCACTGATTTGCAGCGCATTTTAGTTAGTGCCTATCATTTTAGGTGTAATGCACTGTATTTTACAGTGCATTAATGGATGTGTAGATTCACCCACTGACAGCCAAATTCTAGCATGATGTTGCAGTGGTATGAGTGCTATAGTAATACAGAGCCTTCCATTAATCTCTTCTATAGTAAATTTCATAGTGAACATATTTAGTAAAATATTTTAGTAGTTTGTGTCTTCCACAATCAGGGGTTTAGTCTCTGAAAAAGTAGTAAAAAAGCCTTAAACACCAGAGACTCATTCAGCACAAAACATTTTCCTTGTAAGTTTGCAGTTGAAAAAGCTGGTTATTATTTCCATGATAAGATTTCCAAGGACTCATCTGTACCTGTTCCTGGGTGATACTAAAATGAGCCTGCTATTTCCAGAAAACCCTGGAGAAATCATTGGTAAAGAGCATGAAAAATTGCCAATTCATCCTTGCCAAAGCCTTCCAGAAGCCAGAAGAAATTTCAATCCCAGTTACATTAGTAGTTCTTTGACTGTATTCTGAGGCTACTTTGCTCCAGTTGACCTAGCAGATACAGAACTCTACTTCACAATTCACTGCAGTCAGTGTTAGCCTTTTTTATAATTCAGACTACTATCAGGCACAAAACACATTTGCCTATCCCAGTTGTCAATCCAAAACATGTTTATAGAACCACTCAGGTTTTTTTATTCATAAGTTGAAGTTGAGTCCCAACTCAAGAGGGTGCTAGGAATATGGGGTCAGCAGGATTGATAATATTTTTGTAATCATGAAAAAGTATACTGAGAACAACAGGGACTATCCCACGTAAAAGTGGAAATAGAGGCAATAAAAAGCCTAATCATTACAGCCCAGGAGAAGAGGGGCTTAATTAAATTCCAGGATTCAGACATGTAGTTTCGCAGAAGACTAATCCTTAAACATTCAGCTCTCATCTCAAGCTTCTGAGAACTGTGGTGAGTGGCTCCAATCTTGTATGAATCATATTAATGCAGTCAGTTTCCAAAATGGTCACAGCCTATTTAACCAAATTTGTATCAGCAACCAGGGTTCAGAGATCTTGGGCCACAAGTTCATGGCTGTGTAGTCATCTGTGTTTGTTTACTACACACTGTGAAACTAACACATAATTTCCCACATGTGAAACTGAGATTCCCCAACAGATAGTCCATAGCTTTTCTCCTCTAAAATTATTATTTATTTTTTAGTGTTACATTCATTATGTAAATAACCTGTCATTTAACCATCTTCCTATTTAGAGTTTATCAGTCTGTGGAAATTTAGGGCTAGTGAATGTGTGAAGAGTTCAAAATGGAGAATTTCTTCCCTGAAAAAAAATTTCAAGTTGGTAGCATCGGCTTTAATCTAATGCGACGGTTATAGTGTAATCCAGTGGTGCTCAACTTTTTGGCCCCACCGGCCAGATGAGTAGCGTGGAGCCAGACCATGGACTAGCTCAAGCCCCATGTACTCCCCTCCCTCTCTGCCCCACCTCAAAAAGCCCTGGTACTGGGATCAGGCACCCAGTACAGCAAATAGGGCCCGGGGCTCCCCATGGGTGCAGAAATTTGGCAGAAGAGTGGCTGCCAAATTTCTGGACCCCCTAGCGAAGCCTGCAGGCCAGGTGACAGTGCCATGAGCCAGGGTTTAAACGCCCCGATATAATCTATCAAATTTGAGGAATTACAGGGCCAGAGTATCAACCTTATATTGTTGCATGAAATTTCCCTTGAACCAAATATTTAAATACATTTCCAAGTTAAGTCCATTAATGAAGTTATTTTAGAGGTCTTTCCTTTAGAAATAGGGCTTCAGATGGAACCCATCTGGGAGCTAGATGGAATGGTTATGGCTCAAATGGTTGGTTGCTAAACTTCATCTGGTTTCTGCAGTGGAGCATGCATGCCAGTAAGGAGAAAATATGCAGTAGGAAATATTTCTTACTCTCTTTGCAAACCTTATAAAAATCTTTTCATGCTTAATATTCCTACCTAAAATTAACCCTCTGTCTTTTACAAGAAATGGAAATGTATTTTGTTTACTATGTCTTAGGCATATGGCAAAAGTTTTTTTTTTCCCTATGGTTTTGGGGCCTTGTTTGGTGGTACAAGTGATCTTCCTTCCCTTTCTACTTTAATTCAATATGAAAAACATGTATCAAATACTGTTTTAAAGGTTAATGGAGAAACTAATTTTGTACAGTCTCATAATAAAGATATAAACTGTTTCCTCTTGGGTCTCTCTGAATAATAGCTCATCTTTTATAAAAATAATAATAATAAAGACTGTCTGCTTCTAAAATGGACCATAGAGCTGTCCCTTTTATCACTGTTCTGACGTCTTCTGTTTCTAACTGTAAAAAATAATCTTTTAAAATTGTATCTATTACAGAATGCCTTGGAATGTAAAATAATTTCATTGAACAAAATCATAATCTCTGTCACTTTTTGAGGAAGGCAGAGCTACTTATATTTAAATCTTAGTCCCTAGTGTTCGATTTTTGTTCAAGTTACATAACAAGCATCTAAAGTTGAATCTAGGCTCATGGACAATGGTAGGGAGTAGGGCTGTGCAAAGCTCCAGTCCCTGATTCGATTCAGCAGAGATTTGGTGGCCAAATCTCCGAATCCAAATTGAATCGGGAGACCGTTCAATCTCTCTGAATCGAATCGGAACCCTCCGAATCAATTTGGAGAGATTTGGAAGGATTCAGCGAGTTGGACATAGCTTTAAATGTTTTTTCTACATACGTCAAGGTACCAGGCAGCTCGTGAATGCTGAGATGCTGGGACGGATGGAGTGTCCACAGGAGCATGGCAAGCTCCCCAGCATACTTGGCAACAGACCTGGAAGTGGACCAGAAGGGTCCACTTCCGGGTCCACCAGGGTGTGTGCAGAGGGACTCCCCTGCGCCCCCCTGGCTTGGCAACTGGTCCCTCCTGGATCTGGGGGTGCACCAGGGGTCCCCCCATGGCTGATCACTGAGCCAAAGGGGGAGGGGGGGGGAGGTCCATGCGCTCCCCAGTGGACCCAGAAGTGGACTGGAAGTACTTCTAGTCCAGTTCTGGGTTCACTGCTGAGCACACGGGGAACACCCTCCCCTCCCCACCATGCTCCTGTGGGACGCTTCATCTGCCCCACCATCGCAGCATTCACGAGCCATGCCTGGTACCTCAAGGTATGTAGGAAAGACATTTAAAGCTGTGTCTGTGGCTGAAACGGC
>NW_005842220.1:913778-918800 GCF_000455745.1 Alligator sinensis
AACCGCTGATTCTCTGAATCAGCATCAAATCTTCAGATTCAGATTTGGCTGAATCTGATCGGGACAGTGATTCATATCAACAAATCGAATCTCTGCCCCTGATTTGGGCTGAATGCGAATTGAATACGGCCCGTTTCGCGCACACCTAGTTGGGAGTGCTGCTTTGAAAACACTCCACCCACCTTCGTCACATATATTTTAGGTGTTTAACCTGCATGAAGTAGGACAGAGTGAAAGAGGGTGTGTGATCATGGTGGCACCCCCTAGTACAGTGCAACATGGAGTTAGACATGCTGTGGGTATTAAAACATAATTAACAAGTGCATTTTCTTATTTTTTCATGTCCATAATCCAGAATCCTAGCCATAATTCTCAATAGAATTGGTGTTCTGCCATCCCTGTAGTTTGTTTTTGGAGAAAATCTACCTGGCTTCTTGTATAAAAGCTGCTTCTAACTCTCTAGCATTGCTTGCCTTATCTTTATCCAGCCCAGTAGCTCAATATTATGTCCTATAGCTTTGGATGCAGAAGAAAGAAGAAGATGGCTTGGGCATGGTTTATAAGGCAAAGTCAGTAGTCAGTCAGTGGTGCATTGGCAGGTAAATGGAAATGTTTAGTGTATTAGACTGAAAGTTCTAGCAGTGTGCTCTTGTGGATAAAAGCCAGTAATATATTGGCTTGTATGAAAATGACCATCACCTGCAAGTCAAGGGAAGCGACTCTTCTGTTCTACTCAGTGAGACTTTACTTAGAATACTTTGTCCAGAAAGAAATGGACAAATTAGTCTAGCAAAGAGCAAGAGAAACAATTTAATAGAAGGCTAGGAAACGTGATTTGTAAGAAAAGGTTGGAAGAATTGAGACTATTTAGTCTAGAAAAGAAAACACTAAGGTGGGAATTTGATAAGTATTCAAATACACAAAGGGTAGTTTTAAAGAGGATAGTGATAGGTGCTGAGTATGACTAATCTACATCTGACTGGAGGGCTTGGTGGCATTGTGGTGGAGCTGCTCACAGCAGGGTAGCTCTGATAAAATACCACAACGTTGCAACCTGCAGAGTAACGTGAGTATAGGACTCCTCAAAAACCTAGCTCCCACTGCCTTGTTGAGTACTTCTTGGTTGGAGAAAAGCTAAGGGACATCACCCTGACAGAAACATGCCCTTGCTGAGGCATTAGGCAGTCAGCAGCAGCTCTAACTTGTTGCTCTCTGGCAGAAGCTATAACCATGAAGGTACTGAATGTCTGGACTTGGTCTGGCTTTTGGATTCTGTCTTAGTCTAAAGGGGACAGGGTAGGTCTAGGGCACCCTCCATTCCTCCATACTCTTGCCTAGGCATACACGCTGTAGGTCTTGGTGTGATGGTTGCATAGATCTCTTCCACATACACCATGATCCAGAGGATTGATGGTTGCAAAGAGTGATAGGCTATTCTGTGTGGCCACAGGGGAGGAAACAAAAAGCAAACATCTGAAATTACAGCAAGGGAAATTTACTTTGGGCATTAGGAAGAACTTCCAAATTACAATGGTAGTTAAGAATTGTAACATGTTAGCTAGAGAGATTTATGGAATCTCCATCCTTGAAAGCCTTTTTTTTAAGAACAGGTTAAACAAACACTCATCTGGAATGGTTTAGATGGGGATGACCCTGTCCTGAGGTCCCTTCCAGTGCTGTTTTGATTCGGTAAAAAAATTGTAATTCTTGTAAAACAGTTTTCTGGCTATCAAGGGAAAATAGCATGAGAGCCTCTGTAATCACTCACTGCTAGGTTATAAAAGAAATGAAAGAAGAGAACTCAAAGGGCACAATAATCCATAAAATAATATCTAACTTTAGAAATCTGCTTATAGCTTCTGGCAATCCCTGATGCCTATTCCATTTATTGTAAATGGAGAAGGCACACTTCAACACAACCATAGTTGTCTGATTTTAAAAGGTAAAGAGCAACATCTGAAGCATTTATGATAGTGATACCTTCTGTGGGACCAGAAAGAGTCACTTGTCAAGTGGTAATTTTTACTGCACTCTTAAGTTCTCTTCTGCCCTTTTTGCACAGTTAAGCCACTGTTTAAATTAGCTAAGAAAACTTTATAGCCCCAATATTTTTGTTAAATGTTCCAGGCCATAGCACAAAACACAGATCTTAAAGACCGGTTACACAGAATACATGCCGAATCTATGCTCCTTGATTCAGCAGCTAATGCAAAATCAAGTCCCGATTTGGTTAAGGTGGGTATGGATTTACTATTTAAGTGGTGTCTGTTACTGCAAACCCCCTCACCTACATTCTGTTCCTTAATTTCATCTGATCCTGCTTGTTTACCCCTACAGCAGTTGCCATTGTACTGGGTACTCTCTTCTCCCTTGCTCATGATCTTGCTTTTTGTGTAATAATTTAGAAGGCTTTCTCTCCAGCGGTGCTTCTCAGTACAGTTCCATTGCTTTTTTTTTTTTTGCTGCTAGGTCCTCTGTTGTTCTTAGTTTTTCCTTTCACTTATCTCTTGGCAAGAGCAAAGATATCCCATTGTTCCACTTAGCACCAATTTTTCATTCCACATACTCATTTTTCTGTGTTCGCTATCATGTTTCTTAGGTGTTACTATTGCCCATATTGCAGTTCTAACACTAAACCCAAATAATTAGAGGAATGATGAAAGGGATTCCTTCCTGTAAAATTTAATGAATATTATGTTTTGGGCACATGTTCTGTGAAATTCAGTTTGACTTGTTAGTACAGAATGTTGCCTCCCAGTATGTCTTGTTAACACTTAAATTTTTAGTTAAGCACTAGCATGGAAAAAAAAAGGCCCTTTTTTAATGCTTTTGGAATGAGATGTAGGAGATAAAGGCACTTTTAGCAATTTAGTTTTCTTTTGTATGTAGGAGGCTGTCCTCTACATGTCTCATCAGCATGTTCAACCAACGTGTTTGTCACAGCCAACATGTCTCCTTTTGAAGTAAAATGAATATGAATATGATTATATATTTATAGATCTTAGGTAGCTGGTAGCACTGCTAATGAAGGAAGCAAGCACTGTGGTGTTTCTGGTGGATTTTCTAAATGTTAAATTACACAATTCTGCTCTGCTTATACAGCAAATGTTTGGTTAAAAGTTCAATAGATGTCATCATGCTGTTGATTTTTATATCCTCCTAATATATTTTTCATTTCTTTAAATGATGAACTTAATCAGTCTATTCAAGTCCTGATCTAATGTCACATTTGGTCATGCTTGTAGGTTTTGAAGTAAAATTGATTGTTAATGGACCTTGCTTTTATCCCTCCAAATATGCACTCTTCTGAATAACAGTTTATCTCAGAGTAGGTCTCAGATCTCTAACTTGAAGAGGATTTCTTATTAACAAAGTTCTGCACTGATGATGTATCCATTCTGAAGCAGTTTATGTACCATGGGATATGTGCCAAAAATTCATTCACAAAATTGTCCATAATATGGATCAGGATTGCTCATAATTAACCTGAGGGCAAAGGCACTTATTCTGGACATGTTTTATTCTGGCTGCATATGTTCTGGGGTAGTGGAACAGTGCAATCATGAATGTGGTGAGGAAACTGCCATTGTACAAAGTTGGATTGAAATGCTGTCTGAAAAGTGCTTCCACTCTGCTCTTCCAAGCTTCCACTGTCACTTTTTTGAGCTAACCTATTTGAAGAGACTGGTTGATAGTATCCTGCTGAAAAATTTGCCCTATAAAGATATAATACTTCAATAATATAGTCTTTCAAACTCTCCTGATGCTGGGAATTTTAGTCAAGCTTCACTCCAGCCATACCTGCACTTAGGGAAAATTCCCCATGTGTTTTTATTTTTATTGCAGTTTCACAAGGCTGTCTTCACAAGGGTTTGTCTGTCCCTCTTTCTCGCATGGCATATACTTGGTGGGTGTGTGTGTGTGGGGGGGTGGGGGGTATGTATTTTACCATAGCACTACAACTATGCTGGAGAATGCAGAGAACTAATAGGTTATAAGACGTTATAAAGTTATAAAAAGCCAAAGCCTTCTCAAACTGCAATAAAAATAAAAAAAGAAATGGGGGATTTTCCCCAGGTGCAGGTATGGCTGGAGTGCAACTTGACTAAAACTTCCAGCATTAGGAGGGTTTGAAAGACTATATTAATATTAAAGTATTGTCTTTATGGGGCACATTTTTCAGCTGGATACTATCAATCTAATATATATATTTCTAAACTATACTAGTTTTCATTGATATATCAAGAAAGGGTGATAGGTAGGTAGGTAGATAGATATCACCCTTTCTTGACTAGTTCTTCAGTTAAGGAAAGATAAAAGTTTTTAACTTGTCCACACAGCAGTTCATGATTTCACAGAATTTACACATGGGAATTTAAGGAGGGGTGGGGGGAAGGGAATGAAAATTCAACATGGTAGATAAGTAAGAAATTGAAAATATGGAAGGAGGTTGCAAACCAGCTGCTGGCAAACACTTGGACAATATTGTGGGTATTGTTTTTCAGATCACCCTAGAGATGACAGTTAAACAAGCAGTGGTCTCATTTATTTTGTATTTGGTCGCTAAAATTCATTGCACCAGGTGTTTTCCCTGACAGCTGTTGTAGTTAGGGCAGGCTACCATTAGGCTACCAGTTAGTTAAATGTATTTCTCTATATATACAAACATGTGCCAAATGAAACTTGATAAAAGCAACAGGGTCATGGAGCAACTGTTGTACTTTTTCCCAGTAGTTGTTGAAATGCTAGAGGAAACAAAAACACTTACTCCTTCCCATTTCTCTTCCCTGTCTGTATCCATTGGACAGTCCGAAGCAGCGAGTTCATGCTGCTTCTCTTGCCAATACCTCTGACTGCTTTGTTCAGCTTTGCAGAGCCTGCTAAAGAATTGCTGGGGTACAAGGCACTGATATCTTCCTTTATATAAACTCTGCCACAAGGGCTGCTTCATTCCAGCAGCTTTGGTAATATTCTCTTCTTGATTGACAGGGGGTTGGTTCATGTGTGGATTTGGTGCATTCC
>NW_005842220.1:918831-923648 GCF_000455745.1 Alligator sinensis
CTGGGTAAGTAGCCTAACAGCAGAAGTAGGAAAGCAAGAATACTTTTATTTGGAATACTTGTCAACTCCTCTGAAATTTGCAGCAAAGAAGGCTTTCAGGATATAAGCCACCTATCCACGTGCACATGTCGGAGCAGACTTGATTAATTAAGTCTGCTGGAGCTTGCTAGTAGCACATGCCAGCAGCCACAGCATCTCATGTATTCGGTGTCCCCATGCTTCAAAATGGCGGCGGGAGCACTTTAAAGCTCATCAAACGAGATTTAGTTAAAGCACCTCACCACCATTTTGAACCATGGGATGTTGAATACGTAAGAAGCTGTGGATGCTTTAATTAGAGCGGCTCTCAAGAGCCGCTCTGATTAAAGTGCCCTCCCCCTGCCACCTCTAAGTGACTAACTTACTGAGATTAGGAGAGGATCTTTTGGCTTTAGTACCTACCATAGAGAGTGGTGGTTTGAGGTTTTCTAATGGCTGCTCTTCTTTTCATGGTGATCCACTAACATACACCTAGCTAAAGGATCATTCCTGGAGTACTGCGTCCAGTTTTGGGCTCCACAATTCAAAAAGGATGTGGAGAAACTTGAGAGTGTCCAGAGAAGAGCCATGCGTATGATCAGAGGTCAGGGAAGCAGACCCTCTATGACAGGCTGAGAGCCCTGGGGCTCTTTAGCCTGGAAAAGCGCAGGCTCAGGGGTGATCTGATGGCCACCTACAAGTTTATCAGGGGTGACCACCAGTATCTGGGGGAACGTTTGTTCACCAGAGTGCCCCAAGGAATGATGACTAGGTCGAACGGTCATAAACTACTACAAGACGGTTTCAGGCTGGACATGAGGAAGAATTTCTTTACTGTCCGAGCCCCCAAGGTCTGGAACAGCCTGCCACTGGAGGTGGTTCAAGCGCCCACATTGAGCACCGTCAAGAGCAAACTGGATGCTTATCTTGCTGGGATCCTATGACCCCAGCTGACTTCCTGCCCTTTGGGGAGGGGGCTGGACTCGATGATCTTCTGAGGTCCCTTCCAGCCCTAATGTCTATGAAAACCTATGACTGTTGCAACACTTTCATAGCTATGTTTAGAATAAAAGTGCATATGTGAGGGTGGTAACTAATCTGCAAAACAGCATTACTAAGTTTCACTTTCGGTCCTTTGGGGTTTTGTCTGGTTTTTTTGTACTTTGCTGCTAATCCCCTCTTTGAAATGTATGCTGTTTAAAATAAGTGGTGCAAGGTACATGCACTCATCGACAGTGTTTTAAAGCCCTCTGAATTATGTATTTGCTGGTTTGCCCATACATATGCAGTTTACTTTTCTTCCCCCCTCTCAAAGCCTGTGTTTCTTTTGAACAGGAAAATTCAGGAGAAGAAAGCAGAGGCCTAGTTCACCAGGTCTCCAATGAAAGTAGACTGTCTATCACCGACTCTCTCACAGAGTTCTTTGATGCACAGGAAGTCTTGCTGTCAGCTAGCTCTTCAGAAAATGAGGTTTGAGCACCAATGTCAGAAAATCACTCTAGCTGTTTTCAGAGTACTTTACCTTTTACACTCCTGTTTGCTATTTGCACATTTACTGATCTATGACAGCTGCAATATTTTGAAGGATTTGAAAGTGAGATACACTTACTTGCTTGTTCTCTTTACAGTAGATTAAGCATGCTATAGGTAAAGCTGGAGGGAGGCAGTTATCGATGTAACTTCCAAGTAATTGTTACCTGGTTTAAAAATTGAAATTGTAAGTCATGTACATTGTAACATCTGCCCTGATTTGTCCTACAAGTTTTTCAAGGAATTTTGTCAGAGACATTAAATATTTCTTAGCTTGCTTGTATTATTGATCCAGGTTGTATGCTACAATTTACAAGTTTTTTTGTTTGTTTTAAGAGCTTTTGAGAATTTTATGAAAGGTTTGAAGTTCTGATATTTTAAGAAAACACCTCCCTAAAGCTTTAGTAGGATCAAAGAAGATGAGATTTGCTTTGTTGCTTATGAAATTTTTTCAGTAATGACCTTTCAAGAACACTTCATTGCTCTCTCTCAGGTCTACCTTTTGCTTCTATTGGAACACCATGCAAACAGTACAAATCTGTTTTAATGATAGCTTTAACTAAAACTACTGATTTCTGAAATAATATCATTGCAGGAGTATCATATTATGAACTTTTATGCACATATAGGGTTAACATAATAAATATGATACAAATTGTTTGTTCTCTACCCTCTCCAGGTATCAGATGATGACTCGTACGTCAGTGATATAAGTGATAACATCTCTGAGGATAACCTAAGTAATGACATTGAGAATGAAAGGCAAACTTTGGGTAAGACTGGTTTTGTTATCTTCTATTCCGAGAAGTAGATTTTGGTCTTACCAGAAATAACTCTCCAGTGTCAGAGATGTAGACAGCTTTTAGTTTTTTTTTGTTTTTCCTTTTAAGTATTGAACTGTTTTGAAGTAGTGTAGTCTGGATGCTCTTACTACAAGCAACCGTGCCCTGGTCATCTGATGGTGGCCTGGTATCAGCACAGGCTCCTATCTGCTCTTTGTGTCACTTTCTGCAGAGACTGCAGCCTCTCTCAGGCTTCTTGCTATGACCTTGGGATTCTCTGGGGTTGCCACCCCAAGTTCGTTTCTCTTCTTTAAAAGGTAGATATTTTCTCAGCTCTGTGCATGTTCAGTCAGAATTTGTCTCCCTTCTTAACAGTGGAATTCGAAATACATAAACTACATTTAAAGCATGTGGCTTGTTTAAAGTAACTGTATGCTGACAGGCCTGGTGTGTGGGCATAAGATGTCTTTTGCATTTGTTTGTCCTGATGATTGTGGTGATGAATGCCTTCCTGACTGCATAGATGTTACTTGTGGGCATATTTTTCTTTAAAGATAAAATACAGATCTGAATGACTGCTGTTCCGTAGTCGGGGACAATGAAGCGCTATAGGTTAGAGCCTTATCATTTTAATTCTTGTATATTAGCAGCTTAATGTGGTATTTGGTCTTTGTTTTCATTCTGTATTAGACAGCCCACCCCTTCAGTCTAAATCAAGATTGGGTGCATCTACTAGAACAGGGACAGGCAATTTGGGTCCACATAGACAGTTCTGGGGAGCTGCCTGGTGCTAGTCTGAACCCACTCCCTCTCCCTTCCCTGCAACAGCGGGAGCCCATGCACTACCACCAACAGCACGCAGCCCCACCCCAACTCCAGCCCACCCCACCTTTCTAGGCAGCCTAGGTGGCGATGGTGGCTGCTTCTGGCTACCACTGCCGCCGGCCCCAGCCCTGTGGTACTGGGGGGAACCCATGCTCACAGCCCCGACCCCAGCCTGCCCCATGCCTGGTCTGGATTCAGCCCGGCAAAGTGGACCAGCTCCGGACCAGCCAAAACCTGCATGCACAGCCCCAACCTGGCCCGCCCCGTGCTTGCTCCGAACCACCTGCCGACGCTGAGCAGCGGCAGCAGACGGGATGAAGCTGCTGCTGGGCCTGGGGGAAAAGCACCCCCTTCATGCTACAGCTGGCCAGAGTCTGCGCCCAATCTGCCCTTCCACTCCTCTCTGCCACCATCAGCAGGGCGGTGGTAGCAGTGCAGAGGAGCTGTAGAGCAGCCTGGGCACAGGCTCTAGGCAGCTGCAGCAAGAAGGGGCCAGCATCAGCGAAGGGGAGAGGCTACTTTTTCCCCCACACTGAGCAGCAGCTTCTGTCCAACTGCTGCCACAGCTCAGCTTGGGCAGGCAAGTCCAGAGCAGGTGTAAGGCGGGCTGGGGCAGGGCTGTGTGTACAGGGCCTTGCCAGTCCCTGCCAGTACTACAGGGTTGGGGTCCATGGCAGCTGCAGCCAGAAGGAGCTAGCGCCATATGCATTGCCTAGAAGGGCAGTCCAGCTGCCCTTTTTTAGCTTAAGGGCTGGGAGCTGGGGTGGGTGGGGCAGCCATGGGGGGGCTAGAAGAGAGGGCAGGGGTCAGGGGACTCGTGACAGAACCTTCCACATGGAATGGAGCAGTGGGGGGGCAGTGGAGATCCCTACCACCCCCCTGGTAGCAGCTGGCATGTGGCAACTTTTTTTGGGGGAGAAAAAAAAAAAGAGCCAGGAGCTGGGATAGGAGTTCACTCTTGGGTCTTCGGTGGCTGGGAGAATGGTAGAGGCAGAATGTTCTCCCTCAAAGATTTGCACTGACACAGGTTTTGTAGGCACTGACAATTTTCTGAAATCTCCCACTGATTCCCAAACCAGTACAGCTGTAGTCCAAGTCATAGTGGCTATTGCGCGCAGCTCTGTCATTTCCCTTACCCTAGTACATTAGTGGTGAGAGTTCTTTAAAAAACTATCTATATCCTTTGGGCACATTGTGGGTAAAGCATTACAGTTTTTATGGAGGGATACACATCTAACTGTGCATCCTCTGGACAGGACAAACCTTTACAGAATTTTGTGGGGGAAACCACATAGAGAAGAAGGGAATTTACTGAGGCTGACCAAAGCCAACTGGACTAGACCTGGTCTATGCTTTTCTCACAGTGCCAGTTCCCACTAGTAGATCTTCAGAGTGGTTAAAAGTAAAGGTAATTGATTTGTGGGGGAGAGATATAGAATGTGGATACAACTAAGCCACACAGTCTACCCTGATCAATTCCTTTGATTTCTTGTGGTAAGACCCAGGTTTCCAGTGTGGTTCTGTTTTGAATCTGTCTCCAGTCATTTCATAGCGTGCTGCAAAACCATTCACCATGCCCAAATTGCTTTTAATACCCTAATTGAGAGATCAGCCACTTTCTTAGATGAAAGACTCTTCCTTTTAAGTTTCAAACAAACATGT
>NW_005842220.1:923658-931506 GCF_000455745.1 Alligator sinensis
ACAGAGATTAGAATTTCTCATCCATGTTATTCTGGATTTTAGGAAGAGGCAGCAAAACTTTGTTCTCATTAAGCCTTTATTGTAAAATGGTCAACCGACCACTTCCTGTGGATGACATCACTCTTTAGTAAGGAAGTTAACCCTTACTACTATATCCCCCTTTCTCAGGGAAAAACTTGCTATACACTTAGTTAAAAAAGGAACCTAAGCAAAGCAGAAACATTGGTAAGTCTAGTCATTTAGACCAAACTAATTCACAGATCTAATCTCTTCAGTGAAACTGAGGCACGGCCAGACCTAGTTCGGTAAACAGGTGTAATTTGATGGAGATGTTCTCAATTCCTGTGGAAAAGACTACTAGGCATCTCCACCCTGTATGAAAGAGGGGTATCTGCCATAGCCTGGATGGTGCCTTTGACCCCTGGATCTGGGATCCAGACTTCCTGATGGAGGGGAAGAGCAGGTACACATCTTGAAGCATGCCTGGTGTCATAGGTCTGTCTCTGACGGTCCTTTATCTGTTTGTCTTTCTCATTAAATTTCTTTGGATCGACAAGTTTTGGAACCAAGTCATTGATCATACTTGGGAGGGTTTTATGGAGTCAGCAATTCATAAGCAACTCAGCTGGACTCCACTCATGCTCCAACAGTGTTGAATGGTAGTTCAGGAGTGTCTTTATAGAGATCTTCATTCTTCTGGAGCACATTCTTCACAGTCCGCACCACACATTCTGCTTCTCCGTTACCATGAGGGAAATTTGGACTGCTGGTGACATGAAAGTCACATTGGGCTGCAAACCGTTTAAACACGGCTCTAAAAAACTGTGGGCCATTATCAGTTCTCAAAACTGAAGGTATGCTATGGCATGCAAATATACTCTTCAATGCCATTATAACTCTCTCTGTTGTGATGCTCTAATTGTACCACCTCCACATAACAGGAATAATAATCCATAGCAACGAGGTAAACAGAACACTTCCAGGTGAATAAATCGGCTCCCAACATCTGCCACGGATGATCTGATAAATCAGTTATGAGGCATGGCTCCACATAGACTGGTCAGTGTTGAGTGTTAGACCCCGACTCCATGCGGTGCCTAATGACTAGGGAGATGATTGTCTAATTACCCATGGATCCTGTTACTCATTAGCCAGAGCAGAGCAGGGAGCAAACACCAGCACATATTGCTCGCAACAGCTTTATTCAGAATGGAGACGGCTTCAGACTAGCTCCCACACCGATGGAATACAGGGAGCTGCAATGATCAATAGTTTTTTTTCTACATTTATACACTTTGGTTCATGTTTATTAACATTTGTTCTACCCTCGCCCTTCCTATGTCCCACCCATTTCTTCTCCCATCTTAAGCTCTGCCTCAGTTTACTGTTTGCTTCATTAGCATGGAATTGCCTATGCATTTCGTTCATTTGCATGACTTCTTACTATGAGCGCATGTCTGAGACCTTGACTCCTTTTCTTCAGTCAATGGGTGGACTTTGACCAAAACCTGGAAGCTTCTGGAGGCTTCTTCACCAATCACCATTCATCTTTTTGCATATGTTCATCTTGGATTCTGTTACCAATTACGTGTTGTTTTTCACATTCCAGTCTGTTTTTCTGTCTTAGGTTGTACCATCTTTCACCCTTTTTGGGCCCCTGTATCTTATCTCATTCCTTACTGTAGCTAGTCCACAGCGCACAGACTTGCACAGATTCACTTGCTGCTTTTCCCTCAGAAAATGGTTAACACAATTAAAATGGTTACTTAACATAAGCAAATGGTTGGCTTAGATATCATTCTGCCTTGTGGTCAGCAGCTTTGCTAGGCCACAGGTCATGCCTTTGTATTCAGCTGCAAATCCAGTGCTCCTTAATAATCCAAATTATTGTCACCCTAACATTGAGCACAAACCTTACAACTAGCCACCCAATTCTGTATGTCCTCACAGATGGAGAAGCCACCAAACTGTCTGGTAAGCTCTGGCTTGACATTTTTGTAATGCCCTGGTGAGCATCCTGAATCTTCTCTAGGATTTCCTGGTATAGTGTTGAAGGTATCAGTACTCTGTTGTGCAGCATGACTATGTCTCTGACAACATGGAAAATGAGTCTCTCTTGTTGGTACTTTGCCTGTTCACAGTCCTCGAACCTTACTTGAGGCCATCCTTCCAAGCAGTATTTCTTTTTCTTTTGGCAAGAGGATTTGGCTTCTTGAGCTTCCTGAATTTTCATTTGTAGCGAAGCAGATATGGGTAGCCCATCTGCATTAACATCCACATAAACAGCAATATCTCACTCCTGGCGGAATTCTTCTGGTGACAGTGGAGCCTGTAATGGTGCCCTAGAACGAGTATCAGCTGTTGATAACTCTTCTCCGAGGATGTGTACTATAATGTAGGTGAATTTCACTTCAGAATGCTGAAATCTCTGGATTCTTGGTGGAAGTTCATCATGAGGTTTGTCTCCTAACACAGACACAAGTGGCTTGTGATCAGTTTGTAAAGTACAAGTCAGTCTCACAAGAAAAGTTCTGAGTCACTTGCATGTCCATGTTATGCCAGTGCTGCTTCTTTTCTGTTTGTGCATGTTGAGTTTCAGGTGGAGCAAGTGTTCTTGACACAAGCAATAGGAGCCCAGTGACGTTGTAACAGTCCTTCAAGCCCATATGATGAAACGTCTGCTGCAATACGAGTGTCTTGTGTTGGATCACATTGGGCCAGTATCAGGGAGGAACTGAGTATAGATTTGATCTCGTTGAAGGCCGACTGCTATAGCAGTCCCCAGCGCCATATGTTCTTGTCGTTTAAGAGGTCTCTTAAAGGCTCTATTATTGTTGCCAAGTTTGACAAACAACAGCCCAAGTATGTAGTCATGCCTAAAAATCTGTGTAATTCGGGGACATCTATGGTTCCAGGAACCCCTTGATCACTGCAATTTTTGATGGATCTGGTTGAATCCCATGTGGTGTAATCTAATATCCCACAAACATGATCTGCGAAGTAGCAAAGGTGCACTTTTCATTAAGTGTAACTCCAGCCTCTTGAAGTTTTCTGTGTTGCATCCACTGTTGCATCGTGTTGTGCCTTGGTGGTCCCAACAATTAAATGTGATCGGCATGACAAAGAACATCTTGTAGGCCATCCAATATCTGTGACATCCCAAACTGAAAGAATTCAGGAGCTGATGAGATTCTGAAAGGTAGCCATTTAAGCCAGTATTGTCCCAATAGAGTAATAAGAGTTGTTAGCTTGGATGATTCAGCAGCTAGAGGAATCTGCTAGAACCCTGCCCGAGCATCCAATTTTGTGAAAACTTTGGTTCCTGCAACTTGAGCCAAGGTGTGTTCCGCGGAAGGAAGACTGTGTCTTTCTCTGCACACGTACTTGTTCAGCTGTGTGAGGTCAACACACATCCTAATTTTGCCATTGAGTTTTGGCACAACCACCATCCTAAAACACCAAGGAGTAGGTTCTTGAATCTTTGGAATTACTCCCATTTCCTCCGTATGTGTTAGCTCTTCTTTAATTTTGTCCATTAGTCCAAGATGGGTACCTTTGCCACTAGTTAATGCATATGGAATGGCATCAGCTTTTAGGCACATCTGATATTTACCTGACATTTTCCCCAGAACAGGAAAGACTGATGGGTATTTGGTTCTGTAGTACTGCTGCAAGGATTTCTGGTCCACTGTTTCATCTAGTTGATAGACAAGTTGCAGTGCCTGTATAGCTGGTAAGCCAACTAAAGGCATAGCAAGATTACTAATCACATAGACTTCCTGGTCTATACATCTCTGCTTCAGTGTCATCTTTGCATTAAAGGATCCCAGTAATTTGAGGGTAGTGTTGCCTGGTCCCCATAGCAGTATAGTAGGGGTAAGGAGAATGTGGGCTGTAGTAAGGATCAGGGATAGCTGAGACTGTTGCTCCTGTATCTGTTTTAAATGGCATTGGCTGTCTATTGAGCTCAATTTCTGTCATCCAGACTCCTGGATCTGATGAAGACTTTGTAACTTCATCTAAAAGTACTGTGCAATCCTCTACATCCTGTTCTGTGACTTCACAGACTCCCATGGTAGAGCAACAGACTGAAGCATAGTGACCTTTCTTTTTTACATCACCAAGATATCTCTTCTGTAGCAGAACACTGAGCAAGACTATGTCCTGGAGTTTGTCCACACCTGTGGCATTGGCTTCCTTTTCTACTTGTTTGCTGCTGTGGGTACTGGTGGGACCACTCCCGTATTCATTGTGCCTGTCAATTCTATTTGTATTTGTAGTTTCTTTATAGTGTGCATTGTATCCATATTAAGTAATGCCTGACAGGACTGAGAATCACTCCCGATTTCTCTTTGTTGCTGTTTAGCTAGCTGTGGTTGGCGAGCCTGTGTAATAGCCTTCTGGAGCATTAAATCACAACTAAGTGGTCCCTAGTTAGCTCCTCCTTAAGCTCCCCATATTGGCAGGATTCAGCCATTGTATACAAAGATGTGATGATTCTTAGATACTAGGGTCAGAAGGGATCTCAGTAGATCATCGAATCCGACCCCCAGCCCCAGGCAGGAAGGAGAGCTGGAGTCAGATGACCTCAGCCAAGTGCTTGTCCAGTCTCCTCTTGAAGACCCCCAAGGTAGGGGAAAACACCACCTCCCTTGGAAGCCCATTCCAGATTCTGGCAGCCCTTACTGTAAAGAAGTTCTTCCTAATGTCTAACTTGAATCTGCTCACTGTCAGTTTGTGGTCGTTATTTCTAGTTACTCCAAGGGGTGCCCTGGTAAACAGAGCATCTCCTATTTCTTGCTGTCCCCCCAGATGAATTTGTAGACAGCCACAAACTGACTGAATTTGCGGAGGCTGAAGAGATTCAGGTCCCTCAATCTTTCCTTGTAGGGCCTTACCTGCAGGCCCCTAACCATATGAGTGGCCCTCCTCTGGACCCTCTCAAGGTTATCCACATCCCTGTTGCATGCATCTGTCCACAGATTCTGAAGGCTCCTGTTTACGGAGATTGAATCTGGCTCATTCATAAATTACATTTCTTTTGCCCAGAAAATGATCAGTTAATGTTTCTATCACTGCAGCATATTGCTTTTTCTCTGCATTTCTAAGAGGCAATGGCAGCAGAATTTCATCCACCTGATCTTCCGTACAGTAGATAAGAATATTCACTTGGTAAGCTGTTTAGCTAGCTGTGGTAAGTGTCCAGACCCGACACTTCCCTGAAGTGATTAAAACGCCTGATCCATCAAAGCCACATTCCAGGGAATTGGAAATCAATCTGTTCTGGTGGTGCAAATGCGAGTGCCTGCATGATCTCTGTAGCCAGCCTCAGTGCTGTACTGTGCTGTGCTGCAGATAGAGGAGCTTAGGTATGCTCTGCACTGGATCCAGCTGCTGCTAGAGTTGGATCCATCAGTTGGGAATCACCTGTTGGTGGCAGGATTTCCCACTGCTTCACCATGTGTTGTTCTGAATTTTAGGAAGAGGCAAGGAGACTTCTTCTCATTAAGCCTTTATTGTAACAACTAACCCCTGACCCAAAAAGGTCAACCAACCACTTCCTGTGGATTTCACACTACTACAGGCCACATAGGTGTCTGTGTAGAGCTATAGTATGAGGAGGATCAGAGTAATTCAAATACTGGTGCTTCCCTACAGCAGCTAATTTATTCAATAGAAACATTCAAATGAGTAGGAAGAGATAGAAAGGGATGCTTTCATACTTGGATATTGTAAATCGCACTTACGCCTTCTGAAAACTGTCAGCTTAATTGAAGCTCTGTCAGGAAGGAGTTCCTATGTCACTTAAATGAACATGAATTCATCTATCTTAAAAAGGGATAGTTTTAATATTTACTCTTATAAATTCAAAAGCAACCTTTAAAAGCATGAGGCTTTATAAGTGTATCTTTAATCAGTTATGCTAAATGTAAATCTCATGCTATTTTTGGTTTAAAAATTTTAGTTTCACGTTTTTAGCATACATGTGCATCTTAAAATCAAAATATCTGGATGATACTGTGATTGAAATTTTGGCTAAAAGAAAGAAATGGTGGATGTGTTAACAGGTGCATGTTATGAAAGTTGAAAGAAATGATTCTTCCTTTCTGTTCAGCACTAGTGAGGCTTTGCCTGGAGTACTGTGTCCAGTATGGGGACCATGGACAAATTGGATGGAGGAGAGCAACAACAGTGATTAGCGGGCTAGAAAACATGACGTATGAGGAAAAGCTGGAAAACCTGAGATCATTTAGTCTGAGGAAGAGAAGACTAAGGGAGGATTTGATAAGTTTTCAAATAAAAAGAGGGTTTATACAAGGGAATTGATCAATTGCTTTCTCTGTTCACAAGGCACAGGCCAAGTAGTAGTATAGTAAAAGTCTTAAATTGCAACTAGCACTACTTAAGTTAGGTATTACAACCCCCTTTTCTAATATGAGGGTAATCAAACATTTGGACAGATTAGCTAGAGCAGGAGTTGTCAGTCGGGGGTACACATACCCCTGGGGGCATTTGAGAAGGCCCTAGGGGATACATGCAGGCGGGTGGAGATGGAGTGTTTTCACACAGGTGCCTCCCAGCCAGCTGGACGCAGGGGAGGAGGGAAGCTCGCACGTGGCAGGTGCCACTGCTCCACGTCCAGCCACGCACCACACCCCTTTCCCCCGCTCTGCGTCCGATTGGCAGGGGTACACTGATCCAAAAAGATGGAAAACCCCTGACCTGGAGAGCTTGTGGAATTGCCATCACTGTAGGATTCATAGATTCATAGATTGTAGAGTCGGAAGGGACCACAATGGATCATCGTGTCCGACCCCCTGCCCCTGGCAGGAAAGAGGACCGAGGTCAGATGACCTCAGCCAGGTGACTATCTAACCTCCTCTTGAAGACCTCCAAGCTAGGTGATAGCACCACCTCTCTTGGAAGCCCATTCCAGATCCTGGCCACCCTTACTATGAAAAATTTTTTCCTAATATCTAACCTAAATCCACTCTCAACTAGTTTACACACGTTATTCCTAGTCACTCCCTGGGGCACCCTAGTAAACAGCACTTCCCCTATTCCCTGTTTACCTCCCCTAATAAATTTATAGGCGGCCACAAGATCTCCCCTCAGCTGTCTCTTGTGAAGGCTGAAGAGATTCAGCTCTCTCAACCTCCCCCTGTAGGGCCTATCACAAAGGCCACTAATCATGCGAGTGGCCCTTCTCTGGACCCTCTCCAGATTCCCTGCGTCCCTCTTGAAGTGTGGCGCCCAAAACTGGACGCAGTACTCCAACTGCAGCCTGGCCAGTGCTGCATAGAGGGGGAGCATCACCTCCTTTGATCTATTAGTCATGCACCTGCTAATGCACAACAAGGTGCGATTGGCCTTGTTGATGGCCTCGTTACACTGCCGGCTCATGTTCATCTTGGAGTCAATTATGACTCCAAGATCCCTCTCTGCCTTTGAGCTGCTGAGAAGGACACTCCCCAACCTATAGGTGTGCTGGGGGTTCCTCCTTCCCAGGTGGAGTACCTTACATTTATCTTCATTAAATTGCATCCTATTTCTCTCTGCCCATTGATCCAACCTGTCCAGGTCAGCCTGAATCTGCTCCCTGCCCTCAGCTGTACTAACTTTGCCCCATAAGTTGGTATCATCAGCAAACTTGGAGAGGGTGCTCTCCACGCCCTCGTCCAAATTGCTGATGAAGATGTTAAATAATATTGGTCCAAGGACCCCTGCAGACCAAGAAGGAACCATCCACTACCACTCTGGGTGCGGTCCCTAAGCCAGTTGGCCACCCACCTGACCGTGTAGGCGTCCACTCCACAGTCTGCTAGCTTCCCAATGAGGATAGGGTGC
>NW_005842220.1:931901-933509 GCF_000455745.1 Alligator sinensis
TCCGAGCCTGCTGACTTGTACCCATCCAGCTCCTCCAGGAGTTCCTTAACTATTTCAGAACTAACCGTAGGTGGACTGGTGCCATGTGGACATCCGTCAATGTTCGAGGTAGAATTGGCTTGATCAGTACTTAGAAATACTGAAACGAAGAACTTCTTGAAGAGCTCTGCTTTTTTTCCCATGTCAACCACCAACTGTCCTGATTTGTCTGCAGGGGCCCTATGCTTCTCTGAGCTTTCCTTTTGCCTGCTGTATACCTGAAGATGGACTTTTTATTGTCCTTGATTGTTGAAGCCAGCCTGAGCTCAAGCACCACCTTGGCCTGTCTAACTGATTCCCTGCAATAGCGCGCCAGGGAGAGAGATTCCTCTTTGGTGGCTGCTCCCTGCTTCCATTGCCTATACATCCCTTTCTTTGCCCCCAGACTCTCCTGGAGTTCCCTGTTCAGCCAAGGGGGCTTTTTGCCCCCTTACCTCCCTCCCTATGTAATGGGATAGACTCCTTTTGAGCCCCAAGGATCACTCCCTTGAGATACCTCCAACCCTCCTGGACCCCCATTTGCTCTATGTTCTTGAGTTGCATCCCCTCACTAACTAGCCTTCTAAGCTTGCTAAAGTTGGCTCTTCTGAAGTCCAACACCTTAGCCCCACTAGTTACTTTACCCACCCTTCGCTGGATAGTGAACTCGACCAAGTGATGGTCACTATCTCCCAGGCTACCATGAACTCACATGTTCCCCACGAGATCATCCCCTGTTGCTAAGACCAGGTCAAGCAAGGCGCTACCCCTGGTGCGACTAGACACCACCTGGGTTATGTGGAGGTCCTGCACACAGTGTAAGAACCTCCATGAGCGGCTTGTTTTGGCTGTCTGCTCCTCCCAGCAGATATCTGGGTAGTTTAGATCTCCCATGACCACCGCCTCCCTCACCTGTGTGGCATCTGCTAACTGCTAGCTGCCCGGTAAGCTTTTAAATGTAGGTTGGACAGATGCTTGGAATGGTTTAGATCAGGGTTGGGCAATTATTTCGGGCAGAGGGCTGCTTACCCAGTTTTGGCAGGCTGTCAAGGACTGCATGGATAGCCCCACCCCTTGACAGGTGCCCTGCTCCCTGGTCACCATCTTGGGACCAATGTCTTCGGACCAATGTCACAGGGCCAGCACCGGTGGGGCCCAAAACGGGGCACAGGCTGGCAGAGGTCTGTGGAGCCACCTGGAGCTTGTGCACTGGGCAGCACAGAGATGGCGGTGGCAAACACTGCTCAGCATGTCAAGTGGGAGGGCCGCAGCTGCCGCCCATGCACAGCCCCAGTGGGCGAACCCGGAGCCGCACAGGGCCCAGGCTGTCTGCGGGGCTAGGTTACAAGGTGGTGCTGAGCGCGGGGCGGAAAAGCGGCCCCTCCTTGGTCTGTGGCCAGCATCCCACACTGCAGCCACTTGCAGCCCGTGTGAAGCTGCCTGTGCCTGCTCCAGACAGCCCTGTGTGGCCTGTGAGCAGCTGCAGCAGGGAGCGGTGGCCATGAGGCAGGAAGGGGTCACTTTTTCCTGTGCTGGGAAGGAGTAGGGAAGGCACAGGGGGAAAAGCTGAGTGGGGGGGGGGGGGGGGGG
>NW_005842220.1:933603-936380 GCF_000455745.1 Alligator sinensis
CCCCCCGTGTTCAACTTTTCCCTGGGCCACTTTTCCCCAGGCTCCTTCCCTGCCTGGGGTCCCCCCCCACTTACCTGAGGCTCTGGCGTGGGGCAGCCATGTTGTCCCAAGCCAGAAGCTGCTGCTGGGGCTTCTGGCTGGGGGGGCGGGGCTGGGTGGGTGCTGCTGTTGTGGGAGCCCACCAGCCTTCCCTTGGGTCCTACTGCCCTTGATTCCTGTCATTTTTTACAGGAACCAAGGGCAGATGAATATTTAATTTTCTAAATTTTTTAGGGGCCCCACAGGCCGGATAGAATGGTCTTGCAAGCCGGGTCCAGCCTGTGGGCTGTGTTTTGCACCCCCGCCGGTTTAGCTAGATTGATATTGTGTTGAACAAGGGCTAGACTAGGTCCCTTTCAGCCATATTTTTCTATAAATGTGTATTTTATTATGTTTATGAGTAAGATGAAACTATGTAATGTAGTGAATTGATTAATGTGTTTTTGGAACTTCCTTCTAGTCGCTGTGGGGGAAATCGGGATGGAATGCCATTCTGAACGGAGGACATGTTTGCCAGCACCATGTCCTAATACAAGTAACATTAGCCTATGGAATATCCTGAGAAACAACATTGGAAAGGATCTCTCCAAAGTGGCCATGCCTGTTGAATTAAATGAGCCACTTAACACTCTCCAACGTCTCTGTGAAGAACTGGAATACAGTGAGCTATTAGATAAAGCAGCACATACTCCAGATCCATTTGAAAGGATGGTAAACATTATTTTCTTCAAATACTGAACAACATTAGATTTAATTAATATATTGTGTGATGAAAAAATAGTCTGTCCAAGAGATGAGAGCACTTATCCAGTTCTTTCTTTGTGCCCCTATCCTAAAGGGGTAGGGCTCCAAAATTTAATATATCTAGTAATAATTTAATATATTGTCTTATTATATACAATAGGTGCATTATGCTCTCACACGTGCACTTATTACTACTGTTTGCAATCTTTGCACATAGGACATAATTTTCACTGTCTTAATTGGGAGCAGTTATTCTCTGATGTCTGATTTTTCATGCAGCTTTAGACGAGAAAAAAACTTAGATCTGTTCTGCAATACTTTTTCCCTGCTGATTTTTAAAATCTGAATTTTTAAACTAATATGCTTCCCTCATGAGTATAAATGGTGTGACATCTTATCTCTTTGGTAACATGTTGTGGGGTTTTTGTTTTTTCCTTTTCAATGCAAACATGTGAAGTGCTGTGCCTAGGGAAGAATAGCCAAATACACAATTGCAGAATGGAAGATAACTAGCTGGGTAGCAGGATTGGTGACAGGGATTTGGTGGTATTGATGGATCTGCAGACTCAACATGAGACAGTAATGTGACATGGTCAAAAAGAAAAGAAGCAAAGCAAACATTATTTTGAGCTGCATCAACAAGAGTATTAGGTGTAAGACATGAGAAGTGGTGGCACCGTTCTACTTGGCCCTGGCTAGGCCTTAACTAGAGCATTGCATGCAGTTATGGGCTCCACGTTCTTAAAGGGTGTGGAGAGGTTGGAAAGGTATCAGAGGTGGGCAACAAAAATGTTAAAGGGGTTGGAAGACAAGTTGCATGTGGAAAGGTTGAAAGGGGTTTATATAGCTTGGAAAAATGGAGATTAATGGGGAGCATGATAGCAGTTTTCAGTGACTTGAAAGGTTGCCATAAAGAAGAGGGAGAACAGTTGTTCTCCCTTGCTGCAGAGGGCAGGCTGTAAGCATTGGCTTTAAATTGCAGTAATTGGATTTTTAGATCCCAGGAAAAACTTCTTCACTGTTAAAACAGTGAGACAGCAGAACAGACTGCCCAGTGAAGCCCAGGGGGAATCTCCTTCAAGATTTTCAAGAGGAAAATAAGCATTGGTCAAGGATGATTTAAGAATAGCATTCATGCAGGGGGGTTGAGCCAGATGTCCCTGGAGGTCCCTTCCAACCCTGTAGTTTTACAGTTCCTCTGTTCCTCAAGGGCACGTATTGGATCTTCAAGTATGATAGTATTAATATCTGTATTAACAGAATAAGCCACCTTGTTTTATTGGCTGTGTTGTGTAAGGTTTTTGGGTCACTTTAAAAATGTTCCAAGTCTCAAACTGAGCAACAGATATGTGTACTCAGTTAAAGTACAAATGCACTTTTAAGTAAAATATTTGCAAAGCTGTTTCTCTCTCTCTCTCTCTCTCTCTCTCTCTCTCTCTCTCTCTCTCTCTCTCTCTTATTTGCCTGCCAAGATGGAATATGAAGGTTTTGTGTTTTCTGGGCCAGTTGCCTACCTCAGCACTCCTCTCCGTGTGGCTCATTACCGAAGTAGAGCTGCTGTCAACTATTAGAAACATGGAACCCTGGTTCCAGAACTTGGCACACAAGGGAGAGAGAATCTACTCTTCTGTTACATTGTTTTTCCAAGTATAATCACATTTATTTAAAGTTTAAGGCCATACATGTATTCTGATACATGTAATGTAATTTAATTACTAAGTAATTAAACCAGTTTTGATTAATATATTGATTGATTTTTAAACAACATTTTGCTGTTTCCCTTACAGTTAATGAGGCACTTAAACTCAGTGTCTCTCGTGTTGGTGACACTAATTTCTGTAAACAATCTGCTGCAAATTAGATGAATAGTAACTTTACTTTTTTATAAGAAAACTTTACTTCCATCTAAAGAATTATTTTTCACTTCTACTCTGTTGGGGGTAAACTATAGTCTGAACCAAATTAGGAAATCCCTCATGGCCAGTAAAAATATA
>NW_005842220.1:936390-955308 GCF_000455745.1 Alligator sinensis
TCTTATGAACAAGTGAAAATTAGATTTTTTTTTTTTTTTTTTTTTGTCCTCTATTTTCAGGGAAACTACATTAAGAATGGAGAAATAGGGATTTCTGCAGACCAAATATGCTAAAAGCTAGATGAATATTAGTTAATATCTCATAATCCTGCTACATTGCAGTTCAGTTTGGAATGTTTCTTTTGCCAACTGATGTACTGAGATTTGAAGGGGAGTATATTCACATTGCAATATAAAACTTTCCCAGAAAGATAGGCAGAGGAAGTTTTATCAGATAAAACTTGAAGTTTTGCTGAGAAGACAGCAATTTTTCTAGACAATTGCAATCTCTTAAGTAGTGTAAAGAAAACTGGCAAGATAAGGTAAAGGTGAGCACACAATAGACAAACGCAGGTTGAACTGATGAAGAAAGTAAAATGGTAAAATGCATTTGTAAATGTATAAAGCAATGACTTACTGGTCAATACACATGTACACGCGTGTTCTCTCCCTCTCCCTGGACAAAGAATAGGGTATAGGACCACAACAGAAGAAAGATAATATTTAGAAACGTTTTTCTGGTCAAAAATTTAAATTAACCCTTTTAATTTACCATCTATTTTTGTTCTTTAGAGTTCTACTTTGTTTATACTCCTTATTAGCTTGTAAATGTCTAAACTCTAATTTTAGAAGTACTGTTTTAGCAAACATTTTGTTTAGCGCTAGTCTCAGAGTATCATTAATAGCTGCTAGCATTATTGACCTAGCATCTTTAACATTCATGCACGTACACATGCACGCACACACTTATAGTAACAGTTTCATTTTGAGTATTTATTTCTAATTCATTTAAAGAATCCTTTTCCTGTCTTTTCATTATGTTTGTTACAGCTTTGTTGTGATAGAATAAAAGTGAAGTACCCTTCAAATCTTTTATCACTTGTAAGTTTTTAATCAAACCCTTGAAATTACTCTGGGAAAACTGAATAACACTCCAATGTTTATGTTTAATGCTTGACTTGCAGTAGACACATATACATATTTGCAAATTGCCAACTGCAAAAAAAATGTAATATCTGACATCAATGTAAGGTCTCTTTCCCCCCCCCCCCCAAAATGAGGCAAAACTGAAAACTGTCAGTATTAACCAAAATACTATGTACTTTATTCTTAGGTGTATGTGGCTGCTTTTGCAGTATCTGCATATGCATCCAGTTACTACAGAGCTGGAAGTAAGCCATTTAATCCTGTACTTGGAGAAACCTATGAATGTATCCGTGAAGATAAGGGCTTCCAATATTTTTCAGAGCAGGTATTGTGTTTTGTGCTACATAAACATACTGTTGTTTATTTAATAGGCTAATTAATTGTGGATGTGTGGCAGGAGTCCACTGGTGCTAGCAACAAAATGTGAAGAAGCTAAAGGTAATTTGTGCCCATAAGACTCGACACTACAGAATTACAATAGAGATGTTTTCACTCTTCCAAAATGCAGCTCACTCTGGGGTATAACATGTTAATAGCACCCAGGATTTTCTTGATCTCCCATCCAAAAACAAGTGCCTGACTGTGCAATTATCCTGTAAAATCTGGAATTACAGCTTAACATATGGTTGCAGGACATATATACAGCAAAGCAGAGAAGGTCTGAGTGTTTCTGCAAATAGTCTCCCAACAGGAGAATGATTAAAGTGTAACAAAATGCGAGGTTGGAAACCAGCTAAATGAAGCGGAATTGAATTATTAAAATTCTAGACTTAAAAAGGTGCAGGGGAGGGGGATGGAATTTGGTTACTGTGGTATTCTCTGAAGTAAAACAGGTTAAAAACAGTTCGTTTCACCTCATACAGACAGGAGGGGAAAAAACCCAATTTTTCAGTGATATGGAAGCGCTTAAAACAACCTATTAGAAAATGAACTTTGAATTAAACTTTGACGATAGAACCATAGAACCTAAAACACTAGGTCTTTAAATAAGTATTAAGTAATCTTAATATTGTCCTGGGCATTCCTGAGCTGGATAGATGAGAATGGATAGAGCAGGTATTGGATTTAAAATGGTAGTAGTATTCCTGTACTAAACTTCAGATTTATGGAGATGTAATCCAGTGACTCATATGAGTTACACTGGCGTCAAATCAGATTGGAGTAATACAGTGGTGAATTGGGCCCAGTGTTACATTTTGAAGTATTTTGAGTTAATATGAAAGGATTTATCCTTCCTTGACAGGTAGATGAAATGATTAAAACATTTAACTGCGTGTTCTAAACTAGTAAGATCCATCATATAGTTTTCTATGTTAAATAATTTAACTGTAAGTATAGTAGTAGTAGTTGTCGTCTTATTTGCAGCTATTGTTAAAACAATACAATAAAATGAACAATAAATTGTATATAACATAACATTTATATAGATTATAAATTATCATTTTTGCTAAAAGTACAGTAAAAGCTTTGTTAGCTGGCATGAGTGCCTATGCAGATATCAACTAGAAGGGCTTCCAGCAGTTCCTCTATCGACAGCATCACTAACTAATGTAAACAACAGAAATACTTGATGCGCATGCCGGATAGGCTCAGCAAAGGTTCTGGTTGCTAAAGTGAGGATTTGTATTGGGGGTTGTTGGAAATTCCAATTAATAGAGTATTCCAGTTAGTAAAATGCTGGTTAACACAGCTTTTACTGTATTCAGTAATATCCATTCAACTACCATAATGGCCATAGCAGAAGCATTCATGTTGTGGCCCTGTCAGAGTCCAATGAATCTGCTAAATATCTTGTCATCAACAATGTCAGACATGCATGATCCTGAAAAAACATCTAAGTTGCTTGCAGATGTTAAAAAAAAACACCCCTACCCCCGCACTTGAAATTCCGCCTGGTCCTGCACAGAGTCCAGCACATGCTCAGAAGAGGCAGCGGCTTAGTTGGACCTGACCTGCCCAACGGATGTATAGATCAGACACTTTAGTGGGGCTTTTTTGACGCTTTTATCTAATAACTGATTGACTCAGCCTTAGATAAAAGCACCAAAAAGCCCTGCTGAAATGCCCGATCTATACAGATGCTGTAGAGCCGAGTCAAAGTAATGCACTGCTTGTTCTGGTAAAGCACTTTTTTAAACATCTACAAACAGTCCTAGTTTATGACAAGGACACAAGAAGAAAAAGAATCCATTCTACCAGTTTATACAAAATTAAAAGTACTACTACCACTTGTTTAAAAAAGAAAACTTTAAGTGCTAATACACTTAGTTCAATAATACACTTTTACTGGCATGGGGTGAAGGAGCAATAGGTGAGTGCAGAGAAACACAAGAAATAAAAACATACAGCTTGATATAAGTGAGTTCTTCTCCATGTAGGCAGTTAAGTTCTTTGGCCAAGGACCATTGCAGTATGTGGCTGGAGTCGTGTTACATTTCACAGAAGCACATACAGTGGTGATTCAGGTGATTCTACATTCTTACTATAGTAAATCTGGAATAACTATTCAAGCTAGTGAAATCTCTTTGGATTTACAGTGGTGTCAGTGGGTACCTTTGCACATGCACTTTACTGCACCCCATAAAGTGTCACTGTCTACATGTACACCTGTATTAGTGCAGTAAATTAATTTAACTCTGCCATAGGATAGTATTGTCAGGAACAGTACTATCCTACAGCGGAGTAATTACATGCACTGAAACATGTAGACAGTGACAGGCTGGCTGAGGCACGAGGGTGCTAAAGTGCAGGGGCTGCCTAGCCCCACAATTTAGCACCCTTGTGCCCCAGCCAGCCCCTCCACTGCTCAATGCCACCACTCAAGCTGACGCCCTCTGCCAACCTGGGACTGCTCCACCCCAGCTCAAACTGCTGTAGTCCCAGGCTCACATGCAGATGCTGTGCCCAGCAGCTGGTGACTCTGGCACAAACTGCGCTGGAGTTCATCACATCGCCTTAATGGCACACCTAGATGTACCCAGGGACAGCTAAATTTAGACTATAACATTTAGTGAAAGCTGAGAAAGAAAGCATCACCTGACTATGGGTTAGAAAGTGCCAAAGGCCCCCTTATAGTTGGATTTATCACACCCAGAGGGACCTATTTGAATTTAGTTAAAGGAAAATACTGGAAGAGAAAGTATATGTTAACATCATACATGTGGCCAGTTTAATTGGCAGTGAGATTAAAAGTAGTTCGCATTTATTCCTAACTGAAAATAAAGTTGTGCTTTGTCATATCTGTTGCTTTTCTGACATTGAATATCTGTGCCTAGTACATTTTCCACTAACTTCTGCCCAGAGATGAATAGAAAACTTAACTGCAATGAGAACTGCTCCTACACTTGTGTGGGCACTCTATTTCACACAATTTCTTTAATCCCCTGCAATGTTGAATTACAGCCATCACCAAAATAGCAGAGATTGTAAAAATAAGTAAATACATTTTAAGTCATGCTGCTAGTAGAAGCAGATTCTGAGGAAGTGCCAGTGGTGGAAGGTTTAGATATAAAAATGCATAGGTCAAAATGTAGTAGCTGTTGGTCTTAAATAAGGTTATGTGGATTTTTTTTCCAAGTGGTAAGCAAAGCCAACTCCTGTTAAAGTAAATGGGATTCTTGAGTATTCAGCATCTTTGACATTTAGGTTGACACTGCCTTTATTTTGGCATTTGTTTGCTTACAGCAGAAGTGAATTTGGTTTTCAGTTTCTTTAAACGTGTGTTTGCAGCTACCAGGTAATGCATTAATGGGCCCTCCTATAGGCCAGGTGTAGTTACCACGTTAATGGCAATGTACAAAATATGCTGTTAACATTTAACCCAACCACAAATGTCACAGGCCTTTTTAAAGTATTTGCTTCAAATTTACCGCACAACCCTTTGTAAACTCGGTGCTTTATTTATTTATTTATTTATTTTACTGGCTCTTCTCTTGGGACAGAATTCTAAGAGAAAAAACTAGGCATTTAAGCTGGAAAATTTACCTATGGAAAAAAAAAGTAAGATTCATGTGACCATTAAATGTTAATTTTATCACTTTTTCTTCTTTTTGTTAGGTGAGTCATCACCCACCTATTTCTGCATGTCATGCTGAATCTGCAAATTTTGCTTTTTGGCAAGGTAAAAATCCATTTTCTGCTATAGTCCTCATAATTGCTTTATCTTTCATGTAAACGGAAACATCTAGAAGATCAAGAGGAAGAGTTTCCCAGATGTTAAATAATATTAGAACTACTTTGGCAATCTTTGTCCCTAAACTCTGGCATGCTTTCTATAATATTTGCAATTGCATATAATTCATACAATCGTTTCTTATAAAAATTCATTCATGAATGTTAAATACAAACTTATGTACTTCCTAAATGTGCTGAAATGTTTTATAATTTATATTTAAAATACGAACTGCATATCACATTATCAAAACATGGTATGTGAAAATAATAATACTAGGACTGTAAAATTGAAGGCTAGCACCTCGGTGCAGGCAGTTCTGTTTTGCGTATTTAGTGCACATTTTGAGAATTAGCTTAAGTATTTGGACAAGAAACTGGATGT
Organism: Alligator sinensis; assembly: GCF_000455745.1. Lineage (NCBI taxonomy): Eukaryota > Metazoa > Chordata > Crocodylia > Alligatoridae > Alligator > Alligator sinensis. The sequence goes on from NW_005842220.1 coordinate 941,912, forward strand.
AATGCCGCTTTCTTCCTCTGTTCTGAGTCTTTAGAAGTTACTACAGAATGGCTGGAGTTTTACAAACTGGGCCTTAACAGTCCCTATTTTCCTTTCAAAATTGAGTGCATTAGCTTCTTTTTACAATTACAGCTATCGTTCAGTCATGAGCTGAGTTACCTCAGGATTATTTCCTGAGCAACATATTTTGTATTGTTAGAGTATACAGGTGAAATGTAACTGTTTAAACCCTCAACTATCCAGTATTTTACAATGCATGCTCTAGGTACACTACAACTTTTAATCTCATTATAGTTGGTTGATTTGATTATCGTTATTATAGATGGAGCCATATTAAAAATAAAATGGAGTGAGCTCTAGCTAATCTGGATTTGATTGCAACATTAATATATGCTTCTGCCATGTGTGCATATATATAAAAAATAAAGTATGGCAAGAATTTGCTATTCTTGACCTGAAAGAAATACTGAATAACTGTTTAGTCACTAGATTAGACCATATTAGAAGAAGATTGGAGAAGGAAGAAGCTGCCCAATAAAAATAGAAACAGTGATTCATATGAATCACAAATACTACCTCTGTCTATAGTACCAGTTTGTGCATTAGAGAACAGAATATTCCTCCATAAAAGCTGGCCCTGTAAGTCAGAAACCAGAGTTTCTTTTTGGTACCTGAGAGGACAAATTCAGGGCACATGCAGTCCTTTTAAGAAGTGCTTAGCTGGGCTGTTGGAAGATGCTGATGACATTTTGACTTTTGCTAGGAGAGTGCAGGTGGTTAATGCTGATGCCTGTTTCCCCAGGACAATCCTAAGGATATGTATAGTCCTAAAGGACATTTGTCATTGAGGCAGTTCTTTGGATCATATGAATATCTGTCTCACTATCACATGACCTTCTTTATAGAAAAGGAATTAACTTGGGACTAGTCAAAGGACAGCTGAAAGATAGGAAAATTACCTGACTTTTGCTGAACATAGCAAGACTATAGATTGATTTTTGGAGGTCAAATTTATATTTTTATGGTGGCTGAATTGAAAGTTTTACTATTGAGAGGTCTGTGCTTCCTAGATTGTGGGTGTTGAATAACAGTTTTTATATAGTACTCCTCTCTCTCATTCTCTGCCCCATCCTGCTCTTTCTGTTCAAAATATTGTCCACCAAACAGAATCCATTTTAATTAATCATTCAGCTGAAACTGGTTGCTTATTATGTTGACAGATACTAAAGAGGAGTTGACTTTTTTTTTAGTTGCATTAGAAATGTTAGATAGAAAGCTCCAGTAGTTGTGGTTTCTGTGGTATGACTTCTTCTAATTAATTCATTTAGCACAAAAAAGGGTTTGTGATCTTGTACTAATTTTTTCTTCTTGAGAGGTTTCCAGTGTAGTGGTCTTTAAATCAGACTGTAGATCCGAAAGTTTGCCATAATTACTTGTAAGGCACCTTAACTCTTAAAGTTGGACCCTTAACGTGTCTCTGTGCTAAATCTTTGGCTAATGTTAGCCCCTTGCTGTTTATCTGATGCAGTATTTCAGTTAATATTTCTTTTTAGAGGTGGTATTTTTCCCCCTTCTGTACCCACCAGGTGAAAAGAGAAAAATAAGATTCAGAACATCGGATTTGCCTAAATACTGTCAAAATAATATTGTTTCTGAACCTTTTGTGAAATAGCAATCATGACAGAAATGCTTGTCAAGACTGCTAAAACAGTGTTCACAGTATAATCCCTGCAACCTCGAGGCTGGGGACTGGATCTTTCTTCAAACTGATGGAGGTGGGGGGGTTGTAGGTCCTTTTCTGGGCTCCTCTCTCAAGGGTTGAGGAGAGCAAACTCATTTGAATTGAGTGGGCACCGTAATGTGATTCAGTCAGTCCATTTGTTTTTATGCACCTGAAGAGGGTATCTGTGTGTCTCTAGTCTGAACCCCCTCTCATACAGTGTTCAGAGCTTCCACTCTCCGATTTTTGGGAAGAGCATAGGATTGAGATTTTTGGTGTGCTCTACGAATTGCATTAATCACCTTTTTAGGCTTGGGAAGGAATATCTTCATTATCAGATTGGCCAGGGTGGATGAGGTTTTACCTACTTTCCCCATAGCTGCTCAAGGTTTTGGTTAGGCTGATCATGAAGTTTTAGTTTGATGTTGTACCTTTTTTAGCAAGTGCCCAGTGCAGAGGTTGCATAGGGTTCAGTTCCCTGAGGCATTCAAATCAGACTTGGACTTAGGGAAAGGCATCCCCTAAGGAAGTCACAAAGTACCATTGAAGTTCCTAATACCTGGTACAGTGAGGAGACAACTCTCTTGCCCTAGCTTCTTAACCCTCAATGAAGAGTGCAGTGGTCTCCAATGAAGGGCTGGGGAGCAGTTGCCAAAGTAAGAAAGCTGTTGACAGTTGGAAATGTTTAAAGAAGGAATCTTGATCTGTCCTGGAAGAGCTATTGCTAGCTAGACAGTGCCCAGATGAGTTAACTTAATGAAGTTGTGGTGTAATTAAATCACAGTGGTTAAATTTTGTCTACATTTAATGTCTGGGATACATGCATGTTGAACTTCAAGATGCTTTTATTAACGTGGCATATCTTTTCAAAGGTCTGCTACCATACACTGGGATTCCTTAGCCTTCCTTTTCTTTGATAGGAGTGGAGAAGATTGCATTAGCCTTGGAATAGTTAAACTGTTCTAACTGTGAAACCACGTATAGTGCTGGTTTTTTTCAGAAGCATGAAGGGGAGTTATACTTCCCATCGGAGTGGAACGCTTATCTCCCATTTGTACCTTTGCAGTCGTCTCCCTCTGGCTTTTACTTTGAACTTTTATACCACTTTCACATGGTAGTCTTTCTGAAATGCCAGTTTTGTTCTTAGAGATGGTCTCATTCCTTCTCATCAGGTAATGATGTTGTATGTCACCTTGGAACCATTCATTCAAATTCTATTAATTTAAACAAAATACAAGAAATTGCTTAACTTTTTCCTCTGGCTTTTGCCAGAGAGAGGATAACCTTTTGATGTGAAGCTATATACATGATTAGATGTTAATGCCTGGACTTCACACACGAAAGTGTTCACTATGTTACATGAAACTTTAAAAATGGCTCAGAAATTCTTTCAACCCACAATTTGTTGTTACATATGTGTCCTGTTTTTTTCTGTTTCAGATATGCGTTGGAAAAACAAATTCTGGGGAAAGTCCATGGAAATTGTTCCAATTGGTACAACACATGCAACTCTGCCAGCGTAAGTGCTGTGATAGTATGTTACTGCTTAAAACCAAAGTTGGTCTGCATTTGCAAGATAAGAACATAATTCCAGTATAGCATTATTTTTCCAGAAGTGTTTTTACTTCTGGCCTTATCAAAAATCCCTTAAGAGCTCTCTTGTCAATACCTGTTAACATTTTATCATTTAAATTGTCTTACAAATAAATAAATGATTTTTTTAGTCATTGAGGAAAGTCTGCAGGCTTAATACTACTATACAGTATGCAGAAGACCTAGTCTCTTATTTGACTCCATTAGTCAGCCTTTACAATGATATGGCTCTTTGGGGCAAGTACAGTCTTTCTGTTATGGGTTTGCACAAATGTCTAAACTGGGGTCCTAGTGTGTGTGTGTTCGAGGGCCATTACTGTAATTTGAATGATCAGCCGCAAGAACAGATTCTCGTATTCAGTATTGAAGGAACTCGGCTGGTAACAAAATGAACTGCCTCAATCAGCTTGTGCTTCATAAGAGAAATACGGACTATCCCTGTACTGACCTGTCGCACATCCCTCTCGCTATAGCAGAAGATTAAAACCACAGCAGAATCTGGCTCATTTCAGGTTTCTGTTGGAGAGCGCATCTCTGAAGTTTGAGCCCTGTTCTAATTAAATCCACTATTTCCTCAATCAGGCCTACAAATGTAATTTGCCACTTAAACTCTAATGGGTGAAACATTGCTATTTCGATGTATATATGCAAAATATTTGTTCATGTGCAGATACTGTATCAAGTTTTTAGAGGGGCTGGAGTGCTGGTGTAGAAATAATGAGAACATGGCTTACAGTGAGAAGATGACTGAGACTCTCTCTGAGTGCTTGCAGACATTAAAAAAAAAAACAACAAAAAAACAAAACCATAAAACCCACGCTTTACTTTAAACTCTGTACGCTCCCACGCTGAACCCAGCATATGCCCAAAAGATATAGCACATTAGTTGGACCCAGCTTGCCCAATGTCTGTACAGATCAGGTGCTTAGTGAGGATTTTATGGTACTTTTATCTGTTGAAGTAACATACTGCTGCTTCCGGTAAAGCACATTTTTGGGGGTTTTTTAACGTCTGCAAGCAGACTCTGTGGTCATCTGTAGAAAGGTGGGTAGTAGGGGTGTGCGAAACAGGCCGTATTCCATTCAGATTCAGCCCGAATTGAGAGCGATTCAGATCACTGTCCCGATTTTTGATTTGGCCGAATCCGAATCTAAAGATTTGATGCTGATTCAAAGAATCAGTGATTCAGCCATAGATGCAGCTTTAAATGTTTGTTCTACGTACCTTGAGGTACCAGGAGCAGCTCATGAATGCTGCCATGCTGGGGCTGATGGAGCAACCCACAGGAGGTTTGTGGGGGGTGGGCCCCCCGCATGCTTGGTGGCAAACCCGAAAGTGGACTGGAAGCACTTCCGGTCCACTTCCGGGTCCACCGCTGAGTGCACAGGGGGGCCCCCACCATGATCCCCGCCCCAGCCCGGCGATCAACTGCGGTGGGGTGCTAGGTGTCCCCCAGACCCAGGAGGGCACCAGTCACTGAGCTGGGGGCGCGTGGGGGCCCCCCAGCACACTCTGCGGCAGACCTGGAAGTGGACCGGAAGTGCTTCTGGTCTGCTTCTGGGTCTGCTACTGAGCATGCTGGGACCCCCCCCCCCCCATGGGATGCTCCATCTGCCCCAGCATCTCAGCATTCATGAGCCACCTGGTACCTTGAGGTATGTAGAAAAAACATTTAATCTTACCAAGTCTCTCTGAATTGATTCAGAGGGTTCCAATGCAATTCGGAGAAATTAAAGGGTCTCCTGATTCGATTCGGGTTCAGAGATTCAGCCACTGAATTGGGCCAAATCTCTACCAAATCAAATCAGCAACCAAAGTTTCACACAGGCCTAGTGGATAGCCATGTTAGTCTGAAGACAGGCAGAAAGTAGAGCAGGGTGGTATCTTAGAGACTAACTGGTTCAGAGAGGCACAAACTTTTGTAGTCAACAGACTCCCTCATCAGAGGCTGTTTTATCTGTTCCCATTTAAACTTGCCCCTGCAGTATAAAGTCCTTAAAGTAAGGAGTCAGTTTTTAATGCACATTGAAGTATGCCTGTATATGTGAATAAAATGCAATCCAAAAATTCCAGCTCTGAAATCACTCTTTGTTCCTTGTTATTTTAATTCATGGGAAGAATGAAGAGATATAACATACAGCTTGCCTGGTTTTGTTTGCTCGTGTCAAACAGGAACAATGAGGTGCTCTATGGGAGTTGGTCTTTCTCTATTTCTTTTTATGCTGTGTAGGATATTGCTGTCACCATAAGTCCACTGTATCCTTTTCTGCTGAGGAAGGAGCTATGCCTGTCAATATCCAAAAACTACTGACTCAACAAAGCATAGGAATCAGACCTACAAAAATCAATCTTAAATCCAGGGCAGAGGGTGTGGGAGATATTCAAAGGTGAGAAAGATACTAGGTGAGCAGTGGAGAAGACTAAAGTGAAAAGGAAGGAACAGGTTGGCTTCCTTCTCCCTACCACGGTCTCCCTGATGAGTGTCACCACTTCCCTCAATTTCTTTAGAAGCAGCATAGTCACTCTTGTATTGGAAATGTAGTGGAACACTTTAGAAAAGTGGGCAGATCCACCTGTGAGATTCTTAATAGGAAAAATATTGCTAGGAGGTAGACTCCTGCCCTTTCTCCATCATCATGACAATGCCTCTTTCACCATTCCTCTATATATCATCTCCATGTATTATCTTTTTCTTTCCTTTGTTTTCTATTCTAATTGTCATTTGCAAGGCAATGTGTAAGGACTAAAAGGTATTCACATATCACCATAAGTGTTTGTGATGTGTTCATCTTGTCACTGGGCACATCATTCATAGGTTGGGGTCTAGATTACACTGGAGGATGGTCTTTGGGCCATGTATGGTCTGAAGGTGATGGTTTATATCCTTACAACAAGCTTTTTATGAAGGGCTGGCTGTAAGAGCACTATAACGGTGGATGTTTAATAGAACAGAAGGGAAAAATTAACATAAGTTTTAAAATGTAATATTCATTCTTATTGAGGAAGCTGTGTGAAATGAAAGAATAATAAAATATTCATCTACTCTCCTGTATTGTCTTCATTGTCCATTTTTTTAAGAATAATTAAAAGGTAAATGTATGTGATATGTATTTTTATTTTTAATCTATTTTCCTTGCACTTTTGCTTAAGTGTGCAATTGCCTCTTTAGTAGCCAGTTGATAGGCCAATCTTCTTTATACTGTAACCTGGAGCACATGCACATTTTTTTTTGCTTAAAAGGTTTGGTTTTTCAAAGCTCACTGAAATCAGATAGAAAGATGCCATGAACTTCAATGGGTTCTACATCCAAGCCTCTCCATGTTATGAATTGTGAACACTTTGCATTTTGTGAAACAGATATTTTTAGCACCTTTTCCCTCAATTAATTATAGTGTATCACAATTACTACTTCTGTAAACTTCAACTACTTAGGATGAGCTGAGAAAATTAACTGAATCTAATGCTCCATTTGCACCAGAAGTGCAAAGTGTTTTGTAGGATACAGAAGTTGTAAGATACAGGTCTAGGGAGAGGGAGGCAAAGGGGAGAAAAATTCATCCAGAAAGTTCTGTTTTTAAATTTTTATTCAACAGGTTCCTCAATCCATCATTTGTGCTGAATTAGTTGGTATATTTTTTTTAAAATAATTTGCATCCAATTTGCCTCTCTTTTTCCAAGTTTTAGAGATCATTTTGTGTGGAACAAGGTGACATCCTGCATCCATAACATCTTGAGTGGGCAAAGATGGATTGAACACTATGGAGAGATCATCATCAAAAATCTGAATGATGACACTTGTCATTGCAAACTGACTTTCATGAAGGTACCTTTTAACTGCAGCAATGTTAATACCCTTTCTATTGAACCCTGTTGTGAATATGATACTATATAATAAAGTCAAGTTCAGCTGAGTGTTTGTGCCCTTTTAGACTGCTGAAGAATTGCATTTTCCTTTTCTTTTACTGTAATTTCTATTGCTGCTTTGGATATTGGTGACCATTAAGTGGAAAAAATACAAGAGTTGTGTTCCATTTGGGAAAGCAGGAAATAAAAGCTGCAGCTTTTTTAAGGAGACTCCTTCAGAGAAACAGAAAAGAATGCAGCGATTGGGGAAAGGATGTCAACATGGGAACCATGTGGCTGTTTACACAGCAAAAATTGATTCAAGTGGCCTCTAGCACTGGCTCACTCTGTGCCCCCAGCTAAACCACTATAATCTTCTCAAGTTGCCCTCTGTTAACAGCTGTAGTGCTGGTCCTTGCAATCAGGATGCTTAACCAGACTGAAGTGAGCAATTAGCATTCTCCTGTCTTATGTATATGCAGCATAGCTTAGTTGAGCTTTTGGGCTTGCATGTCAGTAGAAGACATCAGGCATAAAGGCATCAGGCATATGTGCATGGCAGGAGGTACAATTGTGGGTTCAAGTATCTGATCCCATTATGCCATATTGCCAGATCAGAGGGAGTCTGGGATCAGGATCCTGGGCTCCCCGTGCACCAGCAGTCTTCACTCCCATGGCTGGGAGACCTGTCAGTTGATTGGCGCTCTCTGCCATGGGGCATACCATGCACACCTGCAGCTGAAAGCTCCAACCAACTGGCAGAACTCCCAGACATGGGAGCATCATGTACTCCTGTAGCTGGGAGCTCCATTACGTGATTGGGGCTACCAGGTAGGAGAGAACAATGAGCTCCCAGCTTTGTGTAATAACTTTATTGCTTATTCCTGGTTTTTATCATGTCATTTATTGATTGAATGTGTAGTCCAGTCACTACTTGAGATGTGATTAACCAGTTACTCATTACACTTAAGATATGATTATCAGGGGTCTAAGTAAATCAGTGTGCCATAAATCCTACATATAGCTTTTCTTAAGTAAAACACCCTACAAGAAGTGGCATTTGTTCCTACAGTAAGACACAATATCAGCTGCAAAATGATTGATACGTATGTCTTGTCAGTGATGTTTCTGTTAACTTTAATTCTAGGCAAAATATTGGAGTCCTAACGTGCATGAGATTGAAGGCAGTGTTATAAATAAAAGTGGGAAAGTAGTGCACCGCTTCTTTGGAAAATGGCATGAGAGTTTATACTATGGGACCTCATCTTCTCCAAGTTGCATATGGAGAGCAAGTTAGTGAACAAAAAAAATTGCTGCTTGCAGAATTGTAAATGTGTTTAAGAACGAAGTTACCATGTATTCATGTGTCTCATCTGTTCTTTCATTAAAAGTATATGTTAGGTTGTATGCAAATCTGCTGTTCTGTAAAGAGTAACATTTAGAGAGGCTGATTTGTGATCAACTAAGTGATATTATATAGGTTGAAGAAATGAATTGCATGGTTTTGACCTCTTCTCCCCCCTCCCCCCACCCAGCACCACCACCATTGTGTGTCTCAGTTGTGCATTTGGGCATGAGCAATTACAAAAAAATACAATGGGTCCCTTTTACTTTCTAAAGAGGTTTTCACAGGCACGTTTCCTTAAACCATAGCAATAGCACACCAAGCTCAGGTCTACAACCTGATCAGAATCAGACACATTTCCTTCCCCCAAGTAAGATGATTTGTACTCCATGCTACTAGAGCAGGGAGAAAGCTGTGATGTCATGCCCTGTCTTCAGTTTCGTTTTAGGTTTGGGGCCCTTTGAACCTCTTTGATTGGTGTGAACTTTAGCATTTACATGGCAAAAGAGCGGAGCTTCATAATGTATTATGTTTTTTTGCGGCAATATTTCAAATGAGTCCCATTCCCAAGGCAATAGTGCATTCAGGAATAAGCAGTTGACAGAGAGATGATTTGTAATTTAAGTTGTTTTTTTTAAAAAAAACAATGAAGATTGGGCATTCTAATATAAATACATCTCCTTTCTTTTTTAGATCCAATGCCTAAGGATTATGAGCAGTGGTATGGATTTACACAGTTTGCATTAGAATTAAATGAATTGGACCCACAAACAAGACCATTACTGCCAGCCACTGACACACGCTTTAGGCCAGACCAAAGGTAATTGTTTTTCCTATAAAATCTTGTCATATAGTCCCTGTGTAGTAACTTAATTCCTTACTCAAGATGTCTTGCATTGTTTTTTTTTTTGCTCAAACTCCCATGACTGCTATCATGACAGCATGTTCATTACTGGTGGTAATGACAGAAGCTTTAATGTTGATCTGGTGCAAATATTTTAATTGTTTGCTCAGAGCAGATCTAGTCATCACAGACCAAGACTTTCAAAAGTGGTTTTGGTACCTTGCTTTTAGAGCCTTTTTACAAGGTCTGGGTTTTCAGAGGATGAGTGCACAGCATTCTCTGAAAATTGCCCCCCACCCCGCAGGTGTATCTCCCTTTGGGCACTTAACAGTTGAAGCCTCAAAAATACTTTTGAAATCTTGTTTTAAATGCTGGGAGCCAAATCATTTGTCTTGAGTGAAATTTCTACTGTAGCTACTGCTGGTGCAATTTTATAAGGAAAAATATGGACAAGCCTTTGTTATATTTTTCTTTTTTATATGGCATAATGAAATGTCATTTTCTGCAGATATTCATTCTTTGCTGTACCTGAACTACAAATTACTTTGGTGTTAAAGCTAAAATTCTAGGCCTCTGGAGTCAAACTGAGAGCATTAAAAAGATAAGGCGCAGAAGCACTGATGATTTTTGTTTTTATGTCTTTGCTGCACCATAGACTTTTAGAGGAAGGGAATACTGAAGGAGCTGAAATGCAAAAGCAGAGGATTGAGCAACTACAGAGGGAACGGCGAAAAGTTCTAGAAGAAAACAATTTGGAGCATCATCCTAGGTTTTTCAGGTACTGTGACATGATGGCAGATACTGCAATTTAGTAAAGCTGTTTTTTGTTTTGTGTTTTTGGTTTTGTTTTGCTTTGTCACAGCACTTGCTTTGTACTACTTAAGAACAGGCTGTCAAGATTTCCAAAGTTTTTGTTACTTAACCATTACGCATTAGCTCGTAACTTAAGAGGTGTAGCCAAAGATCAAATCTTGTCCTTTTATAACTCTTATAACCTTTTTGTCTTGTTGCTATTTTTTATCTGAAAACACATTACAGTTTGTAAGTTTTGACTTCTTCTCAGCCCTTCATGTAAGTTGAAATGGGAAGGGTGACATTTCTGGCTCCTCTGTGCAAGCCCTCCATGCACAGAAGTTGCATGGAATATTGTGGGAATTCCACAGTGCAGCAAATTTTATAGGAAGGGCTCTTCTGTTTCCTGGACTATCAGTCTCATGCTTTAGATGACCAGTAAAGTCACTTGAATCATTTGAACATGTTTTGCCTAACTAAGGGCAAGAGAAATAAAATTGGAGGACACTGTTACTCCTGCACTTGCAACATTAAATGTTTAACCCGAGGGTTCAGCATACAAAGATTAAAAGGATAGGTTGGCAGATGAAGGCAGTGCCCTTCCCAGAATTCTTAGTCCAAGACCTTTTAGGTAGGATAAATTTAACAATCATGTATGTATGAAAAAAGTTCTAAGAATTTGTGAGACCAGAGAACAATTCAGGAAATTATTTTCATCTTTGACAGGAAATCCATAGATGACTCCTGGGTGAGTAATGGAACATACCTGGACCTTAGAAAAGACCCTGGCTTTTCCAGACTGGACAGTCCTGTTCTTTGGTGAAAGAAGACCCAAGAGGATATGTGGCTGGATTGTTCTGATTAATTTATAAAGCAGTACACATGTGTGCATGCACACACACAAGTACACATACACACATGTATATATAAAATATATCTTCTAGAATTGTGCTTAAGTTAGAATCTGACACTTTCTTCATTTGATTGCTCTACTATTTGATAGTTATCATGATTGAATGTATAAAATCCCAAATTTCCTTTTTATAAGCTATTTAATAAAAACTATCAAATGGAAATGGCCAGAGGGAAAAGAGGAGCTTTAACACTACTTTTCCAATGAGTAATAATGCAAGTTCAAATTTAATGTATGCCTTATTGAATTGTGCTGAAGAAAATATTAGCATCTCCTAGCTGAACTAAGAGACGTGAACAGGAACCGTGGTTACTCAAACTGTAGGATGGCACCATGGTTTGCATGAGTAGACCAGTGGTCTCTCAGGCAGTGTTCACTTCCTTGAAACAAAGAACATCAGCTGGTGCTGACTCTGTGGTAACCCATTTTCCTCTAGAGAAGGTTCAGTAAACTGATTTTTTTTTTTTTCTGGTTGTTACTGGCTCATTGAAAGAGTTAGTGCTGAGTAAAATCAGTATTGTATTGGTCGTTCTGCTGCCTTACATACAGAATTGTACCCTGCTACATATAGTGCTATATGTTCAGGAATCACTGCACCTTCCCACTAGGTATCTTCAAATTTATAGCCTCTAAAAAGGCAAAATTCCTTTCATGGTTAATGCTTCAGCACTGATCAGATGATAGAAGATGTTCTCTTTTCCAGTAAATAAAAATTACATAGAGCACAAAAGCTTATGCTTCCATAGCCTGACTTATTTCTACTAACTAAAAAAAATTGCAACAGGAAGACTTTTTAAAAACTTAGCTAAATAACCAATTGTTTTAAGGTAAAAGATGTTTTCTTAAATATTATTTTTGATATTTTCTACCTCTTATTATAAGCAGCATATTTAAAATCTTGTATAAAAAGTACCATATGCCTTATAGTGAAATGTATGGAATCTTTGCTCTTCCTTTACCTGTTTGTTGTGTTCAGATAAATATTTAAGTGTCTTGCACTAAATTGTTTGGATCTCTTTCCTGTCCCCTCCATTTATATGGATAGTATTTTTTCATGAGTATAAACTATATGTCCAGCAAATTGTAGTAGGAAAAAGATGCAAAGAAAATTGCATTTTTACATAGAGATGGAGGGTGTTGGTGTTGTTCCTCTCCCCTCCCCTCCACCCCCAGCCTGAAGTCGCAGGAATACAATGACAATCTCTGGCACAGTTTACATTCCTGCCCAAACTAGAACACAAGCTCAGCCCATAATCTTACCGATCTAGTGTATGCAAATCCTGTGGGAGATGGATAGTAGTAATGAAGTGTTTGCACTCTTAAGGTTCAACTTTATTTTTTGCATTTAAGCTACTAAGGGATGGTTTAAGGTTAATAGCATGTATTAAAGCCCAAGGGACTTTGCCAATGCTGCCATGTATAGCCAACTTATTATTGGAAGTAATAAGCAGAAGATGTAAGAGCTAAGGAAACTTCAGAGGGATCAACAGCTCTGAAAAGCTTCCAATCTACTGTAGATCCTCGCAGTTTTGAAAGAAAAATTTTTCCTGCAAACACTTGGATGAGTGTATTGTATGATGTATGACATTAAACAGATACCATAAAAATTTCCAGTTTAAAACAGTTCTGTGATTTCAGTTCAGATTTATTATTTAATTTTGCCTGCTAGCATCTTTGATGCTTCACTTCATCAATTTGGAGCCCAGCTGCTATATTAGCAGTTTCAGTCCCTTTGCAGTGTAGATCTTTTTCACTCATAGTTGCAGCATATTCCCTAAGCATAGTTCTTTTTATTTAATGTATCCTTTAAATATATAGAACACAGTACCTGTTTAAAGAGCCAGATTAAAATAGTGTGTTCAGCTTAATGCAAAAGATGGAAAAAAGCTGGGTTTTATAACTCAAAGGGAAAACTGATCCACTGGGCACAGTTAAACTTTGAGAGAAAACAAAGGAATCTGGACTGTCAGATCCCCTGTTGTTTTATTCTTGCATTATCAAACTCTGGCTCAGGAATTATTTGGTGTTTCTAGTATCTCTACAACTTCCAGTTACCACTCACCCCAACCACGGTCTCTGGGCCTTTTTTCCCCCTTAAAAAATTTAGAAAGGAAGAAAATTCTCAAGTAAAGTATATGAAGGAAACTAAAATAGTAGCTTTTTCCTTGTTACAATTGTTAGATGTTACCATTGCTGTCTGCTGTGACCATTATTGTTATACCATCTGCATACTATGTAAATTTTTTCAAACCTATAGTAATGCATAATTCAGTATTTCCCCCATCAGCCTTGGGAGCAGGTGCAGGGACAGGAAACCTGCCTGCTGAAACTGACTCCCCCCACACCC
>NW_005842220.1:955339-966973 GCF_000455745.1 Alligator sinensis
CCTTGCAGCCCTTGCTCCAGCTGGCTGAGCTAGTGGTGACAGTGGCCAGAGGCATACATAGAAAGGGCAGGTTTTGTGGGGAATGGGATGGGAGGTGCTGCTGAGTATGGAGGGGACCGGATGTGGTGCCGAGAGTTGGTGGGGAGGGATACTTATGTAAGGGACTTTTTTAAAGTGCCTGGCACCTGCTCCCATGCCATGGTCAGGTATACCTGCCCTGGTGCAGGGGAGGGTGGCTGGGAGCAGGGGAATGCAGTCAGCCATGGCACTGGTTGCTATTCCCACATGTCCCTTTTTTAAATCCTGGATTCACCTATGCCTGCAGCACAGATGCAATTGGTCAAGGATGCCTGAAAGAGTTAGTTTAATTCCTTAATATTCATGTTAATTACAAAATCATTCAGATGTGAAAGAAAAGTGTTTTAAATGTTTTCTTTGTATGTGTATATGTTAAAAAGGCCCTGATGTTGGCATACACAAGCAAGGATACCTGGTCTTCACATTTTTATCCTTACATACAGTGTGGTCCTGCATGCCATATGAGGTGTAAGCAAGGTTTCTGGCTTTGTGCTTTAACTGACAGCACTCCCTGACATTACTAGGAAAATAAACACTGGAAAGAATCAAATATATTTGTTGACACTCTGCTAAAAGCTGTCTTAGTTCTAACTTCTCATGAAGCGATTGTGTTTGCTTCAGTTTGACCTTTTTCTCAGTGTTAGTTGTTCCCTCCCAATCTCCTGAATTGAAAAGTTGCAACTGCAATGAAAATTCTCTCTCAGATGTCTTAGGATTTTTTAAAGTTAATTATAAATCATTTTTAAGAGAGAGATTACTTGCATAAAATAAACACCGAATTTCAAATAAATACAAATGCAAAACTAGGTGCTTGAAATATAAAATGTTCTTAATGATAGGTATAGTGTCAACTCTGCTCCTTTTGGTTTTTGTAGATTTTCTTTTTCAGTTTAAAAGGTATCACACAGCTTTTGGTCTATAATTACTTCAACCCCCATCTCCACCCCCAAATACCTGCCAAGATAACTTGCATAGTGTGCCTTTTTTGTTAATGTAAAGAGCACTTTGAAGCCATTATATTGTGAATGGAAGTGGGACACTGTTGTTCGCTGCATTTCTGAGTTGCTTCACTTTGAAATCTCCTTGACGTTTCAGTTACCTTGTCAGCATTAATCTGCTCTTTTAGGTGCTGCATAAATGCTTTTATGACTCATTACCTTGCTTCCCATATACTCACTATTCACTATTATTGGTAAACAGAATCCCCTTAAGGGCAATGGTTTACGACCAGATAAGATTTAAACAATTTTATATAGGCCTGTGAAACGCATTGCTTTCCAAAATGTAACCAGATCCTATCTAATGTGATTATACATTGCCATAAGGATAGCCTGATTATTTTGGGGAGGGCTATTAAGATTGTTATGTGGGATATGGAGTAGATTTAATGTATTCATTAATATTAAAAGTGTCTGTATTGTAGCATGTAGTGTAGGCAAGGCTTGTGTCCATTCCTCTGCACTTCCTATTTCAGAAGTGGAACTTGTATTGGTGTTCTGTATAGCATTGCCAATTAACTGAGGAACTGAAAATGTCCAGCCATTGAAATACGTTGTGTCTGTTCTAGTGAAATTAGCATGTTGATCTCTTCGTGGTCTGCTTGAGTCTCAA
The DNA here is from genome assembly GCF_000455745.1 of Alligator sinensis. Lineage (NCBI taxonomy): Eukaryota > Metazoa > Chordata > Crocodylia > Alligatoridae > Alligator > Alligator sinensis. The sequence continues at coordinate 957,029 of NW_005842220.1, forward strand.
TAACCCATAGGGCCAGTGATGCACAGGGAAGTAACATGGTTACCATTCTGCCTTCCTATGGGACACTGTTTTGTTTATACAAAAGGGTTTGTTTTCATTCAAAATTAAAAAATATGCTGTTTCTCCCCACCCCCCACCTCCACCCATGTATATTTTACCATCAGCTGCAGTAGACTACTTTTTACAAATACCAGTTACAATGACCATCACAGCCTTTATGCCTGTGAGATGAGTATAAATCATCCCGACTTTCATGGGTGACTAGTGCTGCCTTAGTCGTAGGGGGGCATGTGCAACAAGTCAACGATGTGGGGGGGAGTCCCCCTGCAGCCGCTCACTGACCCCGGGGGGCGGGTAGCGATCACTGTAGCCGCTTCTGGAAGTGCCACGGCACTCCACTCCCTGGCCAGCACTTGCAGGGGGGGCACCAGCACTCCCACCTGAGCCCCCTGCCTGTTGCCTCAGCAGTGAGTATGGCCAGTCAGGGGATGCACTGGTGCTCTCAGGAGGTGCATGTGCACCCCCTACCCATCATCACTGCCCACTTTACACATGGGAAGGCTAAGGTAGAAAATTAGTGCCTTGGGCAAGGCTGCACTAGGAATTAAGTGTCAGGGCTGGGGATTAAAAAGCAGGAAACACTTCGTAAAATAAGTACAGGACTGATAGCCAAGCTGTATGTCAAACTGCTGAATTGCCTTGCTTGTAACAGTGACATTGGCTGCTTAGAGAAGCTGGCTCAGCTACAGCTTAATAAACTAGAAAATTATTGTTGGAAGCTCAATTAAAATTAGTTGCAGCTGGATGGCAGTGCCCTTCAGCACCACAAATTTGTGAAGCTCTTACTTGTGTTTGTGATTTTTCCCTTGAAAAGGGAATATGGAGAACCGGTGACCTTTCAGAGGTGGCAAACTTCAACTGCTGTGATGAACATATATGTTTAAAGGGAGATTTGCTAAAGACAAGTGGCTGAAAGTTACTCTGTCTCCCTTTATTTTCAAGTTTTCTAAGAACTCAGCTCTGTTTCCATTGTGGTATGAAATTGGTGCCGGGAGGAAAAAAATTAAAGAACGATTCACCTTACGCTCATTTCACTGTACTTACTTAACAATTGAATGTAGAAATTGTTGAAACTGAACTTTCAGTGTTCTGTGAGAAGCTAGTTACCTCAGGATTTTCTCATGGGCCTTGAAAAGGAAACACAATTGTATCAATTGGACTTCGTCCACATTTGTGTTGCTTGGATGTATGACACCCTTAAAGTGTTAAAAATCGTTTTCACTGCAACACCCTTGGTTATATAGTATATTGTTCTCTGACTGTCACCCAGCAAAAAAAACCCACTACTTTCAGGTTGGGCAGTAAGCCACCAACTGAACTGATCAGAAAAATAATCCTCCAAGGACTAGATTGTTAAGGCTAATTTTAGTTAGCTTTCTATCAGTTAAACCATCTTTCTTAAAAAAAAGAAAGAAAAGAAAAACATGTTTTTGTACATATATATATTTAATAAGGATAGTCTTGCTTTGAGGAGAGCCAAAATATTGGAAAAATTGGCATGTGTAAATAGACCGTTAGAAGAATTCCAAATAATCCAGTTTATGGACTGGGAATCTTCCACTGTGGTTTCTGTGTAGGCCTATGACAGGGTATGCAGCTTCAGGGTACAATAAGCCTCAATATTTGCAATCTTCCATATGTGTTAAAAAACAAACTGCAGTGGAGTGCTTTACATACCGTACTTTAACGTGGATATGCTGTAGTGGCAAGTACAAACAATTGAGCTGTTTCTCGCATCTTGATACCAAAGACATTTGCAGAAAATTAAAAAAAAAAAAAAAAAAACCCAAAAAACCCCAAACAGAAAAATTCAGTTGTCTTTCACAACCCAGTTGTGACCTTTCTGCTGCTGTCATGTCTGGAAGCCCTTCCTTATTCTCTTGTGTCTAGAACACACAGTTTAGTTATTCAAAAACCTTGGTTGTAACCACCCATAAATACTATTTGTTTTTACTTTATATTAAAAAAAGCCATCATATCACTTCTTAAACCAACCAGTTTCTAGCACCTGCTGCTTCTCATCTGATGCCGAGCAGTACCTTTAGCCTTAGAGTAGTGTCAGAAGCTGCGTCTGGACTACTCCAGAATTAAGTACAGTACCAGACAAACATGAGTGGCAGAAATGCATCCTTAATTAGCATTGCTTTGTTACATGCATTCATGCAAGTGCATTTTTTGTATCCTCTCTTTATAGGATTGACTCTTCAGCGCAGGGACCATATGTTTCTCCTGTGTGCATTATACAGTTTCTAAGCATGTTGTCAGTGGTTAACAAATAAGTAATGAGGCCAAAGTCTGCTTCCAATAGTACATCCTTGGCAACCTCATGGAAGTCAAGCAGAGGTACTCAAGAGTTAGCCTTACGGAATAGCCTTTTTTTTTTTTCTTTTTTTTTAAGGCAAGGGAAAATTTTAGCAAAAATAATAGTAACAACAATAATAATAATTGCAAATTTTGGCAAAAATAATAGTAACAACAATAATAATAATAATAATACTTGTCTTGTGTGAATTGATGACTGAAATTAATTCTAAACAACCGAGTTTGCTGACTAAGAATCTTACAATACTATTTCTGGACCAGGACTGTGACCATGACCAGGTCTGCAAGGCTCAATATTTGGGTTTCATGATCATATAAAAGAGAACAGAACCTGGCCAATAATCTTTGCAGATACAAAGAAGTGAATGCTCTCTCCTCAACTGAACTTAGTTCATATTGCAATCAGTAAGGCTGCCGGTGTTATTCAGAAATGACAAGTTGAAGTTAAGGTGGAAGGACATTTTTTGTTACTGTCCATAAATTAAATTTTTTGCTATAACAAATTTTCCTGATATTCCCATAACTGCTAATCTTGGTGTTGACTAAATATAGTCAGCTATTTAAGGGAACTTCCACCAAGAAGAATTCAACCAGGAGTCACAAAAAAGTAGCTGGCTTACCTATTGAAACTTGGTAAATGCATAACCTTATCACTAGTTCTGTTACTGTACTTTTTCAGCTGTTACATTCTACTCTTGTACCTTCTGATTTTGAAAGCAATAAAACAAATTTTATTACACTCTTGAATAAATAGTTGCCATAAATTCAAATTTATTTTAAATGGTTCTTTATTTTTATATGAATTGTTGCATACTTCATATTAGTAATATGTCCTTAGTACAATATAAAATAACTCCTGGAGGTTGATCCACAAGAGCTGAGCAGCTTCCCAGTGCAATAATGAAGACATGAGAGAGTTCAGAATTTCTTGTATTTCTTGTTTGTCTTGGTTTTATTTTTCTGGTTTCTGTGTTTGGAAAAAGTATGTATAAGCTACTATATTACAGATGCTAAATTTAAATTATTTATTTGATTTTTTTTTTTCACTATGGATCATTAGTGATTTTTGAAGTTGCTAGAGGACAGATATCTTATCTTATTCATTATGATTATTATCACATAACTATCAGACTTCAAAGGTATTATTTTCATGACCAGAACCAGTCTTGTTTTCCACTTCACTTACTGGAGAAAAAATTGGATCATCTTTACGTGAACCTCTTGAATTGTTTTTCTCTCTATAACCAGGTTCAGTTTAATAAATGTTATTTGTAAAAGGTCACAGAGACATTCTGGCTTTTACTTGGGGGCTGTTAATGTGTCTTACTTATGCGTTGTTAGTGATCGCTGAAACATATCTAGCTACTGTGTTGATACACGATTTTACACTTTCCAAAATGGCCAGTCTGGAAATGTTTGCATCTACTAGATGCCTGATTTATCATTTTTCACAATCTGGCTATGACTTGACTTCGCAGTTCCCTGGTGAAGTCAGCTCAAGTATTTATCATCATATCTGGACACATTCTAAAATATCACATCACAGATGCCAAGGGATGGAGATAGGGGAGGGGCATGGAAAATTACAGAATCTATTCACACCAATTAAACTCAATTTTGATTAAATGAGAAAATGAACAGCAGACGAGTTCTCCCACAGTGTAGAGCTAGAGATCACAAAGTACATGTTCTGTGGGGAAGTAATTCTTACAGACGGAAAAACCCTAGCACTTAGAGTTGCATAGAAAATGTGCAGTATCGATGCAATGCTTTCTCCTTTGATCTGCAAACAGATACTGAATCAATAGTTCTGTGATGGAAATCCACTAGTCCCTTTATAGATGTATGTATTTCATGTAGTAGAGGAATGGAATGGGACCTGGAGACCCTACAGAAGCTAATATATTCCCTGATGACCCTGGAACAGAATTCGTCTGCACATCTTAGACGCTGAAGAAGATTTTGTAGGCAGATTATGGTGGGTACAGCTGTGGGAGTGAGCTCACCAATTCCACATCCACACATTACCTAGCCATTGACCCTATAAAACCCAGGTGAAACCGAAGAAGCACCTTTATAGCAAGGAAGGATTCTCTCCCTTGTTCCCTTAGGCAAATCTAACTGATTTGACTGCATACTGCAGTCTATGAATTCTGAAATACAACTATAATAATTTAAAACATTTTTTTTTTTTTTTTTTTACAACTAACCATAGCGTTAATGAAATCTGACTTGGTTATACTGGCAAAATGGGTCACTAGATACGTATGAAAGCCAAGTTTTAAGTTGTATGAAGACTTCTTTTTCAAGCCGAAAACTGTACTAGCCTCTGATTAGAAAAGAATTATTGTAATGCATACCCGAACAATTTGTTTCTCTCTAATTTTGAAAAAACATCTCTGCAATGTCTTGAATGCAGTTCACAGCAAGGAAAGATCATGTAGATTCATCACTAGATGAGGTTCTGTCTAATAGCAGAGAGGAGTGATTTACCATCTTGTTTACTCACCATTTCTCAGCCATTGTCAAAAGAGATGGAATTAAGTCATGAGATCATCCTACTTGTATTCATTGTTTGCTACTTACCTACCAGTCAATGAAACAAAACTCAGAGAAGCTAAAGACATGGATTTGTTAAAAAGTTGTGGGTGGGTGGGGTACCCTATTTTCATAAAAGGTTTAAAAATAATGGTCCAAACAGTGTTGCTCTTGATTTCAGTGGGAGCTTTGCCAGAGTAAGGACTATAGGAACACACCAATTATAACAAATTGAACTTATTCAAAAGTAAAATTAAATTGCAAACTTGTGATTTTTAGTAATGCATATCACAAACACAGGAAAATGGGAGGGTTTGAATTCACTAAAATCCAGGGTTCATCTGTCAGATCATCAGGGAATAGAACCAAATAAGGCTAGCAGAAGATGGGTACTCACTCCTATTGCTGTATTTTGCCCCCAGAAGTTGTCTGTTTAATTAGTTTCAAGATACAGAAACTCTACCTCAATGATCCGATGCAGTTGGGAAGACTGTTTGATTTATAAATAAAAAGGCCCTTTTTGTTTGCCCTGTTACATGATATGCATCTCTCTTTATTCAGAGAAGAATTCTAAACTTCTTCCAATCTAATTTATAGCGGACAAGAAAGAAGTTTTGATAGTAATTAGGCAACTTTTCCCTGTTTTTGAACATGTAAACCACTCTCCAAATGCTGCTGTTTTAATTGATTCTGGCTGGTGAGAGCACACACATGCCAGCACATAGTGATGACTGCCTGAAATAACAGGAAGAAAGGAAGTAACTCTGTTGAAACAACAGAAATTAAAGTATGTGGGCAGGAAGTCCTGGCAAACAGAACAAGGGCAGCTCTTGCTTTGTACCAGTTACTCATCTCTTCCTACTATATTAACATCTGCTAGTAGGACACAGCTGCTCTTCCCTGTTGATTAAAGGATGTATTGCTTGTCCTCTGATGCACTGACTATAGACAACAATCCCAGAAGGGCCAGAGAAGGCCGTGGCTCAACCCCACTCAGTCCAGATTTAGTATGTCACCGTCTCCCAACTGCTGCAAAACCGGAAGGAAAACAGGCCACTCTGCTTATGAGTGGCCTGTCAATGGAGGCAACTTACACCATCCTTTCTGAAGTCTGCTTACCTACCAATCAACTCACCACTCAGCACTGAGGACATGCCCTCACCCTGAATCTGGGCACACAGCTTACAACGTAAGCTCAAAAGGTAGGGATCACCTTTATTATATATTTGTATAATGGCTAGCACAATGAGGCCCTGGTCTCTAAGTGCCAATACAAATATAAATAAATTACAATAATATAGCAAAATCTGGTTAACTCATCATTATGACCTTATTAATTTGTGCACTGAATCCCCACCAGAGTTCTACTGATCTGTACACAAGCCAGTTTAGCTAATTCATCATCTGTCAAAGTGTGATTAGTCTTTTCCAACTGTGCACATGCACAAATTAAATTGCAAAGGAATTTGCTCCTGATGATTGGTCTACTTATAGAACCTATCCTATGGTCTCCAAGGCACCTAGTAGCCAGCTGTTGTTCACAAAGAATGGGATGCTCTTCAGCTTTTCTTCACTTAATCAGGTGCAGACCTTCCAGTTTGCAGAATTATCTTCTATTTTAGAGATGAATTCATATAAGAATGTGCAGCAAAAAATGTTGACCGATTATTTTACACCTTTGATTATGTAATTCTTATACAGCAAGCACTCTGATTTTTGCTGTAAGAAATAGTACATTTAGCATTTACATGCATTATCCTATGCTCTTATATTCTAAACATATGATTTACACTTGGTGTTTTAAGCTATAATATATTTTCTTTATTATAAATGTCAAAATTCCTTCCTTGTCTAGATATAGCATACAATATACATCTCACAGAAGTTGAAAATGGCTAACTACTGCTTATTGGATGCTGATGGAGAATTAGGTATCCTCTTGGAGTTGCAAATGAATAAGAACATAAGAATTAGCATTTACTGGGTCGGACCATAGGTCCATTTTGCCCAGTCTCCTGTGTCAGAGTGGCAGAGAGTGGATGCTGAAAGGGAGAGTCAACAGGGTATGACCAGGGGGGGGGGTTTTTCCACTGTTCCTCTTAGTTGCAGCCCCCAGTGTATAAGGTCTAGGAAGTTCTAATTTATCCCCAACTCCCATGCTCATGTCCCTTTCCTCAAAGAATCTGTCCAGTCCCTTTTTGAATCTGGCTAATCTGTCAGGTTCCACAGCATCTGGTGCTAATGAGGTCCACACTTTAATTACATACTGGGTGCATCTACATGTTCATAAATGTGCCGTAACTACACTGGTGCACTGGTGCACGTCTTTTTAGTGATGCTAACTGCACAGTAACCTAATAGTACTGCACAGTAGCATATTAGCATGACTTTGCCCAGCACACTACTGTACAGTGTTATTAGGCTACTGCACAGTTAGCATCTCATGTTATGCACCCACTGTGTGAAAAAACTGACTGACGTTAGTTTTAAACTTCCTACCTACTAGTTTCATTTTATGACCTCTAGTTCTTGTATTGTGGGAGACAGAGTAAGTAATAAATCCCTATTTACTTTCTCTTTAGTGTTTTGTGTAGACCCTTCTGTTCCACTGTGAGCACCTCTTACTATAGTCATCTGGAACTTTTCAGTTTGGACTCAAATTGGCAGTGCACCATTAACACAATTCAGTTTTAGTTAATTATCTTCCCCCATCTTCCTTACTCCAGTTTGTCTTCTGTACAGTCCCTCATTGAATCAGGCATAAAATTCCCCACAGAATTAGCATGTTTTGCAGTTTGAGCTGCATTTCCCCAGTTTTCTCCCAATTTTACTTCATGTCTTGGCATGGTTTGTGGATTCATTTAATCTCCAGTTCTTGAGGATCCTGTAAATAAGCAAGAATCTCAGCTTTCATTTGAAAGGAGAAACAAGACTGTCCCTTTAACTTTGTTTGCAGACAAAAGCTGGGAAACGTTGTAACCACTAGTAGGACATGTGGGGAAGTCTCATGTTTCAATAGGTTTGGACTGCGGGAATATGACACTTGCAGAGGTGGCAACAGAGGGAAGTCAAGTGAAGACAAGTAACTTGGATGCAATTTTTTTATTAGAAACAAAATGAGATGTGTGATGACAGCAAATTACAAAGCAAAGGGGAAATAAGATGAAATTAATGTCTGGTTCCATTCTTTACTCAAACATCCTATGGAAGTCCCCAGACAGCTGACAGACAGCACGCATCCTGTCTTCTCATATTGGGCTCTTCCAGATGCCCGTATACCACATTTACATTGTGGTAGTACCTAAAGATCTGTTAACAATTAGAGGATATTGTATCCCATAGGATGCACACACATGTGCCTAAATGGTGCCCATTTTAACACTTTACCCTGCAAAGTATCAGGGTGCACATGTTGGATAGGCTCTTTCCTCTTTATCCTAAAATTAAATTGCATTAACTACTGATTACTGCATGGAAACATGCAACTGGGATATGGCAGGAATTTTGCAATTGTCAGTACTTCGTGGCTTCTAAAAATTCTCTCTCGCAATCTCCCGACTCTGTGTGTTTGTACAGTTGACTCTGTAACTTGTTTACCACTTGCAACTGATTTTATGGCCACAAATTTATATACTGATCACCCACTTTTGTTCACTAGGTTTTAAGCTAGCCAAGTCATTCTCAACCTTGTTAGATTCAAAGTACCCCTCAGAAAATGTCAATTCAATTTTCACTCATTTTTAATTACAAAAAATAATACATCAATTCCTCTGTTGCGAAGAAGTGAGAGAAACCACAAGTCAAAATATTTTTAACACTATGTATTCCTATTTGAAATCTCTTGGTTTACCTTGAGATTCATGTTAGCACACCTAACAGTCTTAACATTGTGCAGTAACCCTGCAGCACACTTGAAAGGATTTCAAGGCACCTCAGGGTATTACAACAACCTGGTTGAGAATCACTGAGCTAGGCCTTATTTATGTCAGACTTCTTCAACTGTAGGCTTTGGCTCATATATATTCTTTATTTTTATTATAGTAGTTGTGATTTTTTAATGGCAGACCACAAACTAATCTAAACGCCTCAAACCAGGAAGCAAAAAAATGAACCCTAGAGTTATTTTAGACCCCTTTTATGGCTGTCTCATGATTTTCAACTGTTGAGGCTGGCAAGATTGCATCCCATGCCTCCATGCTGAAAGCATGGTCTTTATACCTTATGTTCCGTTTACCATTGTACGCATTTCTAAATTTTGGACACTGGGTACCATCAGAACACGTCATTCTGTAGTGAGCTTGACCACGGTTTGTATAAAAGACAGGTGGGGGTGAGGGCGACCAGAGGAAAGTGGTCCATATTGAATGCCATGAAAAGCAGATAACATAAAGAGAGAAAAGAGTGAAGGAAAAGAGCAAGGAGAATATGTCTGATCAGACATCTTCCTGTTGCTATCTAAAAGTTCTGCGAAACACTTAAAAAAAAGAAAAAAATTCCAGTGAATTTCAGGTGGGTTTCTGATGGCCCCTGCCTGCCAGACAGGTTTCTGAAAGCTGAATGCAGTCTGGTTTTTGGTCAGCTTGTCTGCCTACTTCCTCAGCAGTCTGGAGGACCAGGAGATGAGTGCTGTAGCAGCTCACAATGGCAGTCCGTAAGGAAACTGTGGCTCCTAAGGTTCTTCAGCAAACTATCTAGTGGACTGACAGTGAGTCGGGGCTGAGGGTCCCAGTCCCCACCAGTTACTGGGCTGTTCAGCCTCCTGCTTTCTCAGGGAATCTGAGAACATTTAGAAAAGGTCACAATAAAATTCTTCCTGAACAAATACTGAAATTCCCATTCTCTGGAAAATTTCAGAATTTGTTGTTCTGTTTGGGAATTCATAGATTCATAGATGTTAGGGTCGGAAGGGACCTCAATAGATCATCGAGTCCGAGCCCCTGCATAGGCAGGAAAGAGGGCTGGGTTCAGATGACCGCAGCTAGATGCTTATCCAACCTCCTCTTGAAGACCCCCAGGGCAGGGGAG
>NW_005842220.1:968194-975789 GCF_000455745.1 Alligator sinensis
GTTCAAATATTCCCACCAGTGGCTGTGCAATGACGTCGGCCAGTGCCTTCAGTACCCTCAGATGGAGCTCATCCGGGCCTGCCGACTTAAAGGCATCCAGTTCTTCCAAGAGACTCTGCACCATCCCAGGGTCTACGCATGGTAGTCTGGCGCTTTGCTGCTGTCTCTCTACAACCCCAGTGAGAGACTTGTCTTGCCCCTCTCTTAGGAACACTGAGGCAAAGAACTCGTTGAGGAGTTCAGCCTTGTCCCCCCTGTCCGTCACCAATTGCTTCTGCCCATTTAGCAGGGGTCCTATTCCTCCCTGGGCCTTCCTTTTACTCCCTATATATCTAAAGAACAATTTCTTGTTGTCCTTTACTTGGGATGCCATCCTCAGCTCCATGGTAGCTTTGGCCTGTCTAACTGCCTCCCTACAAGCACGAGCAGAGGAGGTATATTTGTCTTTGGTGATCTCTCCCTGTTTCTACTTTTTATGTGCTCCCCTTTTGGCCCTTAGGCTGCCCTGGATTTCTCTGGTCAGCCAAGAAAGCCTCCTGTCCCCTTTCCCTCTTATCGGGATCATCTCCCTTTGTGCCCGAAGGATCGTTTCCTTAAGGTACAGCCACCCTTCTTGGGCTCCCATCACTTGAAAACTCCTACTCTGCAGTGCGTCCTTGACTAATCACCTGAGTTCATTGAAATCAGCTTTCCTAAAGTCTAGCACTTTCACCTTACTAGTTACCTTACCCACTCGATGTCGTGCTGATGATTGAATGATTTAGTATTTTAAGTTTCCCATGGAATTAGGAAGTCAGTTTTCAGTTCTAAAAAAGAAATTAAACCACAGGATATAGATGCAGAGAATGGAACTGGATGTGGAGGAACTGTAAAGATCTTAAGATGATAAAATGAATGGTAAAAAAGAAAAAAACAAGAAAACGGAATAGATTACATTGTTTTAAATATGACATTCCTAGTAAGTTGCAATACATAACAATTCAATCACTTCCTGCCTACTACAATGTTGCAATACCTTTTAACTCTGTTTACAAAATTGACTATAACTGAGTCTTCTCCTCCCTTCATAATGGTATAATATCTACATAAACAGGTCTGCTAAATTGTGAGGTACTCAACAGAAATGGTACTGGCTGTTTGGAAAATAATGCCTAAGCTACATGGTGGTCACCAATCACAATGAACTTGTTCAAGTGTTATGTGTTAGCAGAGGAGGGGAAGGGGTAGGTTGGGGTGCAGGGGGTAGGCACAGACAGATACTCAGACAGCCCTAGGAACTTCTTTTCACTATCTTAGTAAATGGGATCTTTCATTTCCATTGTGGACCTGTTTGCATAGGATGTAAGGTTCCTAACTGCAGCAAGAGCTCTGTTCTTCCTGATTCGTTGATTCCACTTGCCTTTCCATTTTTTTGTGCGCATATCCGTGAACTTCTGACTGAGCTGTCCTCTTTCCCCTAGTTCTTCAGCCCTTTTAGCTTGAATTTGCTCCTGGTGCCACATAATTGGCATGACTAATAAAATCATTACATTTTCTGATGAGTACTTTGTAATCTTAAAGTTAGCATATCATAAATGTTATTAAAATAGCCATGTAATAAATTAGTCAGTGTATTAGGGTAAACATTTATACTGTGGTAGCAGCTAAAGGGCACAATTGAGTCAAGGCAAGTTGTGTTAGATGCTGTGCAAATATATAGTAAATAGCAATTACTGAGCCAAAGAGCTTAAGGCTGAAAAGATGAAGTTATATAAAGATATTAAGATGAAGGTACTGATTTTTTTAGAAGGAATGAAAACCCACAATTACAGCTCAACATAAGGGCAGCAGTTTTGGAAATCAAGCACAAACATTTCTTATTCCGATGTAATCAGTAGTTTATTCCATTACTTATTTTAAGGCAACTTCCTAAATGTTCAAATACTATTGACAATCATATGTCTGTAGAGGGGTCAAAGACAGAAGAAAAGAAGAGTATTACTTCATCCTCAAAGAGATTTTGTTACATCTCTTAATCTACTTTTCTTTTTAAAATGCCACGTATCTAGTGTGAAATATCTTGAATTTTTTTTTTAATCCAGCGTTTAGGTAGGACCTATATAAATATTTTGTGTCCTTATCTGTTGCCTTTTGGTTTATTTATAACTAATCCCAAGTACTGAATAGATTGAACAATACAGCAGATGGTCCTTGATAAAATTTTAATCGGACCAGATGGTTCTTAATAAAGTATTATGGAAGCAGACCTTTGAGCATGCAGAAACATTGTCCACACTTAATCCTTAATTTGCCCTTATTAAACAAAAAATAAGAGGACAGATCTATGTCTTACATTTAATTTATGTTTTATGATTAGAACTACTTAACTGATGGAGGTTTTATCAGAACTATCGTATATCGGATGTGTCGTGTGAAGAACATACTGGATGATTCCTAAAGCCACTGTGATCCACTGTGTCAGCCACTAGGAAAGAACTGAACCTATTCTTCCTGCAATATTTGAGCAATCTCCTCTTATTTTCTGCTTTAAAAACAAATATATTTTAAGTCTTTTGGGGCAAATCTTAGAAAAAAAACAATCTATGGCTGTCCCAAAAGTCAGTCATTGGTCCCCACCTTCCCCTGCTCCCGCCCCCTCCCCCACATACACACACACTCCAGGGACACAACATTTTTAAAAATTAACGTATGAGAATCCACCACCATGATGCACTTGCCCTATAAAGTTAAACATGCTGCCACATCTCTCAGAACCAAGCTCAGCACTGAAGATGCAAGTATTGACTTCTACCTTATGTTTAAACCCCTATCAAAGCACCTTTGTCTGTCTTCATAGGCTCTTATTTCCCTCACTGCTTTACGATCTGTATGATAAATCATATTGCACAAGATCTATTAATAACTCTTTCTTTCTTCTTTTCCTGTAAGGGTAACTAAAGGTAAAGAAAATGTATCTGGAAATGAAGTACCTCTCCTTTGAACAGCAGCCAAACTCATTTTGAAGGTGGATGCAGCCAGTGGCTAAAAATTATGCCATCCCTTAGAGTCACCTTGTACACATTGTCAAGATCTAAATGGAAAGGAGAACTGGATCTCCCATTTGGCACATAAAGAGACATTCAAATGGGGCAAAATGGCTTCCTAACTGCTTAGGCCTTCTTCACAAGCCTTTTAATCACCCTGTATTAGAGCACTCTGAGCAGGTGTTCATAGCATGGCATACATGAAATAGCATGTAATATAATATATAAAACAGAATGCTAACAGCCTTTGCTGTGGTAGGCCTGTCAGCAGTGCTGCCAGCAGCAGAGAAGCGTCATCATTTGCAATGGTGGAAAATATTTATTGTCAGTAACTGCAGAATCTTTCTGCTAAATAAGACTTGAATTCTAATGTAAACAATGAGAGAGGCTTTGGGGTGGGCAGCAGGCTGTTTTTATATGAAAACTGTTAAGACTTTTTTCATTAATTCTATATATTGGATAGAACCTAGGTCAGATGCGCATTTTTCAGTCATCTTGATGATTTAGGAGGCTTTAGCATAAGATTACAAAGAGTTTTGGGACACCTCCCAAAGTCATATAGAAAGAAATCATTTGCTTATATATTGCATAGCTGCAGATTGGAAAATCTCTGAATAACATTTAATAGGTGTTTGATACTGTTCATATTCATGCTAATATTATTAATAAACTGAAAAGTTATGGATGTAGCCCAGTGACTCTTTTCTGTCTCTAACAAATTTCCCTTTTTTTCTAATTTTGTGCTTGCATGCTATCTTAGTATCAATGGCTGAAAATTAAATCAATATTGGTACTATATCAACTTATACACCAACTCTAACATTTAAGGAGTGCAATGACCTTAATTGTTGGCTGCAGAAGTAATCTTTCTGCAATACTGACACCTAGTGGTTGACTGTTAGAAATTTAGATATAACTTTATTTTTCTCAATATCAATCAGACATTTAAAAAGGGTTTTCATGCCAAGATATCTGAGGACCCTCTTAGCATGTTGCATTTCTTCACTTCATGTTACTCAGCTGTGGTGTATAGGAGTCACTGCTTATAGACAATGTACATTTTTAATTAGCTAGAGGCTTGGTTACAGCCCTTTCAGTTTTTAACCAGTTCTTGCCTCATTTCATGCCACCTGCTGACTTCTCTTGAATCAGACCAATTCTGTCTCATTCTGTGCTTTACTGAATGGGGTGTCACACCTCCCCAACATGTGTTTTTCTTCTACAGGGACACAGTTAATGGTGTCCCTGTAATGCTGTTCTTCCTAAAGAACTATATGCTTTCACTGCCTGTGTTCAGCATTTTCATTAGGATCAGAATGCAGGTAATTTCTTAGTAGTGTAAGAATGATTTTATAGTTGTGATAGTCCAGAAATTCACACTAGGATTTTTTAGGGTGATATTTTTATTGGACCAACTACATGGGAATCCTAAGAAATTGTTGCTTCCCTTGTAGTTTTCTTAAATAGGCCATGTTGCTTAGCCTAAGCAAATCAGGCCATCTTATTTTGCACTTTTTTTTGTTCCAAAGCCTAGGCTTTCATCTACTAAAATCTGACATTTTATCACTATGTCCCTACTGCCTGAAATTATTTCCCTTAAATCCTCAAGGAAAATACCTGTCATATACTGTGATTCTGTTGAAAAAGATATCTTTGTTGCCTGTACAAAACTGTGTATGCCTTAAAAGCAACTAATTCTTTGTGTTTCTGCAGTTTTGTAAAGAAACCAAATGTATTTCTTTCACTTAGCCCTTAGGTGTCCTCAGGTGTGGCGTTTTGGAGTATGGGAAATTATTCATCCCAGAGCCATGTTACATGCATAAATCTTATTATTGTAATTTATGGCATCCTAATAATTTCATAGTGTCATTCATAAATCTCCCCCCATGTCATAATTTTTATTTATATCTCATTGAATGCTATGTTGCTATAGATTTAGGATAAAGTGGGCATTGGACTTACATCTATAGGAAACTGTTTTTCTTACCTCTTATTAAGAGTGCCAGCTAGATTGCAATGGAGAATAAACAAGTTAACAGCAGAGGAAGCCTCACCTAACCACCCTAATATGCTGTCAGTCTACTGTGGAATCACATCCTTAGTTATCCAAACCTCAGCTAACCAGACTCAATTATCTAAATGACAACTTTAACCTGTTATTATAACAACAAGCTGTTCTCTTTAGTTTTACTGTATTTAATGTCACTACTGCTAAATGTTATAAGGTCTTTGCATTATGCATCATGTTTAATCATATGTAATTCTTCACAAGATGCTGCTGTTTCAATTATCTGAATGGCTTTTTGACAGGTACTTTCCAAAGGGATTCAGATAAGTGAGGGAAGTGCTGTACCACTTCTACAAAGAAGAGCATAGTTCAGTCCCCTTGTGTTATGCAGTCCTTGGACTCTGTTGACTAACAAGAATGACAATTAAGATGGTGGGTTTTTGTATTTTAAACACTTAATCTGGAGACCTGGGCTGGTGCCACTAAACTCAGTTCACATGCAGGACTCTGAAGTTTTGGTCACCCCTGACTGTTCCAGATTTTAACACATGGTGGAAAGGTGGTAGTTATTTTGCAGTTTAAAAATAAAACCACCAGGTGATAGTTATCTTGCCATTAAATCTGTAAGTAGGAACAAAAGAACTTGTAGTATTAGTTAGGCATGGTCAGCCCTGCTCCTGACCCACTCACAGCTGACCTTCTCTCTTTTTTTTCATATCTTATTTCCACTTTATCTTTCCAGGGAATAGTTAACCTGTGCTAGCTATCCGGTCCGGTTCTAGCTTGCATTGCCATAGATGCAAGGAGGAAAAAAAATGCAACCACATGGTACAACCCCTTAAACCGAGGTAAATTTGCCTTGGCCTACAAGATAATTTTTGTAGGGCAAGATGCTTTCTTTCTAGGACAGCTGTTCATTTGTGCATTGTTGCTCTGGGGCAGTTACCTCCAGGATTTTTCTCTGAGCATCTCTCTCTGGAGATAACTGTTAGTGTAGCCAGGACTACAAGGCACTTGATTTCTCCTGGTGGGACCAAAGTAACCAGGCAAGGTCAGCCAGGGGCAGTGTGAACAGTAGATTGACCCTGTCCACCTGACTGACTTCTGTTCACCTGCTAATTCACAAGATAATAGTTATTCCTCTGTAAAATCCTAACATTTTGTGCCACTGAAAACAAAGCTTGAACAGGTCTCTTCCCTTTTGACTGATCTTATTCTTTTACTTCATTAAGTTTATTTCAAGTGTCCCTTCTTTGGTTGGTAACTACATGTGATAACTTCTTTTGCTTTACAAGTTTAGTGACCATTTACACTAACATAATGGGATTGAAGGAAAGTAATAGTATTTATCTAGACTAGCTACCTGGCTGAGGCTGGGTTTGTTTCTTTCTCAGACTCATGGAAGGCTTTTGTTGTGCCTGAAAGCTTGTCTAAAGAGCACAGGGCAGCAAAATTGATCAGGGGCCTGGGAGAGAAGACTTATGAGGAAAGGCTGAAAGAATTAGGGTCTTTTCTCAAAAAGAGAAAGCTGAGGGGGACTTGATAGCAGCCTTCAGATACCTGAAGGGTGATTATAGAGAGGATGAAGATGGGACTTTTTCTCTGTGGCTGTAGGGGACAGGACTAGGAGCAACAGTTGCAAGCTGCAGCAAGGGAAATTGAGGCTGGAGATTTATCTTTTTAGTTTTCCATATTCCAAGCCAAAATAGCCTAAACAAATTCCAAACTGTAAGTCATTCCAGAACCATAAGTGGCCCTACTACTGGCAAACATCCTCCAACCCCATCTGGGCCTTCAGATGTTTCCAAAATTTTGACGGACATCCTACTTGCAGGCCCAAGCCCAGACGCTTGGGGTTCAGATGCCCCAGAGTTTCACCTGCTGTCAGCCATATGGCCGCAGGAGCAAGCTCGGGAGGAGTCCCCCCTTTCCATAAAGTGGGCATAAAGCCAAGACC
The DNA here is from genome assembly GCF_000455745.1 of Alligator sinensis. Lineage (NCBI taxonomy): Eukaryota > Metazoa > Chordata > Crocodylia > Alligatoridae > Alligator > Alligator sinensis. The sequence goes on from NW_005842220.1 coordinate 975,183, forward strand.
TTCCCACTCCAGCAGCTAAGTGGGAGGTTTACTATACATTACCTTGGCAGGTACTATCCCCCTGCCAGGAGAGCGGTCTTCCCCAGGTGCCACTAGGAGGACTGCCTCAGTGGTCACGGTGTTTCCCTTGCCAGACAAGCATAGGACTAGGCTTGGTCTGATTATGAGGAAAGTTTGGAGGCGGAGGGTGCTCAGGCACAGGCTGGCTGGGGAACTCTGGAGTTTCCATCCATCCTTGGAAACTTTCAAAAGCAGGTTAGACAAACACTGGGCAGGGCTGGCTCTGTCCGGGATGATTCTGCCTTGAGCAAGGGCTGATGACCTTGACGAGGTCCGCTTCCAGCCCTACTTTCCTATGACCCTAACAGCTCTCCCAGCAAGCCTCGGTCTGGAAAGGGAGCGCGCTCGTGGCCTCTCCTTCCCTGCGCGCTCCCGGGACCGTCACAGCCGCGTGAATGTCTCCGGCGGATCTCCCTCAGCTGCTCCTCGGCCGCCGGTCCCCGGCTCTGCCTGGGGCGCGCGGGGCCCGTGGCTATGGGTCAGGGCTGACCCAGCGGGGTGCCGAAGGCGGGCGTTTCCCAGGGGCGCAGCTTTTCTCGGGGCGGCG
>NW_005842220.1:975858-1025312 GCF_000455745.1 Alligator sinensis
GGCCGGGCCCTGCCCTGCCCTGCCCAGGGAGCGCGCCCACTCGCCGTGGCCTGTCACCCCAAGTCCACTCGTGTCAGGCACGTGGCGTGTGCGCGACATTCGTGACATGCAGGTGACACGCACGTGGGCCTGGCCTCCCTCCCCGACCCCCGTAGCCGTGGGCATCGCCCTCGCCCGCGTGCAGGCATCCAGCCCCCAACGCCAACACCTCCACGCGGGCCATTTCCAGCCTGCCTTTCCCCTGTGCCGTGGTCGTGGCGTGCCGGCGTAGGCTTTGGTGGGTCGGGGAGGAGAGGGGCGGTCTGGAAGGAGCTGTCCTGTGGCTTGTCCTTGACTGGGGGTGGGCAAAATGCAGGCTGGATGTGGCCTGCCAGACCATTCTGTCCAGCCCACAGGGCCCCTAAAAACATGTAGAAAATTAATATTAATCTGCCCTGGGCTGCCTGTCATGTGGCCTTTGATGGCTTGCCAAAACTCAGTAAGCGGCCCTCTGCCCAAAATAATTGCCCACCCCTGACCTAGACCTGTCCGTTTCTCTCAGTCATAAGGTGCTCAAGAGGGTTTGATTAGAAGCAGGAGCTTGAAGAGCGGCTCAAGTTGCCTCCCTGTGACTTTGCCTGCGGCTGCTCTTCCATCGCCTTCGGCTGGTTTGTATCTCTGTAGCTAAAACCACACTGGTTGCTTCAAGCTAATGGCAGTCACCTGCAAGGCTTAGGCCACTGGATGCTTGTGTGTGCCTGGGGCAAATCAACCATCCATGTGGCAGGGGTGGCTACACTCTGCTCCCAGCCCCCTGCTGCCCCAGGTGTGGGCAGACCATAATGCTGTAGCCTAGGGAGAATTTTTTTAAGTCACGAAAGGAGGTAAGAGTCGTGTCCCTCCATCCCCCTGCTTCCTGCTCAGAAGCACATTCCCTTCCCTCCCCTTTCCCCATCTCCCACCTGCTGCTACTGCTTTCCTCTAGGCAGGGAAGCTTCAAAGCCCCTTCTGCACACTCTCCCCGCCCCCCCCCCGGGGGCTGGGATCAGCTGGGACAAGGACAGCATTCCATCCCGCCGCCCCCCAAGCAGGCATGGGAAGGGGGGACCACTCTGCCCCTTGCCTCTGCTGCTGTTGCTGTTCTTAGCTGAGCTTGTTCCTACATAATGTGGCTGGAGTAGGTAGGAACAGCTTTGCAGTTTCTATGGTCCCTGGGACAGTGGGAAAAGGTGGGGTTGGAACGGGAGGAGGAGAGGAGTGGAGGTGACCTGCCTCTGAGCACAGAAGAGAAGGAGGGGGATTCTTACATGCTTTGAGAACTTTAGATATCACCCTGGGGGCTTTTTTATTCTGAAAGGGGAGTGCAGTCATGCTACTGCACACCCTGTGGATCTGCCCCTGTGTGTAGACATTCATGTCTTACAGCCTGACCCATGCACAGGTTTTGTATCTGTGTGACTCTCCGTTAGGCCGGTGATTTATTTTTTTAAATCAAAATAATTATATATATATATACTTCCTACCAGTGCTGCTTGATTTCCTTCCTGTGTATTGCTGTAACCTTCATCCACCTTGGATGGGGGTTACTGCTCTAATGAGCCATTTGTGGGTAGATAAGCCCTTGGATGAGGGAACAGTTTTGGTTCATCAGGATTTGAAACAATTTTCTTTTCAGTGCTAAATGACATGCATGTGTTTCCAGACTCAGGGCTACATAAAATTGTAGCTCTTTTAAATTTAATTGCATGTGTGTAGCTGCTAACATTCAGGCATTAGCTTATGTGGATTTAAAAAATGTAAGGTATCTGGAAAAGCAATGAAATAGGTTTCAAATTTTGCTCTAAAAGCCTAGTAAAGTATCTGTATTACTTGTCATTACTTCTTCTCTTTACGTGTGTCTCAGTATAGTTCATTATAAACTCAAGCCCCATTAAAATTCAAATATGTTTCCTCTGCTACAGACTAAATTTAATGTCCAGCAGCTCTTCTGATTGCCAAGCTACTGTTCAGACTCATTTGGCTCACAAAAACTGTCCTTTAAAGCATTTACTTAAAATATGTTTAGGCAATTAATAGGTAGTAATGTTCTCATCCTCTATGCTCCCTGGTTGTGCTGCCTTGCATTTCAGGTAATCTTTTGCTTTAGTCAAAACAGAATTTTATTTTTGGGTTTTTTAAATAATTTTATGATGCAGCTTTGCATGCACTGTATTGGGCGACTGCATAAAAGTTCCTGTTTCACTGCCCCAAAATAAAAGAATTGTTAGAGTGAGCAGATTTTAACTCCATGTGAGGTGTTCCTGTTGAGTTAGTGTTCTTGAATGGGTGACCAGGGTAATATTTCTAAAAACAGAAAAGGAAAAAAAAAGAAAATTTGTGAAACTGCCACAAACTTATACAGCTGTTATGAAGCTCAGTGAGATGTGGTTACTCAACTAAATAATGACAGGTTTTCCATGGATGAACTGTTTTTCCTGTCTTTTAGTGCTATTACTTTTAAATACAGCTTCCCATATCCTTGATGGAAACTCACTTTAAAGGTTTAAGTTATGTTGCTAATTAAGCAAGGAAAATATCCTTCCTCCATGCCCTTTTACTTCCACTTTTGACAAGGGGAACAGTTCTCCCTCTAGCTCTGCCAAGCTATGCCCTACTCTTAACTTAAACCTCCAAAGCAAGGAAATTGAAAGAGAATATTTTCTTAACACTTAGAGGCCTGCTTGTATACACAGTAAGATTGTGTATGATCAGTGATCACTAGTGTTGCACACAATATACAGATTTGAATGGTTTTAGAGTACTTCCTTGATTGTTTTCTCCTCCCTCTTCCTGTATTCCTCTTTACATACTGTGTGTTTTTAGGAAATGCAAGTAGCACACAGTTGCACTATTATGAATCAAGATGTTCAATTCTGTATGAATGGAAATCCATGTGAAAGATGCATAGTATTATGTGGCTTCTTCACAGCCAGGCTTAATGAGACAATTACCTGTTTCGTGTTTCCTTTTAACAACAACACGATTAAAATTTAGACTGAGAAAACAAGACCAAAAGCATCATGCAGCAAAGACTAATCTTAATGGAAAAAATGTTACAGATTCCTCTTCTGAGATCAGTGAATGAATTTTAGTGACTGAAATTTCTAAGAGGTGAGGGTGCTGTAAACCAATGTAACTTTGTTCTCTGGTAGATTCAGTTTCAGAAATTAAGTCCACGTGGCTTGTGGGCCCTCCTCAGCACCTTTGAAGACAGCTGGCCTCCTTGTAAAGGGAAGGGTCTGCCCATACAGATCCATTGCAGGAATGAGTTCATATGGGTAAACGATAATGCAGACTCGAGAAGAGTGTCTGTGTGCTGAGAGAAAAGACTGTTTCTTGGTGATTATTGCACTTTTAGAAGCAGAGTGAGATTTTTCCCACTACAAAGCAATCATCAAGGTAGTTCCAGTGTCATCTTTGCCAAATTCTATGAGAAACTCAACTTTTCAGATATAAATGGAAGCCGGGACAATTTGGCTGTTAAAATGTGCCTCATATTTGCCTGTATGCAGACTTTTTCTTCTTTCTCACTGGATTGCAAGGGGAAGTTCAGGAATCAGAATTTAGAGCTAAGAAACCAATTTAACAATTGGTGAAGTCAAAGAAAATATTCCCATTGCATACTGGATTATGCTCAGAGTTCATGACAATTTATAGAAGTGCTGATATCCTTTTAGATAAAATGTTGTATGACTTTACCTTTATAACACTTTTAAAACAAAACACTTTTCATTTTGGGTAACACTAAGAAATGTCTTTTGCTAACCTTGCTCACATAGAGAATTGGCAGTAAGTCACACGAGTTCCATGGGAAGATACATGAGCATCAATCGGTGAACACTGTTTTAACTGAAATGTGGTATAGGGAGAGTGAACAGAAAGCCAGGTTTCTATCTATAAAAATATTTTCTTCCTCCTCGCTATTTTTCTTTTCCTTCTCTTTTCAGTCAATATTCACTCTTCAGCTCCCTTCATTATCTGTTCTCACTTTGAAGTCTCTCCTCCATTATCTTGGTCTGTATCTATAATTAACAAATCTAATATGTGTGTGGAGCAGGACAGGTGATTAATGAAGAATAAGTGTATGTGCTGCTTCAAAGAAAAGAAATGGGCAGATAAGACATTACCTGAATACTTCAGTGGCTACTGGGGGATTTAAAGGAAAACTGCCAATTGAAAAAAATCATGTTCCATTCTGAAATTACAAAATATGAAGGAAATTAAAAAATATTTTCTTAAACTTCTTTAATACTATGCATTTAATACCATCCTATTTACAGTCATTTTCAGCATTTTCCTTATAATGTAAATTTTCCTTTTAGAAAAGCCTTTGAGTAAATGCAGTAGAATACTGATTTAGGTAGAGAAAGCCTTGAACAAGAAGATAGAGCTATTATACTGATCATTCCTTGGTTAATGCCCCAAAACTGTGAACTCCAAAAAACAGAAAATGTTAATGATACTTTCCTATTTTATTTTAAAACTCAATTTGTTCTTTCAGGTACTTGATGATTTCCCAAGATGTTTGCAAAAGCAACAAAGAATTTTGTGCGAGAGACTGACTGCGGGGGTGATTTGATCCCTGTATCCCGTTTGAATGATTCAGACAAATTGCAGCTTCTGAGCCTAGTAACAAAGAGGAAGAAATTCTGGTGCTGGCAGAAACCAAACTATCATTTCTTGACGGTCACATTGAGTGATGTACTTGCAGAAGACAAACCTATAAAACCAGGTAATACTGTACTTATAAAACATAATGGCAGATAAAAAGAATGCAAGTTACAATCTGTTCTATTACTTTTGTCATGTTATTTGAGGGCTCGTTTTGGTTTAAAATATTCAACCTTTTTAAAAAATTACATGGCTTTCTACACTTGCCTTGTCATTTGGCAAAAATAGTGCTAATGAAATGTTAGTTAAAAAGTGACGCATCTTCTCCAGGGGGAGCAATGCGATTGAACACTGGAGATCCAAATGGCAGTGTTATTAAGCCATATCTTTTATGGCTTGACATTCTGAAGATCTCATTTAGAGCAGCTGTCAGGAGTTCCAGCGCGTGATTATATTGTGAAATCATAGTGCACTCTAGGTGAATGCACTGTGAATTGTATAGCTATTGCTCTTTGCCCCTCCACAAATATTATAACATGCATCCCATAGCTCTTGCTCTAGACTACTGTTCACCTTTTAGGGGAATGACAAACAGATTGGTTTTAAGTAGGAGATAGGTGGGCACTAGGACATGGCCTCCACTGCCGTTCTCCCTGCCACCGAGATATGGCATGGCACGTGGAGAGCCCCCCTCCACTGGAGTCCATGCAGCCCAACATGGCACAGAAAGAGCTGCTCCTCTACCAAAGCTCACAGCATCTGGCTGTGGTGTGATGCAGGCAGGGCCCCCTGCAGCTGAATGCTGCCAAATCCACAGCTCTAAAGGTTCCACAGGCCAGATCCAGCTTGAGGGCTGTAGGCTATACACCCCTAGTTTTGAGGGCTGTCTGAGCTTTTACAAAGCATGTATTGAATGTATTACTTGTTTGTGTGATTGGCAGTTTGGGAGACAGAGTAGATTTGCATCTTTATAGATCAGTAGTTCTCAACTTTTTTGGACTTGAGGCACTCCTCATTGGACTTGAGACACCCATCCATAACTTTTGTGAATTGAGTGGCACCCAATATCAAAAACTAATTTATAGATTATGGTACTTACCCCCTTGCAGAGGGGCCTGGCAGTAGTAATGAGGGGGGCGGGAAGGAATTGGGCAGGCAGGGAAGCCTCAGACTGTGCTTATTTGTGTAGTTTGGCTGCTTATCTCTTAACCTTTGACTTACCTCTTCACACATCTGGACACTCTTCAGAAGATATGGTAGTATTTTTGAGTGCCCCCAAACCCTGGAAATTGATACAGTTCTGACAATAGCAACAATGCAAGTTCATAAAGAGGCCGATATTGATCAACTGACTCAAAGTCCAGCTGCAGTTGTACATGAGGGAGTTCATTTTACCAGCTGTTTTGATCCTTGGACTGAACTGAAACTACCAAGAGATTTAGTCATTGCTTTCATGTATTAGAGTTCCATTGGTGGTAGCAACAGTGGAAGTCTTTCTGTCGATGGTGCCCAGATGTTTTATATTGCTCAGCATGGAAAAAGCATCTGCTCCTTCTATGTATTTGTGTTTCCCTACTTGTTCCTCTCTCAAGCTCTACCATGGTTAGCTGCATATTGGGAAAGGTGATAGTGTGGATGAGGCCAGTAACTAGGCAGCTGACTGTTCAACATCAACCAGCAATATGGGCCTAAGAGCAATCTGAGCTCATAACCTTGTAGGTAACAGTATTCTGTTCTGAATTTGTGCATAGTGTATTACATTTTTGTCATACAGGCCCTGGGGTCAAAATCTGTTTAAATCAATGGGATATCCATTGGTATCAGTGGGCTTTGGATCAGGATAGAAAGGAGAAAAACCAAGATATGGAAAAATCTGAATACAGGCAATTTTTGCTCCATAATGATTCCTTGTGGGGAAGGAAAAATGTCTCTGAGGATTTGAACTGAGAACTTAAATCACTGTACATTTTAAAAAATGACAAAGTGGGAAATGAAAAACCAGTAGATCAAATATGGGGAAAAGATGGAACAAACTATCCTGGCCTGTAAACTTTTTTGTGACTATATTTAGCCCTTTAGTTGCTGTTTTATGATCGGATGTTTTCAAGTCTATATTAATAGTGTTTGTTTATTTTTTTCAAGTAATTGTGGAGTCTGACTTTGTGAAATATGAGGGGAAGTTTGAAGATTGTGTCAGAGGAAATCTTGAAGCCTCATTTGGAAAGATCAATTTGGGTGCTGGCGGAAAAGGCTTAGTAGAAAGTCAATCTTCATTTGGAAATCTGAGAAAGCAAGAGGTTGACTTGCAGCAGCTTATGAACGATGTCAAGGGAAGGTATGTATTTTAATTTTGGCATTTAAGTGAAGATTTAAAAAAATCAGCTAGAGAAGTTTGAGGGAAAAACACGTATACTACATATAATCACATGCATTTGTTCTGCTATGGTTTAAGCTGAAAAGGCATTATGACCTGATGTTTTCAGGCATTCATAGCTGAGGGTCTACCAAATTTGAGGAGGCAAGTAGCCTGATTTCACAGGCAGATCCTGGGTTCAGCTGCCATTTTCGTGGGTTAAGCATGGCAGGGTCCCCTCACACCTCTGATCATCTGAGGCATTCTGACAGTCCTGCCCCTCCATGCAGATTTCCACATGGCTTGAAACTGCAGCTTTATTAACCTGATTAAGCCTGGAGACACCATTAATCCATGTGTTGTTAAGTGTAGGTTAATGGCATCCCCAGGCTTAATCATCTCCAAGCGGCGGGCTCACTGCAAAAAGAAAAAAATAAACTTGTCAGCAAGCAAGGAAAAGTGCATGGGAAGCTGTGCAGCCTTGGAGCATGGGGTGGGGGTTGGGGTAAGGGTGAAGGAGGGGGGAGGGTGGGTGGAATGAGGGGTGGTTACAGTGGGACTGTTTGTAGCAGGCTGAATTGCATGGGAGTTGAGGAAGAGAGTAAGTGATGGTATCAAGCCTTAATGTAATAGATTCAGCAATATATTTTAAAAGCCTTTTTTAGTGTTCTGAAATTGATGATGGGAAATGGCAGAAGAAAGTGGGGAACTAGAATTTTTCACTAGCTGTGTGATCGTTGTCTAAAGCAATGCAATTCTTTTTTACTTAAGCAAGTGCTCTAAAAGTAATCAGTTTTTCATTTCAGTTCCATAACATTTGCTTATTATTTTCTTTGTCATGAGCCTTGACAGAAAGCTGTCATACTTGTTTTAGTGAAGGGCACCTTATTATTTTTAAGTCAATATCCTCATTAAAAACATAAACACCATAGTAAATGAATGTTCCAGAATTGTAAAACTAATATGTGCTTATATAATAAAGGGAAATACAATTTCAGTGAAGGTTTTTAGAAGTGTCTTCTTTTTACAAGAGAAAATATGACATTAACAGAAAAATTAGGTCACATGATGCAATAGGAGGAAAAATGTGTTCACTGGAAAAGATGAATTAAAGTATTAGTTTTTTTCCTCTTGTATTATGTGATCTATTGTTTCCGTTATTGTCACATTCTGCTCTATAAAACAAGCAACACTCCCCGCTCAAATGGAAATGTAGAAAGATAATCCAGTCAGTGTCTGTGGGCTTGCTTCATAGCAATTAAGATAATATTTTTAAATGATGTTCATTCCACTGTGGGTGGTCAGCATGTATATACAGATCTGTGTATATCTAAAAGTGAAAATTAAGATCATGTAAATATTCATCATGGTTGTAACTATAATGCATTAATAGAGGCCTTATAAAGTTATAATATATATTTCATTTTTATGCTGTGGGAAACTGCATGAGGCAGCAAAATCTTTGGCATGCTAGACTCAGAAACCAGTTATCATAATTCTCAGTTTTGTGAAGATGAAAGACTACTTACACAAGTCTGACTGAGTAGATTTTGCTGTGGAAATGTGTCCATGGAATGTGGTTGCACTTCACCCAGGGATCTGACTCATTATCTAGGAACAGTGCTTCATTGCTTAAGATCGAAAATATACAGCTGATGTTCCAGTCAGTATTAGCTTTGCTAAGATCTGGAAGGTCACAGAAGATTAAGATAATAGAATTTTCAGTTTTCTTGTATCCCTCACTATGCAAAGTAAGGCCCACAGCCTGTTACTCACAGAACATTATGGCTAGGGGTATAAATTACACATAAACCAATATAAGTGATCGGAAACCAGTTTAAATCTGTAGGCACAGACAGCAGTGATAATTTTCACCCAATCTGGCCCCTGAAAGTGCTCTACAGTTGTGACCAAACACAAGTACACAGCTGCAAGAGTGCTTCAAAGGGCCCAATCCCACAGCAGTCTGAGCCCTCGTTGCATGAGGATTCAGATGAAGACACTCCAAAACAGAGCACCCTCAGTAACTGATGTCTGTGTGCACTGAGAGCAGGGCTGAACTGAGACAGCTCAGCCTTGCTCCCAGGGCTGTCTTAAGAATGGGAGGGGGAGAACGGAGCAGAGGGACTGTGGTCTGGGGTTTCTTCAGCTAATGCTGGAGGGTGGGGTGGGTTGATTGTAGGTGAGGGGAGCTTCAAACCACCTGCCCCACCCTCCACTGCTAGCTGGACAACCCCCAGAATAAGGTCCCTTCTTTCCCTTTTCCCCCTCCCATTCTGATGCCCAGGCTAGGAGGGCGTTGTTAGGGGAGAGCAGCTGCAGACTCACAGTCACTCTAAACAGCTCGATCTCCCAACCCCTAGGACTCAACAGCAAATAGCTGTTGGGTCTGGGGGATCATTGTAACTCATGGTACTTCCTGTGAAGTGCCATGAGTTACAGTGGGGAGCTGCTCTTCTATCTGCGCCTTGTAACTTAACAGAAGTTCAGTGCACATAAACTGTTCTCAAAATGGCTGAAACCAGTTTAAGATAAACCTGGATAGATGTAGCATCAGACTTAACTGATTTTACATTAAATAGATTTATCAAACTTCTGTCCCAGATCCCCTCCAGATTCAAGTTAATTCGTAGTCCCTCAGCATCCCATGATGCTTTGCACCTCCCTCACAAACTCTTCCTCGCTGGGTGGGTGGGCTAGCTTTGGCCCAAGCTGTCTGCTCCAGCCAAACAGGGAGGTGTCCTCTAGCATCCCCTGGTTTCTGGCCAGAGTCACTGCTGGCATGCAACTGCTTTTCTAGAATCAAAAGTGAATGTCTGTTCACTTGCTTGTTGGTTCAATCTACTCATTTTAGACTAACCTGCCAGATTGAATCAATTCGTCTTCGGGACTTTGCCTGTCTGTACTTAGCCTATGTAATGATATTTGGGAACTCTGGTGGCCTTGAAACTGAGGGCTTATAATATTAAGCAATGCATTACCAATAGGATGTATACCAGGGGTGTCTAACCTTTTTGAATGTGGGGCCGGATCATGCACTTTTTATCACCCAGTGGGCCAGTGAGCCATATTCATATTTTATCGCCCTGCAATAAAATCCACCATGTGTTGGACAAGCCTGAAATAAGGCAAAGCTGGCATAAACCCCCACCTGTGCTCAGCTAGTGACCAACTACAGCAAATGATGTCCTGGACCAGCCATCTCAACAGCTGGGGCCCCACTTCTGCCTACTACGACTATCATTTGAAGGCAGCCCCAGAAGATATTTGACAGCCGTGTTAAAATATGTGACCAAACCAATGTAGCCAGTGCTCTAACGCAGGACAAGGGACCGCCTATGCCACTGCTTCCCCAGGCCTTGCCCACACCAGCAGCACCGCTGCCCAAAGTCCTTGGCAGTGCTCAGGCAGACACAGCTGGGGCCCAGCCAACGTGTGCAACGGAGGACAGCAGAACTGCAGGAGCGAAGCCGGTTCCCAGCCTGTCAGGGTCTCAGGCCTGTTCTGCCCAGGGCAGCTCCTGATGGGGGAAGGCCTCAGAGGAATACGGGCCGCTCCGCTCCTCCGTGCTTCCCTGTGGTGAAGGCAAACGGCCCCCTGGAGGGCGCAGGCAGCCGCCACGGCAGGAGAGCAGCACCTGGCCCAGCTGCAGGGGGCAACAATTCCTCCTCCGCCCCCAGGCTGCCCCTGAGCAGCGCAGCCCCACGAGGTGGCGCTGGCTGAGGGGGGCCAGAGCGAGGCAGCCACTGCACTGCAGCCCCCCGCCCGCCCATCCGCGTGGCCCTGCTCACCATGGTGCTCGGCCGCCTACACACACAGCCCCGGCGGCCTCGGCGCTGAGAGCCCAGAGCACTGGGCCTGGTGGACACCGGCTCCTGCCACCTCACCCCTCGGAGGTCATGCCAGGACCCCACCTGCCGAGGCCCCCCCAGGGCTGCCCTGCCGACTGCCTGCGCTGGGCGCTGCACCCCATTCCCGCCCCACAGCCGCTGAGCCCAGCGGATCCCGGGAGGTGGGCAGGATGCCAGGGGCAAGGGGCCGAGCCAGAGACAAGTAAAAGCGGGTGCTGTCCCCAGCTGGTCCCATCAGGCACGGCTGGGGCAGCCCCATGCTGCACAGCCCTCAGGGCGGTGGTGGGACCCAGTTCACGTGATGTGGGAGTTACGTGAGCCCGGCCTCGCGGGGGTGAGCAGCTCCCCTCCTCCACCCGCCTGTCCCGAGCGAGGGACCTCGGGCCTCAAAAAATGGCTTGGTGGACCATGTGGTGGTCCGCAGGCTGTATGTTGGACAAGCCTGATGTATACTAGCTGGTTTGATATTAAGACAACTGGATATGTATTCTTGATGATATTTAATGAAAATACGTTGTTCAGGTTTATTGCATATGTGGTAATTTTGTTCATAATTTTTTAGGTATAAATTATGTTGACTTGTAAACATTTTTTTTGTACTACATTATTGACTTTCCATGTAATTCAGAAGTTACACGTAAATAGTTTAATAAACTAAGAAAACAAAAACTAATAAGATTTTTAAAATAAGTAATTTACATCCTTAAAATTCTGTGTGTGATACAGTATAGCCTGTCATAAAATCAGTTTTCTACTGATAACTGTATGAACTATATGGGCATCATTAATAAAGGAACTTAAAAACAAAGTGGAGAACATTATTGTGCTATTATGCAGTATCTATGGTGCACTCACATTTTGACTACAGTTCTAGTCTCCACATCTCAAAAAAGATGTAGTAGAATGAGGAAAGTGTACAGAGAAGGGCAATAAAAATGATCAGGGTTATGGAGCAGTTGGTGTACCAGGAGAGACTATAAAGGCTAGGACTCTTTAGTTAGGAAAGAAGGCTGAGGGAGAATAGGATAGAGGTCTATAAAATTATGAATGGTGTGGACAAAGTGAACAGGAAACTGTTATTCACCAAGTCCCAGAATATTAGAATTCAGAGGCACCCCCTGAAGTTAGTAGGAGACAGGTTTACCCTGAGAAGTGAGAGTACTATATTTTTTACACAGTGCATAGATAACTTGTGAATTCTTTGCCACAGGAGATGGTAGAGGCAGATAGCATTGCCAGGTTCTAAAAGGGTCTGGACAAATTCATGGATGATAGATATTTTAATAGCTGTTGAACAGAATGGTTGATGATCTTTACTCAGGCATATCTAAACCACTAGTGTTGGATATCAGGAAGGGTAATGAATGAGGATAGACCAAGAAAATGGTCAGAAAGCTGATATTTTCAGTGGATGAATAAAAGAAATAATATTGTGTTTGGTGGAATGTGACAGAGGATTAGACTAGTGTTCTCTGCCATGTAAGTCCAAGCCAAAGACTTTTGTTTTGAGAAGGAATAAAGCTTTGCAAGCGCTGACATTGTAAGACGGGCATTATCTGGGTAGAAGTAATCGGACTACTGTGTATTATAAGTGAAGTGAAGAAGATTGAACTAACTAGCAATTTCTGTTCAGTAGTTCCGAGGGATGCTATTTTTACAGAATAAAGTATGAAATTAATGTTAAATATAAAGTTGTATTTCTTCTTGAGGGGAGCTGGTACAGCCAGGAAAATAAACTGTATTTTGCATGCATAGGGCAGTGCAGTTAGTCAGCCGTATGGATGATTTAGAACAACTTGTAGAAATTTATGGTAGTGGAAAATAGGATGTTGCTTATGAGTTAATGTGGTCAAGGGCCAGTGCTATACGTCTTCTGGATTTGGTATTCCCAGTGAATGGCTTGCATGAAGGGTTTACAGGCCTGGGCATTTTATCTAGTCTGCCTGGAGTACTGAGACTAGGACTGGAGGCAAGAGTGGTCCTAGCTTGCCTGGAAACCCTGGTCACTGTGGATCTTTCATGGTGAGGCTGCTTAGGTTTGTTTTTTAGGATTGTGCTCCTTTAGCTGGCAGGGACTGTCATAGTGCCAGAGGCTGGGTGGCTTCTATCTACCTGTTTTCCTTCTGTCTTATTTTGACTTCTACTTTTGTCTGTCTGCTTCCTCTTTGTTGCAGTGGAGGACAGAAAGGAGGAGTAGCCACTGCTCTTATTCACCTTTTTATTATAGAAGGCAGGTCTGGGTGGCACCTCTGAGACTAACAGGCTCAGAGATATGAGCTTTTGTAGGTGATGGCCTATGCCGTCAAATGCTACTGTGCAATTCTGCCTTCCGCCTTCTACTTAACTTAAGACTCACTTGGCTGATTACGGCTCTCTTTTCCATAATAGAAGAGAATGACCTTGCTCTTATTAAAGGTCAGTGGGAGTTTTGCCATGGACTTTGACTTTAATATGGTCAGGAATAGACAAAGTGATTTTAAAAGGAAATTATTTTTACATGCTACATGTTTAAACATAATTTCCATCCAGGAAGAGCACACACCAACTGCAGAGACTTCCTAAGCCTGACGAAGGGTTTTTAAAGCTTGCTATAAAACTTTTTTCCAACTATTTAAGTTGGTCTAATAAGATATCATATTCGCCCAAAGAACCTTGTCTGCCTATGTTAAACCATGGAACTCATTGCCATAAAACAGGAATGCTCAACCCCTGGCCCACAGGGGTTTGATGATGGGGGAGCAGTGGCAGTGTTAATTGCCACTCTCCTGCTGCCAAATTTCTGGACCTGTGCGCCAGCCCATGGGGCTACCCACATGTGGGGCCAGGCCCTGGTGAAGGGGCCAGGCTGGGCCAGTATGTGGTAGCATTTGGAGCATAGAGCCCAACCTTTTGCATTGACCCCAAATGGGATCCGGGCTACAGACTGGCCCCATACTGCTCATCTGTTCCACGGGGCCAAAAGGTTGGGCACCACTGCCATAAAACATCATTAAGCCTAAGGCAAGTCTTAAAAAAGTCTCACCTTTTAAGTGATTATTATTTTTAATTTTTAATACTACATTTGTACTATTCTTGCAGTCTGAGGTATCCGACATCTCAAATGCGTTGTGTGCGGTTTCCTTTCCAGACCATTTCAGTTCAGCTTTAAAGAGTTTGAAAGAAACGTAATGGTGCAATCAGATGTTAAACCGGATTGGCAGTAATGCATGTAAAATAGAATGTGGAAGGGATTAGAAGAATGATAGCTCACATTATTCATAAGAGATCTGAAACATGACTTGTGAAATGAAAAACTGCAGCTTGCTTTGTATGCATCTCCAGTTATGTAGCCTATCCTGCCTCTCTTGATATTTAGCTTGTAGTTTTCCCTTAGCATCTCAGTAACAGAATGGACCATTACAAAGGCACACTGCAATGCTTAACTATGTTATGATCACTGCCTCTCAATATGTTAAACCCAGGTTTAATTACCAAACCTTTGCCCTGTTATGTTGTGTCCTTGAAGACTGTTTCTGAAGATGATTGAGATAAACTGGCTGTTCATTTACCTTATCTGATGGCTACTTAGTACTTGACTTAGCTTTTTTGTTTCTTTCACCCAAAGATCACAGTGTTCTCTAGGAACACAGTTGTACATTATGACCTATATGGACAGAACACCAACCCCAGTGACTTCAGCAATTTACCCAGGCACATGCTGGATCAGGGCCTTGCATATTTTTATCATAGTCATTTGAAAATATACTGTATGATTGTCAGGTGACAGTAAAGGTGATTGTCAGCCACCAGCAACACATTAAATTTAAGGCGACATACAGATGAGCCATGAAAATGTTCCACGTTCTTTGTGGAACATTTTCATTGCTTATTCCCCATTTTGCGGTGCCTTAAATAAGGTGTATGTGTAGCACCCTTCCTAGTTATGCTGCAATTAACACACAAATCATGGCATAAATGTAATGTGTAGAGGGGACTTAAATGACTCAATGTCAGCATTCATGCAAGACAGAAAGAAAATACCAGGAAGAGATAGAAGGAGAGTCAAGCCTATTGGAAGCATTGTAAGATAGAATGGCAATCAAAAGGGAATGGATGTTTATAGCTATGACTGGTAAAAGAACGACAGTATCTGAATCAAAGACATCTCTTGCAGAAGTAGCAGCTCAGTGGAGGCAGATGAAATTGAATTTTGGACTTTTTGAGTCCATTAATTTTATCAGATGAAATAGGGTTATGAATTACTTCTCGACTTCATACTGTTTCATATTTGCATACATTTTTTGTTTTGTTTTCCTTTTCCTATGGCAATTAGGGTTGTCCTGTCAGTTTATACCAGGCAACACATAGGTTAGCTCAATATAAGAGCAAGGGAAAATTGATTCTGGTGTTTCCCTCCCCTCTGGTTCCTTATGTTGTCTGTTAATGTAGCACAGTCTTTGAGGCAGGGGCCTGTCTTGCTCTGTATCTTCAAGATGCTTACCACACTGCAAAATTACTGCAAAAAATTAATTATACAGTATATGAAATGGAAAAAGCTTAATGTCTTTTAGAGATACCATGCTACTTAATAACCCTAGTTTTGCATAGCTGCAGGAATTTCTAAGACCTTTAGGGTTTGTGATGAACTGGAAGTTCTCTGATTTTTGTTTACCTTGGAAATCATTTACCTTCCAAATAAAAAATGTGGCTGAAAAGAACATAGGAATCACAAGAACATTTGGGTGCAGTGTAGTGGTGACTGATACATTGCTTTGGTTGAGTTATTTTTTTCTTGTCTAAACAATCCATTTTAAGGCCTTCAGACAGTTCATTTTGAATGACTGAGCTTTCATAGAAATATTTAGAAGTTATAATTCAACGAAGAATAAAATTGACTGAAGATATTTTTTTAATTTAATAAAGCTCCAAGCTGGCTTCCAACGTTGTGCAGTCTATAAAACTTCTAAAATCTAGAAACTGGAACACCTAAAACTTATTTCAATTAAAAAAGTAGAGAACCTTGATTTAAATAACATGTTATTTATTTTGTATTTGGGAATTACAGTTTAACCATTATGGATATCCTATTTCCAGCAGACTGGAAAAGAAAAGATTAAATAACTCCAGTGAAGGAAGCAATCTTTCAATCTCCTAGCTGTCTTGCTTGAGTTGTCTTTTAATAGAAGTTTTGACACTTCTGTGAATCTCAGGTGGAGATTTGGAAAAAATTCTGATATAAATTTTAGTCCATGGAATAAAGTTAACAAGTTCCACTGACAGGACTGTTGCTGACCCCAGAAGATGTGCTAGTAAATTTTATAATCTATTCTTAGAAAGATTCTGTCTCCTGAAATTCCCAGGGCCAACCCTGCAACCTGTATTTAGAAATGACTTTAATGGGATTTAAACAAAGGACTAAATGCTTTGCTTAATAGGGATGATATGCTAAATGAAATGCACATTAAAATGTTAAACAATGTTAATATTGGTGGGGACAGAACTGGGAAGAGGGGCACTTAGCTGGTTTGTGAATATGACAATTCTACTAATTGATTTTGAAAATGTTCCATCTTTGCAGACTCACTGGAGCCAACATAGGGAATAAAATCAGGGTTAGTCTTAAATCATACAGGGCCTTCAAGCTAGAGAAATTCAAACATGGATAAGGCACAGGTTTTTAATAAAGGGTGATTAATCCTAGAAACTCAATTTCAGGAATGTTCTTTAAGTCAGGGTGGATATCTCTTTCTAAATGTTGCACTGAAACTCAAACAGAAGTTCTGGATTTGGTACAGAATTACTGGGTGACATTTTATAATCTGTATGCATTATGTACAAGGTCAGGCTGGACTAGTGGGGGCCAACCTTTTTGGCAGGCATGCCACAAATTAGCTCTGCACCATCCCTGAGTGCCACTCTGATCCCATTCTTCTGCCCAGTCTGTTTCTCTGCTTTCTGCTCCCTACTCTGTCCAATCTCCTATGCTTTCTGCTTCCTGCCCTATGTTCCCTGCCTGATCTCCTACTCTGCTTTGTGCTTTCTGACATAGCTGCCGCTGTGTTGCCTGATCCATTCCTGATTGCTGCGTGCCACCCACACATAGGCTGCTGGTGCCACTTGTAGCACTTGCACTCCAGACTACCCACCCTTGGACTAGATAATCATAATAATCCCTTCTGTCCTTAACATCCTTATCCACATTGCCACCTGAAGTAGTTGGTCAATTATAAACCCAATGTACTTTTTAGACCAGATACTAAGATTCATAATTAACCAGTTTCAAATGTAGATGTTTTGAAGCCAGTAAATGAGGGTCTACTACTAAGGTTGCCCAACCATCATGCTATCTGCTCCTGGCTAATTATTTCCTTTTTTTTAATCAGCTGAAATATTTCAGCTGTTTCTGATAACTTATTTTTCCACTGCCCTGTTATTTTTTCCATTCTAAATTGTGGCCAACTTTTCTTTGAGAAGAAAGGTTAGCACCTCCCTGCCTTGGAGCAGCAGGTTAATACGTTGATAGGGGAGAGGCAGGAGGGAAAGTGCTTGTAGAAGGGAAAGCGTTGTCAGGGTTGTGCCTTTTTTGCTTTGTTTTGAAACTCCTTCATTTTCAGTCCTCAAAGATAATCCTATCTATGTGTTCAATAGAATTTAATAGCTAAACATCTCTGAACCGTCCATCCTCCCTAAGCATGCTGGAGTCTCGTACAGCAACTAGTGCTGACCTGAACGGACAGGTGTGCACTTTTTCTACAGAACAAATCTGTATACAGGTTTCCCTCGCTTTATGCTGTACACGTGTTCCTGGAAAACGGTGCATGACTCAACCTCGTGTAAAGGGAACCCACTTCACAATGTAACAAATAGGGATATGTTCCAAGACCTCAACTGTACTGACCCCCAGGCCCACTTCTACCACTTTTTCAAGACAGTTTTGGCACTCGCCAACAGCAGACAGTACACACAAGCACAGGACACTACCATAATGAGGATGGCAACTACAGAAACATGTCAGACAACGAGCAAGGAACACAGATCCACACAGGAGACTATATTTTAGTGCTCATCACTCCCACAATGCCCCGCACAAAGCAGCTCTGACTGCGAGTTTCCGCCACACCAATTATATAAGAGTTAATTTACCTCGCATATAATAAATTTTTGATATAAAAAGGGTCATCTCATAAGAGAGAATTCACACATACAGAACCTGCATAAAACAAGGGAAACCTGTACTTCACTTGTGGGGCTGCATGGGCACCCAGGCAGACCAGAGGAGGAAACTGTCTGCTTCAAGGCAGAGGGGACAAAAACCTGATGAAGGAAGGGTAAAGGGTCTGTTGGGACAAGGAAACTCATGGGGCAGGAGTGGAGGCAAGTAGAGAAACTGGGATTGGTTGGTCAAGGAGACTGGGAGTAAGAAGGGAGAGAAGTCTGAGACTCAGGATTTGAGATGGGGAGGAGATATGTACTTGAATGCCATGGGAGGCTAGCGCTGATGCATGGTACGACAGGAACAGATGGGTGAGAAGAAAGGGGCTGGGAGCCAGAGGGAAGAATGGGGACCAGAGTGGGGGGAGACTGGGAACTGATTTGGTGTCTTGCTGAGATTGAATGAGGGAAGAGACTCTGTCCAACTGGATAAGGAGACTGGGACTAGGAACCTGTATGAGGAAGAATTGGGGACAGGGTGAAGGGACACAAATCTGACAATTTGGTTATTTCCTAATGTGTGAGCATTTGACTTTTTTACCTTAATAATTTAACATGCATGTGTGTGTGTCATATGAAGTAATTGAATAGGACTAGACTAGGACATACATGTCTCGCTATAGGTGTGTCTCTCCTGAGAGTCGCAATTAATTATTTTTATGCGCCCTCTCTAGCAGATCCCTGAATAAGGATGGCTCTATGTGATGGAAGGACTTCAATGATAACTATTTAGATTAGTCCCCACCAGACTTTTAAGTTAATGGGGCAGCTGGCATCACTTACTATAGCTCTGCTGTTGTCAGTTTACAGTAGCTGAGGGGTTTGCCCAAATCTGCAGGACTAGCTCATTTATTTTCAAATTACACAGGAAACTTAAATTTGCTGGAAGTTCCTTGTCTTTTATTGAAGCAAACAATAACCAAGCAGTTGCCTCAACTGACATTTCTCCTGAAATGATGAACCAAGAATTCAATGGGTATGTTGAGACTTAAACTGTATAATACAGATAATTACAGTCTTGCTGCTGCCAGATAACAAAAGAGTACATAATAATTTTGAGTAAGATATTCATACAGAAACCACTAATACTTTACAATAAAAGCTTCTTACAAAGATTGCTTTGTGCATACAATTAAGAAAAATGTGTTTTCCCAACTCTTGTGTTTATACTGTTAATGCTATATTTTTTAATTTCAGAACAATGAACCTAAACAATACTTTACTGAAACAAGTGCTGGAAAGAAAACATGAGGTACTATGTATCCTGACAGAGAAGATAGTAACAACTAAAAAGTGCTTGATAACTGAACATATTCAGACAGAAGAGAAAATTGGTGGCATAGCAGGATTCAGCACAAAAGTTGTGAAGGTAAAAGGAAATTATGTAACCCATAGACCATTTATCCAAGTACCACAGATCGCAGTTTCTTCAACTACATTCTTTATTTTAAAGTATTTGGCATTTTTGGTAACATTTTAAACTCTAGCAGTTACTGATGTTTCTCAGCATATATTCCTCATGTTACTTAATTGTAATTGATCAGAAAAGAAGCATGCCGTGCTATTTTTTTGTTTGTTTGTTTCCTAACTGGTTGAAAGTGCAAGCTCTTTTATGAACCTAGAATCTGGTTTCCATGAATACTATCATGTGGTTCAGTTTCTGTGAGTTTTCCTGCCAGTAAGAAAGCTTACACTTGTTAAAAGAAAGTGAATGTTAAAGGCCCATGAGAGTGGCTGAAACCAATTAATTTAAAAAGTCAAGTGACTGTTCACAGAAAATGTTTTAGTATCCACCAAGCTCCACTGAGTCTAATAATCCCAGTGGCTTCACAGGGGGTTGTTAAAAAATCTCCTGATATACTAGTCTAATAAACTGAGAAGAAATAAGCAAAATGAAAATATAAAGTATGTACAACAAATGCCTCTTGTTGTATATAGGGGAGTCTTCACTGACATAAAACTGGCAATGACAGTTCTATAGCTTCTGCCATTTTCATTATCCTGTTCCACCAGATTCTGTGCTGCCCATTGTAAAAACAGGGGCAAGATGAGCAGGAGATTTGGTAGGAGGAGAGGACAAAGCAAAGGAACATTGTGGTGAAGACCAGTTTTTTCACTGCAGTCATGTTTCTGCGGGACTTTACATCAGCAGTATAAGTCAAAGAGGCTTTAACTGAAGATTTTAATTTGCTGGAGCTTATATTAAACTGGGTGCTTGAGAATCAGGGGGACTACTATCATTTCTCACCCTCCACTCTGCTGTTAAGCCTGAGCTTCACTGCAGTTGTTCAGTGGCTTAAGTCAAATAAATGTACTCTACGTGAACATGGTGGGAAATTACAATTTTTTTTTCTCTAAACTAATTTTTCCCCCCCCCCCCCCCCCCTCCCGAGTTATCTTTTGTGCACAAGTTGTTTTATAGTTGAGTTGAATAAACAGTGGGAGAATATGTCCCTCAGGTTTCAGTGAGTGAAAACGGAAACATGATGAAGGATTCTAATGTGGTCTTAGAGATTCCTGCCCCTACCGCTATTGCATATGGTATCATTGAACTGTACATAAAGCATGATGGCCAGTTTGGTAAGTAGCATGTCCACCTTCTTTTGCATGTAGTCGGAAAGAGCTACCTCTTGCAAAATGTTTTTTCATTGATCTCTATAATAGGTCCAGAATATTACGGTGAAACAGATTTGTCCATTTTAGTGCAAATGTGATGGAGAAACAAAGCGTGGATCTGGTAGTTCGTCAATTTTCCTGACTTTCAGAAAATTTCTCCTGTATTTGCTCAGAGAAGTGACCATAACAAGCTCTTGCTATGTTCTGTCAAATGCTTTAGATCAAATTTCCCCAGATTTCATGTAAATATTCATTGGATTGAGCTGGTGTGGTTGTCTTTTTTTGGTAAATCTCTTCCCAGTGCACTCCACCTGTACATAATTTATCACAGACACAAATGAGTTTTCTAAGGGAGATCTTCAAGATGGAGGAACTGAGAAATCATGGATAAAATGTATCGGAGATATATGGAGGGCATCTTTAAGATGCTATAAATCTATATAGTATCTCAGGTTGGGTCTGGATTAGGCTGTACATAATGCATCTAGATTGACTTCTGAACCATGGGGTGAATTGGTAGGGCCATAAGTAAGAAACTATCCTGTTTTTTATGAACAGAACATTTTTTATCTAGAATTTTTCAGATATAATAAATGTGCAGACACTAGCGCGCTGTGAAATTTCACCAGGTGTTTTGTTTCAAAGCTGTTTTGACGTGTTTCAAGCTCGAAACAGGGAAATCGAAATGAAACAAAAGGCATCGAAACAGCTTTGAAGCGAAACAAGGGCACTTGGAAAGTTTAGAAACGTTTTGAGTTTTGAAGCCAGGCTTACTTGGCTTCAGCGCTGGTCCCAAGTGGCAGCGGCAGCCTCCTCTCATCCGGCACGCAGATCGGGGGGTCCACACCCCTGGGAGGGCTGGGGGGGCTGTGCCGGACTCCTCCTGGGGATGCGAGCCCCCAGATCTACATGCTGGATGTGGAGCTGCCACTGCTGCTTGGAGCTGATGGCAACACCATTCTTTCCTGGCACTGGGTGCAGGCTGTGCCCAGCACCGGTCCCAGTCAACAGCCTGAGCCTCCTCTCATGGGACGCACAGTTCCAGGGGCTTGAACCCCTAGGAGGAGTCCGGCACAGTGTGGCACCCCTTCTGGGGGTGCGAGCCCCCGGATTTGCACCCCAGATGAGAGGAGGCTCAGGCTGCCTCCCACCAGGGACCAGTGCCCCCTGCTTACCACCCTGCTTGACTTCAGCCTCCCCACCCCCCCTTGGCCCACAGCCTGATTGTGGCCCGCTTACTAGCCCCCCACCCAGCTGCGGCCCCCCCTGCAGCTTACCAGCAACAGCAGACTCTCTCTTGGCCTTGGCCCACAGCCAGGGGGCAGTGCTGCTCGGCCCCAGCTGCCAGGTATCTGTGCGGCCTCTGCAACAGAGTACTGCTGTGGCCTGGCTCAGTGCGGTGCAGCGCGGGGCTGTGTGCTTTCAGGCAGCTCTAGGCTGTCACCCAGGGCTGTGCACTGTTTGCAGGGACCACTGACCATACCAGCCAGGGTCCTACGCTCATATGCCCTGCACCATCCAGCCGGGCTATTTCTGTGCATGCAGGCCCCGGGCTGGTGTGGCCAGAGGTCCCTGCTCGCAGCTTGCAGCCCCAGGTGACAGCTCGGAGCTGCTTAAAAGCACATGGCTGCACCGCGCCAAGCCGGGCTGCAGCAGTGCTCTGTGGCAGAGGTCACGCAGATACCTGGCAGATGGGGCCGAACCGCGCTGCCCCCACCATGCAGAAGAGCTGTGCCACAAAACCAAGAGCATGGATGCAGTTGCTGGTAAGCTGCGGGGGGGCTGCAGTTGGGCAGGGAGTGTGCGGGGGTGGGGGTGAACGAGGAGCCCGCAACCGGGCAGCAGGGGGCGAGCGAGGAGGCACCGCCCCCTGGTAAGAGAGGCAGCCTGAGCCTCCTCTCATCTGGTGCACGGATCTGGGGAATCGCACCCCTGGGAGGGCTGCTGGGCTGTGTTGGACTCCTCCTGGGGATGTGAGCCCCTGGATCTGCGCCGGATGAGAGGAGGCTCAGGCTGCGGCAGCAGCAATTTTGTCTGGTGCTGGGCGCAGCCGATGCCCAGTGCTGGTCCCTGGTGGGAAAGGCAGCCTAAGCCTCCTCTCATCCGGGGCGCAGATCCAGGGGCTTGCAGCCCCAGGAGGGCTGCCAGGCTGTGCCAGACTCCTCCTGGGGGTGCGAGCCCCCAGATATGTGCCAGCTGAGAGGAGGCTCAGGTGGCAGCAGCAATCTTTTCTGGTGCTGGGCACGGGCTGTGCCCAGTTCTGCTCCCAGGTAGCAGTGGCATCCTCCTTGTATCCGTGGTTGGCCTGCACAGATCCGGGGGCCTGCATCCCCAGGAGGAGTCCAGCACAGCCCCACAGCCTTCCCAGGGGTGTGAGCCCCCAGATATGCACACCAGATGAGAGGAGGCTGCCGCTGCCAGGAAGTGTCAGGACTTTTGCTTTGAACAGTTTGAGGGGCAATTTCCCAGAAACCTCTGTACATACGTCCTCAGAAAGGGCTACTATCCCTGCAATTTTCATCTGAAACAGGCAAGAAATGACAACGTTTTAGGCATTTTCATGATTCCTCATTATAGCCAATGGGTGAAACAGTTTCAGTGAAACAAAACAGGACAGTGCTTTGAAATGAAACGACAAAACGAAACACTGTCCTTTTGAAATGGCGAAATGGACATTGAAACGAAACGATGGTGTTTCGCACAGCCCTAGCAGACACCCCTAAGGACGTTCATTCACTCAGTAGACACTTTTCAGAGCAGGATTGCAATTTAAAGGTTACAACTCTGTTAGCTCCAACAAGTACTTAGGCATTGAACCAACATTGTATAATGGTTGTAGCTGGGAATCTCTACCTTAGAAAACTGCCAGTTGGTAATTAATACACATGTGTTTTCATTGATCTTGTATTCTCATGCTGTCTCTTTCTCCACTATGGCAGGACCCTATTTTCTTATTTAATTATCTAATCCATCAGGCTTCATAAATAACATATGTCTTGTGTCATCTTTGTTTGTTTGGACAAATAAACCACATGTCTTGCATTTTTAATTTTTTTGTTATTACCTTTATCTCTCCTTTCCCTTTCCCTCAATGAGAAGAGAAATTCAAAGAAAAGCAGAAGGATCCATAGTGCATAATTATGGAATAATAACTTGCATGAAATGTTCCAAATGGGTTCTTTCTCACCCCTTAGAGTTAGTTCTTGGCTTGGGTTTTAAGACATGAAGGTTTATAAAGCTTATAAAAATGGACTTTTTAATATGAGTAGGGCCTCTTGGCCATAAAATGCCTATTCTTTTCTAAGTCCTACTATGCCCTTTATCACAGTGATTTTTTTTTGTGTGTCTCTGATTTTGACAGGTTAATTGTCCAGTGTATATAAGAGCACTTCCTTTTTAAGGCTTTAATTTTTTTGCCCTTTTAGTTTCTTTGTGAATCACCTCATTCTGATAAAAGATAAATAGCAGCACCTGGCTAACTAGCTTTGTACCATTCGTTATTCAAAAAAATATATACTTTTGACATAACTCCTCTTAAAACCCTCCTTTCTAAATTAGACACTCCTAACTTTTTCAGTCCCATGGGACACTCCTAACTTTTCCCATGGGAGTCTCTCTGCCTCTAATCATCTTTAGTTCCCATCTCAGGTTCTCTTCTGTTTCTACCAGTACTTCTTAGGTAAGATAAGAACTGAAAGCAGCATGCTATGTGAGGGTACAGAATTGATTATATATCACTATAGCACTATGATAGCAGTATGATGTTGAGGGTATATTCTGTATATATAAAGGGCTTAGTCTGTGTGTCTGTCTGTCTGTCTGTCTGTCCGTAAGGCTTTTGGCCAAGTGCTCTCACGCTGCTGAGAGGGTGGCAGCGATTGTCTGCGTGGACCCAAGTTTGAGCCACTGCTGGGGAAGTTTGTGGCAGCAGCAAACATGCCCTGGCTGCCCAAGAAGTGAGGCTTTCCTATGCTTCCCTGCCGGAGGGCAAAGTGGTGGGGTCACGGTGGCAGTGCCCCCCTGCTGCCCATCCCTGACACCCCCCAGAGCAGCTGGCAGGGAGGGAGGGAGGGAGAGAAGTGGGTTGGAGGAGGCAAAGGTAGGGGGTCACGGTGGTGGCTGTTGTTGGGGCCGGGTGGCAGGGAGGGAGGGGAGCAGGAAGGGGGCCCCAACAACAGCTGGCAGGGAGGAGGAAGTGACGGGTGGGAGGGAGGCTGCACGGGCCTGTAGACGGGGGTCACGGTGGTGGTACCCCCCTGCTGCCCAGCCCTGGCAACAGCCAGCAGAGAGGGGGAGGCAGCGGGGAGGGAGGGAGGGGAGCGGGAAGGGGATGGGAGGTGGGAGGAAGCCCTGCTGTGAGGCAGGTGGGCAGGGGTAGGGAGCCCCAGCACCGGAGGTTGGAGGAGAAGGTGGTGGACAGAGTCTTTACATGGCCAGCCCCAAATGGTGAGCGGGGGTGGGGAGGGGGTTCCATCTAAACACTCCCTAAAATCCATTATTCTTGATGAGCAGCTAGCTAGTATGTATATAATAGCACTATGATATTGAGTGTTTGGTTCTTTTTTTTTTTTTCCTATAAAGGGTTACACAGACCTAACTAGCTATATAAATAATTAATGGTAAGAGTAATGCAGACTTTCATAGCCTTGTATTTTCTTTTGAATCTAGTCCTATTATGGGGTTTAACAAAAGTGGATGTCTCGTTTATTTTTGCATGATGCTGTGTATGTGTTCCTCTCATTAGCCTCCTTCTCCCATAAAGGGCAGTTAGTTTGTTAGCAGTATGTTCTGCCTTCAGAGTTTGTGAATAGCTCTTGTTAGCAGTAATGGAAGTAACACAAGTACACTGTTGTAAGAGCACAGACACCTGAGTCTCAAATGTGTTGGTTGCTGCCTTGGCTGGGTCTCATTACACTAGGAAGTAATTTAGTTTGTGGTATTATTTTTCTAGCCCTTTGTAACTGGCTTTACTCTGTAACGGGCTGTGCAGGTGTTAGCAATGGAAAAAATGTTTTTCCCTTTCTCTCTTTCTGTAGCAGAGATGTCTTCACCATCTCTCCCTTTCAAAAGATGGACTGCTGTTGATGCTTTCCCATCTCATCTGAATGCCCTTAATTCAGTAAGACAGGCTGTTATAAGTGAGGGGAAGCTATATTTAGATTGTGAACGCAGTGCTTTTGAGCACTGTCCTTGATTGGGGGGCAGCTTACTTCTTTCATTGGCGTGCATTACTTTAAAACTCACTTTCTTCCTTTACTCTGTTTTTCTCATGCCATTCTGTGGCAAGGGAAAGGGTCAGTATTTGGTTCAAAATCTTTGGTCTGTCCCAATAAATATAGAGAGGTAGTTAGCTGTGTTAGTCTAAAGTCAGATAGAAGGCAAAGTAGATCTGTACCTTATAGACTAAGTCAGAGATGTATAATGTGAGCTTTCATGAGCCTGAGCTCACTAAATCAGATGAAGTGAGCTTGAGCTCCCAAAAGCTCATGCTATAAAGCTCTGATTTAGTTAGTCCATGAGGTGCAAATCTAGCCTGCCTTCTGCCAATAAATATGGTTGTCTGGAATTGTATGTACCTTACCCTCTTGGGCATGGTTTGGTGCTCAGAGCACAGGACTGGAAGTTGCTTGTCTGGTTCAGGTGTGGGATATTGTCTGTAAAGGACTTTGAAACTAGAGGTGGTTGGATAACAGGATCCTTTCATGTGATGAGCCAGATTGTACCTTGTGACCTGGAGGGAGAAGGAATTATCCGCTACATATGAATCTCTTCTCAGCCCTCTTTGGGGTACTATTTGTTCTTCCTCTAGAGCAGGGGTTCCCAAAGTTTTTATGCTGCGGCAAACCGCGGCCCAGCAGTCACAGCTGACCATGGCCGGAATTTCTGCCTGTGCTGCTGCGGGCCCTGCAGAAGGAGCCGTGGCCTCTCTGCCTAGCTCTGGGGGGCTGTGGTTTGCCAGTCCGTGGCCACTTCTGGTCCAGCAGCTGACCTGCTGCGGCCTGGCACTGGGCCATGGCCTGGGGATTGAGAACCTCTACTCTAGAGGACCCCATATAGGGTTCTCTGTGGAGTAGGGATCTGTGTGAGGGAGGGGGGACCCCAAAATGAGTGAAATAAAAGGATGCATATTATTCCTTCATGAACTCATAACAACTAGCTAGGAAAAATAAGGCAGCCTCCACAGAGGATGGGGGACTACTTTGAAGGGTGGAACAGGAAGCATCTCTCCTAAGTCTGTAATGCAGCATGGGAGCTACACCACCACTGACCTGGGATGGCCTTGCCTTTGACAGGGCCCAGGGAGGAACCAGTGGCCTCTTTTCCTTTCTAAGAGCTAAGGGGCCAGTGATAAAAGACCAGTGAAAAGATCTATGAGGGATCCTCTTAGAGTCTGTAGGGTTTTTCTGACTTGTAGCACTCTCACATGTAGGAGAGTCTGACTCTGTGCGGCTGGCCACACGCCATTCACCAGGGCCATGGGTCATTCCCACACCAGTCATCTGGTGCATGGAGCTAGATGAATTTGACACATCTGATATATGGAATGCAGGTTTTCAGCATCCATGAAGAGCTTTGCTTTTCCATCAGGCCTCTTCCTTTCTGGACATATACTGAATCTGTTTAATCAATCCAGAAAAACTTGTGTCAAACTACTGTATCTACTTGGTAACTGCCACTTCCATTTATGCCTCAGGATGTATATCTTTGCACTGTGCTTTTTAGTGACTTACAATGTGTACTTCATTCATGTAGACAGTGCCGGTTAATCTTTTTCTTTCTATCTATAAAAGATGAGATGCATATGTGTATATGTCCAGGAAAACTAGTTTACATCAGAAATGATGCTTGATATTTGCTTTGGTACCCTCATGTGGTTTGTTTATTTTTATGTGTTTCAAATTACAGAATTCTGCCTGCTAAATGGACAACAAGGAGGTTTTGAAAGAGAAAACATAGCAGGCTCTTCTTACCCCCATTCAGTACTATTCAGAGACACCTCCTTTTTCTATCAGCCAGATGCTGTTGATAGTGCAAGACATTCTGGGGATGAAAATACTATTCCAAGTGACGCTTCCTTAAGTGTACTGAAACAAGGTATTACCAGAAATACTTTATTTGATTGCACTACACTACATTTCTCCCTTATATTACTAGTTAAGCAATTTAATAGAAGGAGATATTCTTGCAAAATATTACATAGAAATTGCTGGCACATTTGAATAGCCGCTATCAGGAATTCCTTGGTGAACACTTAGAAACAATCAAAAGACATTTAGCACTGAAATGAACATATGTGGAGAGCTGGCTGTACCCTCAAAGCATATGGAATGCCTTTTTTGTAAACAAAATCTTATATATTTTTTCTTTTGCATCAGTGTTGTTATATTCTAGCTACACTGCATGAGATTCATAGTGATTTATGTCTTTACTTGTTTAGTAATAATGTGAGAAATGTATATTGGGTATAAACATTCTCAATAAAGCTTATATTTCTGAAAACACAGCCCCCTTTTTCTTCTCTGTGAATCTCATTGTGTTTTGAGAAACTTGGAAGAAATTGGAGGTAAACAGTAGGGTTAAATTCCATTGTGATTTAAATGGAAGTACAAATTACATGCTGGTAAGTAGTGTAAGTGGCTAGGCATAACTTACTGACTGAGGTGGTAAAAGGGGTAGGATTGTAGCAAGGAAAGCAACCAAAAGTGAGGAGGAAGATGGGGTAATATAAAGCAGGCCTCCAATCTTTATATTGTATTTCCTGTTGATACTTACTGCAGATCTGTCCTTGCGTCCATTTCTACAATGTGATGCTTTTTATGCCACCTATGAATGTGGCCCTGCATTCACAGATTAGTCAATAGACTAACTGTGACCAAAATAGCCATTTTGTTGACTGGAATAAAACATATACTTCTCTAGTTTTAGACTTGAGTGAGGGAAATAAATGCATCTCTTTGTATGGCCAAATAACACTTTGTGTGTGAAGGATGGCTATATGTCACTGTTATTTTTTTTAGCTTAAAACCCCACTGTGTCTATTCTTACAGATTTGTCGTTCTACTTCATTTGATTGACTTACTCTCTTCACAAAATGGTTTTAAAAACTGGTATATTGAAATGATTTACTGTTAGTTACCCCTACAGCATTGTGACAATATTTGATTTTGTAATTATATGGTTGTATTGTATGTAGAGGCACTACTGTAATTTCAATAGCTTTATTATTTTTATATGAAACCTATTTTAAGGGGCTGTATTTCTTGTGTGAAGGGAATTTATTTTAAAAATAACATGAAGCATCTCCAACCCCTAAAATTCTGCTGATGGGTGAAGTAAGTGTTGGCTTATTGATAATTAGTAGTCATAAAACATCCTGGCTTCATGCTTCAGTTACATTGTGAAGGATGGAGTCCAGTGAGGTCTCTGTGGAGTTTCTAATCTATGCATTGTAATAGATTAAATATTTTAAATAAGAATAAATGGATCCTCTTGCATTTTATAAAAAGATGCCTTTTTTGGTCAAAGAAGAAAAGGGTATACATGAATATTTAATATAAAGTCTTTTAAGTCTGTCAATATACGAGGACAATAAGAACTTAGCATCACCATCTGAATTTTTAATTCTGAATATGAATTAATACCACTAGGCTTGGTAAGTCATAAAGTTAGATCTTAATATGAACCAGTTAAGAAATAAAATCCACTGTCCTGAGATGTAAGATTAGGTAGTAGAAATATACATTGTGCCTTAAAAAGAAACATTCTTTGCAGATTTATGAACAGGTTTCATATAAGAAACAATTAAATAATAATACTGAATGTTAATTCCTGATATCGGTGTTTATTTGCATTGACAATTAACTGGGAATGATCACTATAAAGCACATTTGGAGTCAAATATGTCCCAGTATTTCATTAGAAATTATACAGACAGAAATTACAGTATTAAGTTGTGGTGATTAAACAGGTATTCAAGTCTCTCAGTTTATTTGCTTTTACTGGCATTTGAAGGAGTCATGAGTTTAACAATATACTTATTTATTGGACAGGCATATCGGTGTTAAAAACCCAATTCCAGCCTTTTGTGAAGTTATCAGATGACAAGCAAGGGGCTTTATATAAAACCCTCTATGAAATCTTATATCATGATGAACTGGTGACTGTACTGGAGGATATGGTAAGATGTCAAGACTTTTTAAAAATTATTTTTAATAGAGCTGATACTGTCCATTACTCAAACTTTGTTTTTTTATAAATTAGTTTTTTAATTTGTTCCTCTGCTTCCAGGTAAATAATATTCGTATGGGAGACAAACCAAAGTTGATGGAACTGAAGGAGCTAAAACCTGCACAGCAGCAAGATGTAGCAGACTTTCTGCAGCTGGTAGGGTATAGTTTACAGAATGGGCTGTTGTTACAGGAAGAGCAAAGACTCTTCTCAGCTGCTCACCTCTTGATCAGTGCTGTAGCAGGTATGTCACAAATGGAGCAATTAGCAACTTTTCCATTTAGAAGTTTCCCTGGTGTAGAGTTTATATGTTTTCCTTTTAGGTAATTATAACAGTTGTGAGAGGTCATGTAATTCTCTCTTTCACTGTCATAGAGATGTGATTGAATGTAGGGGTTTGTAATTTTGGCTAAATATTAAATTAAAACCTCAATCTCTGCATATTTTTACAAGTAAAATCTCTCGTTCCCATGGAAATCATTTCACCCAAAGGACCATTGAACCCAAACTTTTTCATTCAGTTTTGTTAACTAATTATTGTTCTCATTGTTCCTTGGACTTTTCACGTCTTGTCCTGGCTAAAGATTGCACAGTAGGTGCTGTTATCCTCATGTGCTAAATCTATGGCTTATGTTGTTGAATACAAACTATATTTAGCAAAAAGTAAATTTAACACATAGACATTGCAATTAGAGGGATGGTTGTGCAACCACAGAAAAAGGAAATTAAATCCAAATGTCAAACAAGTGCCATCTTCACAATGTACTTGGCACCACAACATTAATTAAAAACCACCTGCAAATACAAGTCAGTCTTTTTTCCCCTCCATCTCTCTTGTAAAAAAAAAAAAAAAATGCTTCATTACATTAAGGGAAGTATTGAAAGGAAGCGCAGTGTTACACTAGGTAAATAGGTAAATATTTTGCACTGTAGAATAGGGTGCACCAAAAGAGATTTTGGGGGCCGATTCCAATAGCCGATTTTTAAGGAGGCGTATCGGCCAATACTGATCCAGTTTCTGATACCAGCCTGGCAGCTTGAAGATCTGCATGCACCTGGTAAGTCTGTTGTGGTGTAAGGGGAGATCAAGGCCCCCTGCAGTGAGGGAGGGAGTGGGACTGGTGTTGGGGCAGGTGCTGCCTGGGCAGGGTGTGGGATGGAGCCACGGCTCATCAGGGGCAAAGGGCAGGGTCGGGTCCTGCTGCAATGCACACCCCAGGAGAGCATGGGGGCATGTCTCCAGATCTGTGTGGGTTGTGAGCGGGGTGGGCTCGAGCTGCGGGTTGAGGCTGGGGCTGTGCCAGGCTCTTCCTGGCACATGGTGGGGGGCTGATCCAGGCTGCGCTTGGGGTGGGTAGTGGTGGTGCTGGGAGGAAGCTATGGGGGGCTGCAGCCACCCCAAAATTTGCCTTAGTCCCCGCCATAGCCCCTCCTCCTAGCACTGCCATGCCCACCCCAGCCCAGGCACCGGGAAGAGCCCAGCATTGCTCTGGCCCAAGCCTGCAGCTGCAGCCCACCCCACCCCACGCAGATCATGGGGCACACGACACCCCCCCATGCCCTCCCAGGGTGCATGCAGCAGCAGGAGCTGAGCACCCACATCTCCCAGATGAACCATGGCTCTGTCCCACACCCCACCCTGCCTCACCCCAGCTGCGCAGCACCTGCCTCAGCCCCCCCTCCCTCCTTCACCACACGGGCCTTGATCTGCACCCCCACACCCCTTCCCTCCCTGCTCCCCTTCTGCCACACCAGACTTACCAGCTGCATGCAGCTCTCCACACTGCTGAGCTGTGCTCCTCATCACCTACATGCTGTGCTGTGGCTGCACGTGTGCACGGGCATTTATCAGCCATATCAGGCCAATTTCCGATGCACTCAGGTTTCTTAAATCAGTGCTGATCTGATATCAGATTGATGTATTGGTGCACCTCTACTGTAGAACAGAATGTCAATTTTCTTGCATTTAAAGCTGATCAACCAGTATATGAAAGGTAAGGGGGACATTCTGACAGTAGACCCAGTTGCAGAGATGCAAAATAAAGCAAACATAACAGAGTCACTAGTGTAACAGCACTTGTCAAGTGCTACAAGCAGTGATGCACAGTTAAACAAGTGTGTTATACTGATCAGTTTGCTTTGGCCGTAACGTTTAGTTTTAACATCCACATGTAACTGGAGCTGTAGCAGTAACCAAAAAAAGGCCACTTTGTAGCTGTTACTTTTCTGGGGATTGCGGTGGTATTGCATAGAACAGACCCTGTCCTTAGATGCACACCCTGAGCTAATACCCGAGCCAGGCACTGGAGAGATGCCTAGTGGTTGCCTGTGACAAGGTGGAATGAATGTTACTTGCTCCCTTCCAGGTGTTTCTCCCAAGAGCTGAGGTAGTCTATGTGAGATTTTTGCGCCCATTTTTTTCCATGTACTGGTTCTACCCTCAGAGCCACCTGTGTACCTGCAAAGAAGGGCCTGGCATCTGGGCACACAGCCCCCTGACACTGCTTAATACAGGACAGTGATAATTGTGGAGGACTGCAGTGCTCTCCAAAGTTGCAATCATGCAGCACTGCACTTGAAAAGCCCTTCAGGAGGCAGGGGCCATTCCCTGCCCAGCGTAAGAATTGCATAAGGGCATTTGCAGGCTTAGGTCGCTTGTATGCATATACACCATCTCCTTTTCTACAGCCAACCTGCTGCAGAGCTCATTGGAGACTGACTTTTTCTCCTTTTAAAACTCCTTCACAGAGCTGCCTGATGACACCCTTGCCCTCCTGGGTGCTTGCTGTGATCTGCAGGTGGTCCCTGCCTTGTGTTGTTTGGTAAGTAATCAAAAATTGAATGTACTATTCAAAGTCCAGCACTGCAGATTATCGTGATTCTGTAAGCTCTGGCTAACCGTAGCTCTTGCCCACAAGAGATGTCAGAATCTCTTCTGGCTCTAGTAGAGAGTAGCCTAGTCAGAATGTAAAAAAAGTCTGTTAAAATGACAAATAAATGTTAAATTAATCTGAAGATGGGGTTATTGCATTCAACACATGTATGTCATTAAACATGAGCAAGAGAGAATGGCAACTGTGGTTTGAGTGGCAAAAGCTGTGTTTTTATTTTATTAAAAGTCTGATTGGATTACTAGGAGAACCTTCAGTGGGTACCTCTCCCCCGACAGATAGAAATTTCCCTGTGGTAAGAGCATTACATGAGCAGACAAGGTTATTTGGGTGAATCTGATATATTTTATTAGACCAACTTGAATAGTTGGAAATCTTTTTCTTAGCGAACTTTCGGGTTTAAAAACCCTTTGTCAGGCTGAGGAAGCATCTGCAGTTGGTGTGTGCTCTTCCTGAATGGAATGAATAGTAAAGACAGTAATGAATAGTAAAGACCAAACAACAACTGCGCACCAGACTGAATGCACACCAGAAATCTATTAAAGACAAGAATACCCAATTACCTGTTGGGGCACATTTTTCACAACAAAACCACTCTCTCCAATCTCTCAGCTCTAATCCTCAAAGGGAATTTACAAAACACTTTTCACAGATGAGCCTATGAACTCTGCTTCATCAACCCCCAGGATACAAAAAATCATGGACTAATGTAGAAAACCACTCTCTCTCCAACCTCTCAGTCCTGATCCTCAAAGGAAACTTACAAAACACTTCCCAGAGATGAGCCTACGAACTCCACTTCATCAACCTCTTGGATACTAAAAATCATGGACTAAATATAGACATTGGATTTATGACACATTATAACCTGCCTGACATCTGACTCTCCAGGTACTTCTCCACTTTTCATCCCCCTTCTCTCCCCCCTCACCCAGCCTCTCTCTCACCCGTTGACTCCTCAGTCTAATCTTCACTGACTGCCTATCTTGTATGCATACCAGCCCAGCCCCTGGCTTCTTTACTTTTCATTCCATCCAGGAAGACAACACACACCAACTGCTGAAACTTCCTTAGCCTGACGAAGGGTTTTTGAACTTGAAAGCTTGCTTAATTGTTTTCCAACTATTTGGGTTGATCTAATAAAAGATATCAGATTCACCCAAAGAACCTTGTCTGCCTATGGACTAAATATAGACATTGGATTTATGACACATTATAACCTGCCTAACATATGACTCCCCAGGTATGTCTCCACTGTTTACCTGCTATATTCATCCCCCTTCTCTCCCACCCCCCGGTCTCTCACCCACTGACTCCTCAATCTACATCTTCACTGACTGCCTTTCTTGCATGCATACCAGCCCCTGGCTTCTTTACTATTCATTCTGTCCAGGACGAGCACACACCAACTGCATATGCTTCCTCAGCCTGACAAAGGGTTTTTAAATCTGAAAGCTTGCTAAGAAATTGTTTTCCAACTATTCAAGTAGATCTAATAAAAGGTATCAGATTCACCCAAAGAATTGTCTGCCTATACCCTTAGACCAACACAGCTACTACCTACACCCCTGTTACATTGGCAGTGGTGATTCTGAAGATCAGAGGATCAGAGCCTGTATACTAAAATGTTGTAAGCAAGGGTTTTTGAGGGGAAAATATCATTTGTTCTAGAATCTGCTGAATTCAGTGACAAAACGTTAGTTAGAGAGAAGAAACAGACACTGATGAAGTAGCCATCTGTATGTGGAGAACAAGGATCCAGGTAAAATATTACATGGAGAGAGAGAAGCTGAGCTGGTCATTTGGTAGCAGAATGATAGCTAAGACTGTAAACAGGTACAGGGAACGGATTAGGAGTATGCAGAGTTAGAGCAGATGCCTAGTATGTGAGGTAGGCTATAACACTATAGGCAGTGCACTGGTGTCTCACTACTTACCTATGCGTATAGGGAAGCCTGCAGCAAATACTTTTAGAAATCCTCTGGCCAAATGAAGTAATTACAAGTGCCGACTCAGGGGCTCATATTTATAGGACCTAGAAAAGACTATATGGGATTTCATCCTTTCTTTCAAACCAGTGACATCAGGTTACAAGGGGCTGAAAAATGCATTGGAAGATAGGTAGCCCCACAATCAAAACCTGAGCAAGAGTCTTCACTCATCTTTTAAGGATTGTAGTTGAAACATGGCTTTCTTTTAAAACCAAGCACCTACTTTGATTTTCGCATGAATTTTGGCACAAAATGTGTGCCTCAGTTATTGATGACCTGGTCAGTATGTCTCAGTTAGATTTCTCATCTACCAAAAACTCCCATTCAAGGCCTCAGCATTACAGGGCACTGAGATCGTTTGAAAGCCGGGTCCAGGTTTCCTCAAATTATACCCCAAAATGGAAGTATCCCTGTGGCAGGGCACTGGTTGTGCCTGCCACTTTTAGGGCCTGGAGCTGGCAGCTGCCAGGTGCCTGATAAGGGCAGCCGTTTTGAATCTGGGGCTGCCCATTTGCACAGGGCAGTTCTGCTGCTGGAGGCCAGGCAATAACACCGCCTGGCCAGAGGGCTGCTGGTGTCATCTGGAGGTCAGGGAGGAGCTGTAGGGGATGGTCAGGAGGCTCCTGCTCCTGGGCGAGACCTAAAACTGCACCCTGCCGGGAGTGGGCAGCCTGGTGGGGCTCCCAGTGGCACAGTAGCCCCCAGGAAATGCCAGGCCAGTTACCACCCCGGTGAAAGGCAGGTCGGGGCGCCTTAACCCCTAGCCCCCACGACCGGGTGGGTTAGCCCTTGTTTGGAGGGTCTGGAGGGTGGACCCTCGGAGAGAGAGAAAAGGCCATAGACTCAGGCCTGTCTGGACTTCCCCTGACTGGTCCATGCTGGGGCCAGGACTGGAAGAGTCGAAGGGCCAGGGGGCCCACTGCGAGGAACGCCCAAGAGCTGTGGGCCTGCAGTCCTGACTGGCCTGGAGGTGGGCCAGGGCTAGAGGAGCCAAAGGTCCCGGGGGGGACACACCCGGAAGGGGAAGCGGTTGAGGGAGCTGTGCTGCCCAGGATGAAGGCGGATGAGACTGGCTGAGGGGAGGAATCCAGGTGGGGTTCAATTAGGAGGGTTCTGGGGCCCAGCATGGGGGGCCAGTGATTATGATAACACCTAGATGCCATATGCAAGGCTTGAATTGCGGTGTAGAGGAGGAACGGAGCCGCAGATAGCACTCCCTGGCATCGGGGCAGGAAATGGGTAGCCTCCTGCTTAATTACATCATTAACTAATTACCAACAAGGCGTGGTGGGCGAGAAGGCGGGTGGGTAGCCCAGAAACAGGTGGGCGGGCCACTGGGAAGTCAGCCCTGA
Organism: Alligator sinensis; assembly: GCF_000455745.1. Taxonomy (NCBI): domain Eukaryota; kingdom Metazoa; phylum Chordata; order Crocodylia; family Alligatoridae; genus Alligator; species Alligator sinensis. Next base: position 1,011,961 of record NW_005842220.1, read on the forward strand.
GCAGGCCCTCTGTTACAATCCCAAATTAGCAGACCCTTCTGAAAGTGCAGCAGTGTATTAAGTCTCAGTTAAGGCTGAATGTATCAGACTTGTTGAACTTTACATTAAATGTAACTTTAGCTGTGAGATGGTGAGAGAATTTTTTTTCTCAGAATTGGAGCTCTTCTCCAGTTTTTGCAAGAGAGCACAATGTCAGAAATTATACTTCTCAGAAAGCAGCCTTCATATCTCTGTCTTTCTCTCTCTCTATCAATGCAGCCTAATGTCGTTTCAGCTGATGGCACTTTGCCACTGAGTGATCCTACTATGGCCACTTTCAGTGACACAGGAAGATTTCACATAGTGCGAAGGCTGTTCGCCTCATCAAACATTAACCTCAAAATGACAGAGTCTACAGTGAAAGCTGTAACTATGAAAGAACCTAGATTTTTTCCATTCATTCTTTATATTGCATTGTATGGGTTTTATGCTTTAGGTGGGAACCTGTAAGGGTATCTCTATGTATTGCAGTATGTTCAATTATTATTCTAGCCTGTTCTTTCCTCTTACGGTACATCTGTGCTGCATTCGTATCTATCTGCAGTCTAGTAGACATAACCAAGATAGCTTCAAACTGAGTAGCTCAGATATCAATAGGAGTCATGGCATAGCAACACAGATCCCAGCATGGCCTTGTTAAACCTGCCCATTTACCTGGACACACCTAGATAGCCTGTGCTCGCATCCATGCTGCTGCAGGTACGCAGCTACCAGGTAGCTTCTTTAAAACTACCTCTGGTGCATCTACTTTCTACTACAATCATAGCAGTGACACTAGTATACACAGACTTTAAGGACTAAAGAGGCTAGAATAATCGCTGAACAGACTGCATGAATAAATAGCACATTTGAAATGCAATTGAGTCCTGCTAATTTGTACTAATTGTGACTGGGAGACTAAATTACTAAATTTGATAACTGAGTTGATGGATAAGCATGGAAAATCCAAGGGCATTGCATCCCAACATGTGTGTTGTTTAGATTTAGTGCCTACACTCCTAGCCACCATGGATGTTACCAGCCTATATACCAACATCCCACACCAGGATGGCATCCAAGCCTGCCTTACATATCTACAGGAACAAGATTACAACCCAGAATACAGACCCAAAGATATTACTGACCTTATACATTTCATTCTCACACACAACAATTTCACTTTTAATAATCAACACTTCCTCCAAATGATGGGAACAGCTATGGGCACTAAAATGGCCCCACAGTATGCCAACCTTCTTATGAGCCACCTGGAAGAAGACATCCTCAAGAACTGCACCATCAAACCCTTGCTATACTTAAGATACATAGATGACATCTTCATCATTTGGACTGAGAACCTGCAATCTCTGATTGAGTTCCATCAGAAATTCAACAGTCACCATCCCTCCATCCAACTTTCTTTAGAATACTGCAGCACCAACATCTCCTTTTTAGACACAATGATCAGTATCCAGAAGGGTAAAATACAGACCACAGTATACAAGAAACCCACAGACCAACATACATATCTGCACAGAACCAGCAATCACCCTAAACACACCAAAAAAGCTGTGATATGCAGCCAAGCCCTCAGATACCACCGCATTTGTACCGAAGAGAACACCCGGGATCGCCACCTCACCAATCTTAAAAAGGCTTTCACCCAGCAAGGACACTCCTCCAGAGAGGTAGATCGCACGTTTGAAAGAGCCACCTGGATACCACCTGAAGAACTGCTGCAGTACAGAAGAAAAACACCCACGCCCAGAACACACCAAAAGGATCCAGACCGTGCCAGGACAAGAAATGCAAAACCTGCCAACACATCTCCACCACCCCCACTATTACTACAACAGAGCCATCAGCATGCCAGGATCTTACAGCTGCACCTCCAGAAATGTAATATACCTCATCCAATGCACCAAATGCCCTGATGGAAGATATGTAGGAGAGACCAGACAACAACTGTGCACCAGAATGAATGCACACCGGAAATCCATCAAAGACAGAAACACCCAATTACCGGTGGGGGCACATTTCTCACAGGAGGGCCACTCTCTCTCCAATCTCTCAGTCCTGATCCTCAAGGGAAACTTACACAACACTTCCCCGAGACGAGCCTATGAGCTCCATTTCATCAACCTGCTGGATACTAGAGATCAGGGACTAAACATAGACATTGGATTTTTTGACACATTATAATCTGCCTGGCAACTGACTCCCCAGCCCAGCCCCTGGCTTGTTTACTTTTCATTCCATCCAGGAAGAGCACACACCAACTGCTGAAGTGTCCTGAGCCTGACGAAGGGTTTTTGAACCTGAAAGCTTGCTTAATAACTATTCTTCAACCATTTGGGTTGGTCTAATAAAAGATATCAAATTCACCCAAGGAATCTTGTCTGCCTATTCCTGTAAAACACTTTTGAGCACTGCCCAGCTCACTCTTGGGGGAACTCAGTAATGTGTATGTTTTTATTTGACCCGTTGTAGCTCAGATGTATTTATGCTCATACTCCAGATGTAGCAAATATCATGTCTTTTGTATAGAATTTCCTAAAACTAATAAAATCTTTGTGATTACACCAGTGTACAATATCTGTTATTCGATCTCTGCTAATTACTTTTTGTTGCAAGTTAGAAAGCTTTGGCTACATATTGCATTTAATGCCTACTACACTCCCCCTTCAAAAAAACAATGCGTGCTTTTGATGTTTGAGTACAAGGGTTACACTGCTTAAGTCTAGAAAACCCAGTTGTTTTACCCCCAGGACATCTCCCGGTGGATTGTATTTAATGAAAACAAAGTGTTTGATTGCACACATTACTTTATCTTTCATCTTTGTTCCTAATAGCTTTCTCTGAACATCGAAATGGGGAGAAAGTACAGTGGAAATAATTGTCAGTACTAGTTTGGAAATATTTCTTTGCAGATATGTCTAATAATAATGTTTTCATACCACATAGCTGACTGCAAAATAAACAGGGACACCACTGAGAAATTGTACATAGTCAGAAAGTATGGCTCAGTAATTAGGACAGTTGTTTCAGACTCTGGAGACCTGGGTTCAGGCTTCTGCTCCCTTCCTGGGTGGTGTTGAGCAAGTCCATTAAGGCCACATTGTCAAAGCGTACTTCTTCAGTGGCTAAAGATGCACAGAGCCTTCTATGTGGAATTTGAAAACACAATGCCTAACTCTCATTGAAATTACAGTTTAGGTGACACTCACAAAAGCACCTAATCGTGCAACCTACCTACATTTTTTAGGTACCAGAAACCCCTAAAAAATATGGCCATTAGTCTTTTTTTGCCTCAGTTCCTCATCTGTATAATGATGATGATAAAGATTGTGAGGTGCTCAGTGTCTGTGGTAATGGAGGTCTTATAAGTGTCTCTCTGATTGGTAGATGCAAGCTTTTATCAGTTGCTGTCATTGTGCATGTTTGTCAGTGAACAAGGAATTGTACCAGAAGTCCTTTGGTCTGCTATTGCCAATCCCTGTTTTAATAAAGCATTTCTATTCCAACAGTGCATTTATCAGATTTTTTTTCTTAAACATTTTATGTGAAAATAGTGGAATGATTAATAACCTAGTTTCATTTTATCCCCACTGTTTATGCATTATGAATATAGTGATTCTTCTGGGAATAGCACATGAGCAACTAGAGGACACATGAAAGTCTGCTTGGCACTACTTCCCATTTGATTGAGATCTTATCTTATAAATAGTTCGTGATAAGCCTGTGTACAGTGTTTTGCCCAGTTATTTTTATGACAGGGTATTTCATGAGGGCAGCATACGCCCTTCTTTCCCAGTTACTTCCCCCTATTGCTTTTGTTTCCACTTTTAAAAATTAGAGCCTTTTTCTCTAAAGGTAATGTTTGCTCCTACAGCAGTTCCATGTTCAGAATTATTTCGTGTTTTCCATTTGGTAGACATACTGCAAGTTATCAGGTACCTGTAAATAGGAACTTTTAAGACCAGTCCTAAACAGCATGTTTCTCCTTGTGTGCCTAAGTCTGCCAAACTGGCACCAGGAATATTTTGGCTAGATTTATCTGGGAAATGTTCTCCTTTACCCAGTGTGTTGCTGGTTATCACCCTCATTTAATAACCACTCTGGATTGCTAGGCACCGTTGACCTGGAAATGATTAAAGTATTATAAAAGTTAAACAGGGGAACAGAATAGCAACCAGGTGCTGAGAGTTGTTTAGAATCCTGAAGCCAAATATTCATTACAAGGGAGATGAAGTTGCTGAGGAGCACATCTGCTCTCTACACCCTTCTAGGATCTGGAAATCAAGAGTTGGGAATAAAAACGGTCTGAAAACCAGGAATTGCAGAGCTAAAAGTTGTGGGAGGATGTGATTTGAGAGGCATTATTGTGAGCAAATCAGGGTGCCATATTCTTCCCTTCCCTTCCCCATGGTATTTGGCAGGGAGTGTACTGGGGAAATTGTAAAGAAATCTGAATTTCTAAAACCCTTTGATCCATGTGGCTGCATGGATCCTGTGATCTTTCTGAGGTGGTAGTTTGAATTCTGGTAACCAGCTGCCAGCACTCCCAGGATCAATAGTGTTACACACAGCACAGTGGAAGTACACATGTAAGTGCTGTGACCTGAAGTGCTAGCAGGACAGGAGCTCTCTGCTCTCATCTGTGGTGAACAGGGACAAAAAACAGCCACAGGGCTGCTTCCTCTGCACAAGCTCTTAACTGCTGAGGGAAGAGCTCTTTACCGCCATCTATGGCTGTAGAAAAATCTAAATTTGCAAAAGCCTTCCATCCAGAATTTCTCTGTCCAGACTGGGAATGGACAATCAGGCTTACTGGTTCTGTCTGAGAAACTGGTTAAGTCCCAAGACCGGAGGGAGGACAGTGTGATAGCCTAAGTTTGGATACTGAAGTTGTGGTCACAAATAGCCCAGGAAGCCAGAGTAGTGGTACATAAAGACAGCAAAAGCACAAGGATCCAAAATCAGTTCAGGCACTGGAGACGAAGTGTGAGCTGGGAACCAGGGCTGCAAGCACAAGGCAAGCCAGGATCAAGCAGCCAAAGTTTGAAGAGACAGATCACACTAGGATTGGGAGCCAAGGAGTCAAGAGCTCCACAGATCCTTCCAGGGTTAGGAACTCAGGGTCAGATGCTGAGACAGGCCAAGGTCAGGAGCCAGAGTCAAGAATAGCTCAGGGGTCAGAAGCTGAAAGTTGTTGTCAGGAGCAAGTCAAAGGTCAGAAGCCAGATACAGCTACCAAGAGCACAAGAGCAGGTATGAGAATCACGGCAAAATGGTAGAATCGGGGCAGGTTAAGTTCACCAGGAGACTTGTACAGAGAGTTTAACTCTCTGCCTTCCTGCTTTGAAGGCTGTGTTTGGGGCAGGGCCACCGGCCTGCTAGCAGCAGAAGTCAGTGATTGGCTGCCAAAGGGATGGCTCATTTACCAAATGACTCATCACATCCTCCAGGGACAATTTGGGAGCTGCCACTGGTGGATACAAACTCAAGAGTTGATTGACTGGACAGTACAGCTAACCTGAGGCAAGCTCCAACCTCCTAGTGAGACAGGAGAAGTTTTTTTCCAGGTGACTGGAGTTCTTTAAGATGGGCTCTTTAAGGGCGTTGCATGTTTCCTACTTCTCTGCCTCCTGTCAGCCTCTGAGTACGAGGAGAAGGATGGGATGTGGAATCTACATAAAGGTCACAACTCAAAGCACTCCATTAACTGGCAAGTCACTCCTTTCTTCTTGGAGTACTTGTCCACACACATTCTCACTCTAGGGTGACTGTGAACAACTCCATGTAGAATTGCACCTCATAGTTACTGAAGGACAGCCATGTCAAATGAAGGGCTCCAGTGAAATGTTCTTTTGGGGCACTCTTGGGGCATCAGTGATAGCACTGTGTTGGTAACGGAGTGCATGGAGCTCCAGATGGTTGTCTTGGACTGAATTTGTCTGGGCTCCAGTGAAATGTTCTTTAAATGTTCTCTAACAGAGATTAGTGAATCCATATTGGCAATTTCATAGCACACCTTGATGCAGCCCAAGATCCATTTAGATTGTCCGCAGGCAGAAATCACTATTCCTTTTAATTTTTGGTTAAGGCAACAAACAGCCATCAATATTTCTGGAAAGGCATTGTCCTGCACAATTAAAGGAACCAGACTTGCTTCATATTGGATGTTGCAGCAGCTTCTCCTTTAGTATGTAGTTGTCCCAAATCTGATACTCAGTACCACTGACTTGAGTGTCAGACTTCTACCATCCCATCTCCAGTTGCGTCATTTTTGTTTTAAACCACAGATTGATTTGACGATCCAGCTGGACCTGTAGTCTCTGCTACTCTGACTGCCTTTGCCAGCCCTGTTCCCAGATCTGTCAGCCCTCTTACACGGCTCCAGCTTCAGTCACTGCTCCAAGCCTATTAGCACCATTTTATCACACACTTCCTTTGACTCTGAGGTTGACTGCTGACTTACCTGGTTATGTGCATTTTCTGCGGGCTGACCAGCCAATCACATGCCATCAGAGGTGGGGCCAAAAGACCCCCTCCCCGCCATTCAGATAGGTGGCTGGGTGGGTGGGGGCTGGGAAGCACCACAGTGTGCTGCACAGGGCCGGCTAGTGCATCCCTCCCCTCCCCTCGCCTCCCCTCCCCTCTCCTTCCCTTCCCCCTCCCCAGGGTAAGAGGCAAATGCGCTGGGGGGGACGCTGCCACCACGCCCTGGGTGTGCTCCATCCCCATCCACTAGCATGTGCCCCCTATAATCTATGTACCCCTAGGGGTATGCCTACACCTGGTTGACCACCCCGTGTATCAAAGGCAGGTAAAAATGATTTTTATACACGATAATGTACAGTATTCAAGTCCCTAACCCCATTTTTCCCATAAGTCTTTAGTTTTGCCAACCACAGGAACTTAACCCCTGTGGCTGGTAAGGGAAACCTGTACTTAAGTGCACCACTCATGACTCCAGCAACCATAATTGGAAACTTGTAATTGTTGTTTTCTTTAGCCCATAGTCGCGCAGTGTCTGGTCAGGGTTTTTAAGACAATTCCTTAGTTCTTGTTAATAGCACCTTTGTTTTCAGTACTTTGTCAGTTCATTTCACATCAGGTCTTTGGTGCCTCAATATGTAGATTTTGGCACATTGAATGCCTGTACTTGTATTCTTCCGTGTGTGTGCAGTGGTGTTTCATAATCACAGAAAAATGTGGATTTGGCGGGGGGGGGGTTAAATCAAAGAATTTTGGATTTTTTTTAATCGGAGAAAACCAGGATCCCTGCTGATTAAAACTATTACACTACATTTAGTGACCAAAACTCTAAAAGCTTAGGGATCTCTTCCTTTCTTACTACAGGGAGTACAAGATCCAGAAATAAAAATCCTGCCCAGGACAAATCTCTAAGGCGGTGGAGGGTGTAGGCCCTGCTAGAATATGGATTAATACAACTACAGGTCGGTGCACATACAGAGGTCCTGCTAACAGCATGAACCAAAATAGGACCAATGACTACAAACCTAGGCATACTGTATGTGGCTTGAACAGAAATTGCTGGGAAAGTAGCCTATTAGTTTCAGAGGAGCCTCCAAGGCCAACAGATGGAGAGTAAACTGATGAGACTAGTACAGAATGCCAAAACAAAGATAGGGACACCTGTTTGCCAAATCATTTATCTGGTGGTGAGAAGTAGGATGTTGGTGATGTCACCTGAAGATGTTTCAGTAATTGATGAGAACTAGGATGTGTATTCTGTAAATTCAAAGTTGTTTTGGTCAGCATATAAAAAGGAGCCTGGCAATCCTCAATACTTCATACTGGCCTTAGTGGTTATGTTTACACCTGTATTATGATTGCAAACAACCCACCTAGCATCATGGACCAACTCTTGTGTCTAGGCTTGTGTGTAGACAATAAACCTGGCTGAGCTCTCTATCACAAAGAGACAAAGCTTTTCTGTCTTGTAACAATTAGATTAAGGAGACAACATAACTGATGGTATCTTGACAGCATGTGCACAGACCATGCAAACTGAAAAAACCTGACGTGACTGGCAACACCTACTCCCCTGCACGCCACTAATGGAGTCAAATAACACTGCCCTGACAACACTGCTGACTCTAGACACCTATGGGGAGTTCTAACAGCATAACCAGAACCATTATGACAATCTTCACTGGACATTTAAAGATTGCAGTGGTACGTGAACACCAAAATGCTTCTGGATAATCAAGAAATAGGAAAAGTCCTCCTTGATATTTTTATAATGGGATTGCATCCCATTCATTCCCTGTACTCTCAGTTACTCTTTTCAGATTTATCTTATTTTAAGCAATTTGTCTAGCAGCCTCCCATGAGAATTTCATCAGCTATCCCATATCTGAACTAAACATTAGGACCACTGCTGTGGTTTCAGACAAATACACAGAAAAAATGAGAAGAAATCTTTAAAGTTGTTGTTTTTTTGAAGACATGAGTTCATATCTTTTTCCATTCAACTTACAATGCAGACTTCATCTAATGTTTATGTGCCAGTTTCTCTCACCCACTTCTTAGAACATTCATGTACTATGGATTATGAGATCGTTAAAACTGGTTTTAGTAAAGTTCACTATGTTAATACCTGTAAACCGAAAGCCTGCAATCTGAGCCATGTGGTCTCTTTAGCTAATCTGTAACTCCCACATGCACTTTAACAAGACTATACAGACAAAAATCAAGATTTCTGGGAGTATCAGGGAAACGGGTATGCCATTTTCTATAATGGATATATATTGAAGTTTAAAACAACAGATGACTCTGGTCAGGAATTACATTACCTGAGGTATACTCTAATGTGAAGTCTGACTGTGTCAATTTACGTGGCTGGTTAAGATTCATAGCATATCTGAAATCAGAAAAGAACTAATTTACATTTTCCCCAATATTAAATCTTTATTATATACAAAAATAGTTTGTTAGGAATTAACAATTTCACAGATTTGTACATTAACATATTAATGCTGGACTATACAGAACATGAAAAAGTTACTTGTGAAAAAGACAATAGGATAATGGGGGCCCCTTAAACAAAATATGATTAAAATGTAGTCCTACATATGAACTGATTTTATATATGTAAAGCTGTAATGCCAGCAGTTCCCAACCATTGGGCATCTTCTATAGTACTGAGTTTCTTAGGTAAAAATTTAATTACCAAGTGATTTTCACAGGCTTGCATTACAAAATTCAAATTCAACAATCGGTTAATGTGGCAGAAAAGGTTCGCTTTAGTGTTTTTTGCACTACTGAGAACTGTATACATGAGAAGACAGCAGTTTAAAACTCACAAGTCCAGTTTTTAAATTCATTAGTTTATACAAAAGGCATGCACATTCATTTCCAAAAGGAATATCACACATATGAAAAACAAGCAGGATAAGTGAAATCTCAATGCAAGGTGACACATTTAATATCAATGTAAATCAGTGTAACTTGACCAAAATACTGAATTTCTTATCCCAGTTCCTGAAAAAGTAACCTCAGGCTACAGACTCCTTTCAGTATTAGTAGGTCCCCTTACTGTACCAAAATACATAAAAACATATACATAGGCAATGGATCATTTGTGGAAGTAAAGAACAATCAACATGCATTTTTAAAAGAAAGAAAGAAAGAAAAGTCAATGTCAGAGGTGATTTGCATATTATATGGAGTACACTATACTGTATTTTGAAACAAAAATCCAGTTTAAACTGGCCACCCCACTACTATTTGCAGCCCCCACTTCATGTACTGCTTGAGGACAAATAGTACAAAGTGACTTTATTACCCATTTTCTAGAGAAATGCCTGCTGGCTCACCTATGGGGCAGTGTTTACATTAGCTATGGCTGTGGCCAGTTAACCCATCCTGAAGCCTGGTGAAGTGTTGGATACAACCTCATTAAAAAGGGGGGGGGCAGATGGAGGGGAAATATCTGTGAGGAAGCTTCCCTATAGCTAACTTAACCCTTTCATGCTTAAGACTTGGTTAGGGTTCTGATCATACCACATCTTGTATTAGCAGCAAAACAAAAAAGAATCTATATCCACATAGTTTGACAAAATTAAAAATACTGAAAACGTGATTTACAATCACTTTCGAGTAGAATTTAGCCCACAGAATATAATTATAGTCCAAGTCCACTGTAAAAATAAATTTACCTGTTAACAGTAAATTACTCAACAGTGGTACTGATTGTACATGATGCCTTGGCCAAGATGCTTTGCATTTCTTTAAAAGGTGTACTGGTAAACTACAGCTTCAATAAAAGTATTAATAAATGATATACAAGTTCATAGCAGGAGACTGGTACTCAGCAGGTGCACCAGTATGAGGAATCCTAACCTATCATTGTTCAACAAAGAAAACTCCAACAGCAGTTATTAACTTGTATGTAGGTTATTTCTAGTACATTGTTTTTTTGTTTAGAAAATTATACACTTTTTAGGGATCGCTCAGTATATTTGATGAAGTCAGCAGTGCATCTGTGAAAAATGGTTATTTGACAAGTATTTTCAAAATATTTTTAATTATTTTTATAGCTCTTATCATGGTAACTATTAGAAACAAAAATAGTTTAAATTACCCTTAAATAAAAATATTTGTTTTCCCACTATCCTCTTATCGACAAGCTTCAATACCTTAGAGAGAAAATGTTAATCCCAAACAGTTCATACCAATAAGCGAGAAAGAAATGCAAACAGAAAGACTGCTACATAAAAAAAACAAAGAGACACAAACTAAAGAAAAATTGTACCGTATCCTGATTTTGCCACTTATGATTTCTGGTAGTCTATCAAGGAAAGCTAATGCCAAAGGAAGTGCCTCCAACTACTCAAGCCCTTTTATGGCCTCAGAACATTTTCTTCCATAGGGGCTGACAGCAACAGGGACAGCAATTAAGGCGAGAGGCCCAATATACTGAAGAGTTTTGTATCCCTCTTTGGTTGATGTGAATACCTGATCTCTCACAGAGCATTCCCTTTTAAAAGGAATATTACCCAATATTTTAGATACTGAGTTTAAAATAAAAATGTTTCTTAATCTCTGTAGGATATGAATGAATTGAATATGATGGTAACTTCAAAACAACGAAGCTTATTTCAAGAAGCCTAGTAGGAACCATGCATTTACATGTTCAATCAGTGGATTTTTGGATGCTAGTGGGAGTGCACAGTAGCAGGGGAAGGATATATGTACCATACATCTGGCTCATAGTACTTATTTTTTCTATTACATTAGTGCCTACACGTACTAGTGGAGATTGGGGCTATATCAGAGTAGGCACTTTATAGACACAATGAGAAAGTCTGTCATAAAGGCAAGGGACAGACATTACACATAAACCGGTTCAAGTGATCAGAAACTGGTTTAAACCTGTAACAGAACAGATGTTCAGTGCACATAAGCCAGTTTGAAAATGGCTAAAACCGGTTTGAGATAAACCTGGTTGAATGTAGTATCAGACTTAACTGAATTGGGTCAAACTGGTTTATGCAATGTCTGTCACAGACCTCTTGCCGGTTTTAATTAAATCAGAGTCCTCCAGCATCCCAGCATGCTCTTTGGGCAGGGCTGGCTCCTCCCCTCTGCTCCCTGACTGGAGTTCAGCATAGATTTGCAGGCACAGAAGGGTCTGCTGGCTTCCCCATGCCCCCCACTTCCCTCCCCTGCACCATTTGCTGCTTAAGCAGGGATCCCTTCCTCCTCTCTGCCACAGCAGGGACTGTAGCCAGCATGTGGTATGCTAGCTAATGCCGAAAGGTGTATGTGCGTTTCTCTCTCTAATTTCTCTGGGCTAGGTAGACAAAACAGTGACTGCTTTGGGCTTTTGGAGCTAATCAACAGGTCAGCTGGTAAGCTATTTAATAAGTTTGAAGTAATGTGGAGAAAGCCTATTGTTTTGCTAATCAGGTGATAAAGACTGTTATCGGACCCCCTCCCCGCGCTTGCCGGCTTGCTCGCCTGTCAGTTTGCTGCAGACAATATGATGAAGCAGGGAGGGAGATTGATGATACAGAGCTTTTCAACAGATGCATGCACTGCACACACACCCTTGCCTCAAGTGCTAGCTGGGGGTTAGGGGCTGGCAACGCTCCCACCCCTCCAGCAGCCAGCGGAGAAGAGCCTGGGACGGTGCAGGCAGACCTCCCGAATGAGAGAGTCCTGCTGGGGCCTGGCCAGTGTGGGGGCTGGCCAGGGCCTGCCCCACACCCCAGCTCAGCTCCCGAAGGGAAGGGAAAGGAGGGCTTTTCTAGCACCCCCTGGCTTCAAACCTGAGCTAATGCAGGTATGTGTCTGAATTTCCTCAGTGAAGAGAGAATGTCTGTTCAGTTTCAAACCAGTTCAGCCTAGTCACGTTAGACTAATCTGCAAAGACTGAATCAATTCAGGCTCAGGCTTTTTGAATGTCTGTCTCTAGCCAAAGAGCTTACAACCGAAATAAAAGTGAAGCAGGCAAAGGACAGAGGAAACAGAGGTACAAAGAGGGACTTGGCTAAGTTCTTAGAGCTGGTCAAGGATTGGACTAGGTAAGAAACCTGTGCCTCCCAATTTCCAGATGTCACCTTTGCCACCTTTAAAGTAAGGACTCAGTAGGATGCAAATTAAGTTTTAAAGGGCACCTAATCTGGAACTTTCCAGATACTAAAAACATTTTTCTACTGTCTGCATCACCACCTTGGAAGCCCATCAAAAGCTGAGTGCTGAGTTATAGCCAATATGTACAGGGAATAAATACTGGGGCAGGGAATACATCACATTTTAAACCTGTAAAACTTAGAAGTGTCTATAACAGGGGTGGGCAATTATTTTAAGAGTAGGGCCGCTTACCCAGTTTTAGCAAGCTGTCGAGGGCCACATGGGTAGCTCCGCCCCTTGACAGGTGCCCCACCCCCTTGTCACCGTCTTGGGACCAATGTCCCAGGGCCAGCACCAGTGGGGCCCAGAGCGGGGTGTAGGCTGGCAGGGGTCCGTGGAGCTGGGCTGGGCTGCACCAGCAGGGAGTGGGGAGCTGGCCCAGCTCCACAGAGCCCCTGCCAGCTGAGACCCCACACTCCTGCCACCCTCGGCTGGCCCCCCGCGCTCCTGCCACCCTGCTCTGGGCCCTGCTGGCACTGGCCCCGGGACACCGGTGAGGGCCCTGTGCTCCCATTGGCTTCCTGCCCGCTCACACCCAGTGAGCCCCAACCCCACAGTACAGGTGGGGGGCAGCACACAGCCCCGACTCGCTGCTCACCAGCAGGGAAGAAACTGGTGCTGAGCGCGGGGAAAAAGTGGCCACACGCCCGCCCCCCAGCCGGGCC
>NW_005842220.1:1025335-1038719 GCF_000455745.1 Alligator sinensis
CGCACCAGCTTGTAACCCACCCCACTGTCAGCCTGGCAGTGGGACTGGGTTACAAGGTGGTGATGAGCGCAGTGGGGTGGAGAAAGCAGCTCCTCCCAGCCCTGTGCATGGCGCCCAGCGCTGCAGCCACTCGCAGCTTGCCTGGAGCTGCCTGTGCCTGCTCGGGACAGCCCCACGTGGGCTGCAAGCAGCTGCAGTAGGGAGCACCAGCCATGGGCGGGCGAGGGGCCATTTTCCTCCATGCCAGGAAGGAGCAGGTGAATGGATGTTTACAGATTCCAATGTTGGATTTAGGCACCTCAAACCCACCTAAATCCTGTTTTAAGAGCTTAACTTCTTTACTGGATCTAGCCCGAAGATTCTCAAAGCTAATTGCGAGCTGCACGCAGCTGCAGCTTGGGGCACTGGGCGTGGGGCGGGGAGGGGCCACTTCCCCTCCCTGCCCCCGTGTTCCTTCCCTGGCTGGGGTCTCCGCCCCCGCCACTTACCTGAACTTTTCACGCTGCGGCAGCCATGTGCTCCCAGCCCAGAAAGGCTTCTGGCTGGGGGACGGGGATGGGCACCCCACTGTTGTTGGAGCCTGCCGGGCTTCCCCTGGGTCCTACTGCCCTTGGTTCCTATCATTTTTGACAGGAACCAAGAGCAGAGAAATATTAATTTTCTACATTTTTTTTAGGGGCCCCGCAGGCCGGATAGAATGGCCTCACAGGCCGCGCATCCAGCCTGCAGGCCGTATTTTGCCCACCCCTGGTCTATAAACACAAACATTCAAAAAGTTTAAGTTGAGCTGATACCCTGTTTCATAAATTTCTTGGACCACAAGGTTCAGGCAGCAATACCGATCTGAGAACACTGAAGATGGACACAGACTCATACCGCTGAGCTTCCTCACTTATGGCCACTTGTGATACTGCTAAAATTTCCTTTTTATTTAGTTAATTTTATATTTACTGACCATTTTAAAAAGCTAAAATACATAAAGGATGACATGGTCTACTATGGTCTCACTACGTTGAGCTTTATCAAAATATTTTGAATCTTAGATTGACTCACTAACATAACTTTTAGAAAACAGTGCCGCTATGAAATAACCACTTGTGTATATGTAAGTGCACACAAAGTATTTACATTGAAATGTGTTTAAAATAGTTCATCCATGAAATAAGTTCTCATTCTTGCCATTCTGACTGCATTAAGTAAAAGCTTTCATTCATGGAGGAAGCCAATATTTCCTCTACAAGTCTCTCTACACATGCAAAGAATTTTACAGCATCTCGTGCACTTCTTAATACAGGTGCAAGTTATAGATAAACAAAGAATTTTTAGGGTGGAATATCTGTATGCTTAAAAAAATATTTTATTACTTGTCACAATTCAGTTAGAAACATGGGCTAGTTTTACTATATCTCACCTTGCAGAAATATTTCTGGATTAACCTTGGTACATCAATAACATGACTGTGTACACAAACATTTTCTGTTTTATCACCTACATACATACATATGCATAGATATCCATTTGATTTTTTACATCTTTTTAAAAACTATATTTATCTTGTAATAAACACCAGGTACCTTAAAAATGTAGCAGTACTTCCATTTCATGCCTAACCATCTATTATTTTCTTATGGTGAATCAGCATTAAAATTTACTTTTCAGCATCTGCAAAAACTGAGTGTTCAGTACTCAGCAAGATGCGCCAAATAAAAGGAAATCCTAGACAATAAGAAATCCTATATTTACCTAAAAATCCCCAATATTGTAAGCATAACAGTACTATATATCTTGAGTATTTTTAACTGAAAGAGAGGGCATTCATAGAACTTTTTCATTATTTGTATATTATGCAGTAAAATCTAACTTGTGGAAACATCTTCTAGCCGACCATACTTTCTACCAATACTGCATTACTGCAAAGTCACTTGTCTCTGTAAATAAGCTGGAAATTCTTAAAAACTATAAAAATGGTTTAAGTTCTTTCAAAAAAATATTTTTTTTAAGTGTAAGAGATGTTCAGCCTTTCTAAGCTTCTATGTTTGATGAAAACCTATATTTTCTTATTTTAAAGGGGGAAAAGAAATCTCACATTTTCTTAACAGCTGTTTTAAATTGAAACTACATGAGTTTAGACATCTGAACTGGCCCTGAATAAAGACAGCATACTTTTATTTGTTTAAGAAATCTTTTGGATTATCAAAAGGAATTAGGTTTTCTTACAAAATTAAGATCGGAGACCCAAATTATCCCTACACTGGGTTTAATACATATGCATCCTGGCAGACAAACCTTTATCTGAGGGAGTCCCTGAATCATATTTCTTGTTCACTTTTACATTTAAGAGGCAGGGATCTAGTGGTAATTGTGCTATCTCCAGAGTGACAGATTTCACATTTTCTGCACTACTGAGCACACACTATACATACAACTACTAGAGTACCATGCTGACTGGATAAGCCCTTTCAACAGTATTACCACTACAACAATGATGAAAATGGTACAGTAGTTTTCTTGGTGTGAAAACTTGACATGGTTTCATTAACAAAATGAAATATAACAAAAGCAACAGAGCCAGTAAAGCTTACATTATGGTATAGAAAGGAAATCGTACAAAATAGGGCTGGAAGGGATCTCAGGAGGTCATCTAGTCCAACCCACATTCAGGGCAGGATCATCTCTTCAAAGCATCTAGTGTTTGTGAATATCTTTCCATTTCACTTACTCTTGAGGTACTAGCCCAATCCACTTAGAGCATTACAATTCAGGAATTATAATAATTTAAACCTCATAATAGAGAGTATAGTATCTGTCTAGATAGCATATATGTTGGTCTCCTGTTACAGAACATACAACAAAGGAAACTAGTAGTTTTAATTGCAGACATATAAACCTATAGTACCAAGACTGGTTCATTAAGATATTCAAGCAATGAATTTACTATTTGTTGCTGCTAACTACAGCACAAGACTATTCCCCTGCAGGCATCTCCTAAACATCTGTGTCATGGAACTAGGCTCCTGAGAATGGAAAATGGAAGTGGCAGGTCGGTGCCATATTTATAAAATCAATTACATTTAACAAAAAACACGAACCAAATACATCCTACAAATCTTACCTAAATGAAAAGTGATAAATAAAGCAGTGATAAAAATCTTTGAGGATTTCAGACTTGCTTGAAAGACTGAAATCTCAGTACCAAGAGTCAGGGACAAGACCAAGGCTATGCAAAATTTTGTATAACATTTACAAAATATATTGGAATCTTTAAAAAAATACCTCAGAGGTTTTAATCTTCTATAATATAACTTTGCTGAGACTTGCCATTTCTCTGTATAAAGTAACTATTTAAAACAAACCAAACCCTGTTTTCTTACACACATGGGAAGTCTTTAAAAGACCAAAAGGTATTGTTTTATACTGTATCAGCCTCTTTTGAGTTTTTTAGTGAGTTGCCTTCTTGTTGGCATTGTACCTTATGCGTTGGTGTGGAAAAAAAATTCAGAAGTCAGGTGCCTGTCACTATATGGAAAATAAATTAAGTGGGTAGATGACTGTAATTTAGGCACCTATGCTGATATGTAATGATGAATGTGGCTATATACAACAAGTAGCAGAACATAAAATATGGTCACAAGAATAGCTCGTCTTACTGACAATCTGTATTTTCATTTTATACTCATTAAGCAGAATTTACATTAGCAAGTCTTGAAAAGATGAATGACCATGACCTTGGAAATAATGTGAATTATGCCAATGAGCCTACTGAAGGAAGAATTATTTTATCACTAAACACAAAAAAGCCTGTTATGAAACAAAAGGTATAAACACTGATCTTTAGCATCTGACAAATTTTCAATTTCACAAGCTATTCAGTGAAGAATGCAGTTTAAAACACAATGAAACAAATAGCACAAAAACCCCATTACATCACATTTCATAAAACACAACAGCTGAGCACTCACAAATATTCCCAAAAGTAAAATAAGAACCGGCTAACTAGCATAGGAGCTGAATTCACAGATCAATATACAAATACTGAACAATGTCTCAATGAAAGAACAGGTTTCTTTCTTTTAGTAAAGTATTTTCAACAAGTGCGAATAAATAAGTCCTATACACTAAGCCTCAGCACAAGGCTCCATATTATATGGTTCTCTCTCAGGCTACTACACCAGGATTCCAATTACAAAGACTTACATTACATAAAACCTTTCTGACAACAGTACCTCATTTGTAAAGGGCTAAAAGGTTGGCCCCCAAAAGTAGCCTAATAAGTTGAGTGCAAGGTATTGCTTACATTATTTTTTAAAGATACATATGGGGGAATCTACAATACATTTGTCTAAATCATGAGACACATTAAGAACCTATGAAACTGCAAAAATGTAAAAACATTGAGCAGTAAGAAGCTGGAGCAAAGTAGCTGTGTGCTGGCTGCCACTTTAGTATTTAAAATGTTGCTCCTGTAAAATTAGATGCTTATTAGGAAAAGTTTAGTGTTTTCTCCTATTAACAATTGACATATTACCAGTTAAACACTGACTTCCACAAGAATTTTACAAAAATTGTTTCAAGTATCCTTGTTTATCACAGTGAAAATGTAAGACCAAAATGCAAATGTTTAAGTGAATGATTAAAAGTTTTAGATGAAAAAGGCAAAGGTACTAAATCAAAACATATAAAAATGCTTCAACGCATTTCCTTCATGTGATATGAATAGAAAGGTTATCTGTAAAAAGTTAGAAAAATTAAAATAAGTTACATATTTAAGTACACTTTCCCTTCAACGTTTTATATAAAAAGTCAGAATAGTGTACCATTTGAATATACACAGAGTAAAAATGCATGGGTGCTGCAGTCATCTTTTCTACATGTCTTCTCAGCAGAATGCTTGTTGCAGCTATTTCATTTATTTAAGACCATCTTCAGAAATCTCTCAGTATACCCAGCTAATTGGGACCCACTGTGGCTCCAACCTTAATTTCTCTATAGCAGTCTGTAGTTTCTCAAAGGCTTTGTCTAGATTGTCATTTACAATGGTCAGATCAAAATAGTGGTTGTATGCTCTCTGAATCCGGGCGCTTTCATCTACTGTTTTTTTCAAATCAGTGTCCTGTGAAAAACATTTGAAACCAATTAAAATCTATAACATGGGCAAGCTGCTACAAGTTCATAAAAAGATAACAGTAACATCAGTTTGTCAAGCACTGCAACTCGCTTCTAATTTTAGCTGTAATACTGAACAAGCAAAAGTTCATGTATTACAAATATAAAAGTTCATGTATTACAAATATACATAAAAGCTTAATTTAAAATATTTTGAGGGAGATGAAAAAAGTTCCAATTAAAGTGATTAGATTACTGTTAAGCATTACACCAAAGTTTGTACCCCCTCTTTAGCCAAAGCGCAGAAGGATGTTGCAATTTTGAGCATACACAAGGATTCTCCATGGAAAGACCCTTCCAAATAGTTTCCTGTTCTGCGCAAGCAACTGTCTGTGCACAGGGCGCACAGGTACAGTTCAGGAACAACTGAGGCAGCCAGTTTTAGAAACCTTGTCCCTAAATATATCTGAATTTCAACAGAGACTGCTACAAAAGAAAGAATTTCAATACATGATTTTTTAAAACTCATGTTTCAATATCATGGCATGAACTCTGGAAACCCTTGCTATTTTGGTCTACATTTCACCCAGTCTTTTCATCTGCACACATCCATTTCCTTGTAGGTCGCTACTGCACCTATTACTGCTGACACAATGCGAGCCCTATTTCAAGACTGCAGCCAAAGATTCTGTGGACCAAAGAATAAAGTGCTAAAAAGCCATTGTAGAAGTATCAGACATGGCAGAAGTGTCACTTTGCATCCTTTGTTTTCTACTTCATTAGTCCTGGATTACCCACATATAGCTTTGCCAAGAAAGACATGTCAAATCACTTCTGCATACAGGCAGTTAATAAAAGCCTGTGATCACCACTCAACTGTTCCTTTCCTTAAAAATAGACTTTAAGTCTCAATGTTCCTGTAAATTCACATTTAAAAGCCTACGTTCCCCACTGAGGCTTAATCAGCACTCCCTTTTCAGTTAAATAAGGAAGAAACTTATTTAGTACCCTGGGAATCAGATGGACCAGAAGAAGTAGGGACCTTTGCAAGAGTTATTTATCCTAGAAATAATTAAAAATAATCCATTAATGAACAGAATTGATTCAACCCTCAGAATGTATAGCAGACATTAATTTACTCTGCAAGTGCTGCATGAAGAGATTAAATGGAAACAAATACACGTGCACAGGTGTACACACACACACACACACACACACACACTTTTTGGGTGAAAGCTTGCAAAGAATTTTTCTGACTACTTGAGTTTGTCTAATAAAAGAGATCAGATTTACCCAAAGAACCTTATCTACCTATGTCCTTTGACCAACATGGCTACAACCTACACCCCTGAATAAAGCATGCAATTAAGGATAACCACAAACCTGACAAGGAATACAGTAAAAAGAAGAGCTGGCTCCCACAAGCCATCCTTTAGATCCAGCATGGAATACCAGTTCCCTGCTTTGAGAGCATCATAAGATGCAGAATTAAGGTTTCCATTCAGGAAGAGCACACACCAACTGCTGCAGCTTCCTGAGCCTGACGAAGGGTTTTTGAACCCGAAAGCTTGCTTAATAACTATTCTCCAACCATTTGGGTTGGTCTAATAAAAGATATCAAATTCGCCCAAGGAACCTTGTCTGCCAGAATTAAGGTTGCACATTCTTGTGCACGAGACTCCCTAGTTTGAAAAAGGAAAATCTAATCTGTACAATTTACCAGCACTTAGTCATGAATCATCAGTAGAGTTTGAACCTTGAGCTATCAGTGTTGCAGCACAGACTGCTTGTACCAAAGCTACATAGTAGGGCTGTGTGAAGCTTTGGTCACCGATTTGATTCGGAAAAGATTCGGCCCGATTTGGCAGCCAAACTTCCAAATCCAAATCAAATCGGGAGACCCGTTAAAAGGTCCAAATTGAATCTGAAGCCTCCAAATTGAGAAGATTTGGAGATTCGGATCGGCCAGGGAGAGCCAGGCACACCTGGGCAACTGCAAGTTCTCCTGTGGCTTCTCCGGCTGTGCCTGCCTATGCTCGGGTGGAGGGAGCCACAGGACAAGCCCTGGATGCCCTGCCTGGCCTCCTCTGCCACCTGGCTCCCAGCACTTAAAAAAAAAAGCCCTGCACTTATCGACTGCAGCAGTGAGGATCAGGGCCTGAGAGCTCGTGTCAGAGCCCCCCCATGCAGCTCGGGGGAGTGGGGATCTCCCCTGCCCTCCTGGCATCTGTCTGGCAGCTGTCACATCGTGCAGATGCAGTGCAGCACTGTGTGCTGTCTGGGAGCTGAGGCAGCTCCAGGAATCATCCAGAGCCCGGCACTGCTCAGCCCCAGTGGCCCCAGCTCCCAGACAATGCGCAGTGCCCTGCCAAGCCGTGCTGCACCCACGCCATGGGGCAGGTGCCATGCGGATTCCAGGTTGGGGGGTGATCCCTGCTGCCCTGCGCTGCATGGAAGGGCTCTGCCACGAGCCATCAGAGGCCCTGATCACCACTGCTGCAACCAGTGAGTGTGGGGCTTTTTTATGTTTATTTTTTGAAGCGTCGGGAGGCTGAGGCTGGGCAGGGGATGGGGCCAGCCAGGGCAGCCATGGGAGCTTCTCCCATGGCTCCCCCTGCCCAGGGATAGGCAGGCACAGGAGGAGCCACAGGAGAACCTGCAACCACCTGGCTGTGCCTGCCTCTCCCCAGCTGATCCGAATCGGCGTCAGATATCCAATTCGGATTCGGCCAAATCGAATGGGGACAGAGATTCAAATCACAGAATTGAATTACTGTCCTCTGAATCAGCTGAATCCGAATCTGAACTGAATACTCCCCTGTTCACACAGGCCTACTACATAGCTGTTAACTGGCATCAAGAGGCAGCTGCTTTCTCAGAAGGGAGCAGCAGTAACGGGTACATGCTGCTGAGTCCAAGGAATGGTTAGGGGAAACAGCCCAGGCCAGGCTGCTCCACCAAGCCTCTGGAGTCAGGTGGGGAGAGTTCCTATCTCATGCCCTGGCCCCAACTAGGGGGAACTGGGGTCATATCCTGGGTCCTGGGGTGGCTTGTAATAGCCAGTTCTTTTTCACTTTCCTGGACCTCTAAAAAGGTAAGGGACCTGCTTTTCCTTCTTGGCACCCTTCCTCTTCTACTCTGATAGGTCTGCGCTAATCCCAAATACAGTATGTGTTGCGCCTGTATCAGTGCCATTAGCCTGGCCTCATTTGGCCCACTGTATTACTCAGGGAAGATTTGATGATTTCTACTCTCTCACAATTTAACACTTTATAGATTCATAGATGTTAGGGTCGGAAGGGACCTCAATAGATCATCGAGTCCGACCCCCTGCATAAGCAGGAAAGAGCGCTGGGTCTAGATGACCCCAGCTAGATACTCATCTAACCTCCTCTTGAAGACCCCCAGGGTAGGGGAGAGCACTACCTCCCTTGGGAGCCCGTTCCAGACCCTGGCCACTCTAACCGTGAAGAAGTTCTTTCTAATGTCCAATCTAAATCTGCTCTCTGCTAGCTTGTGGCCATTATTTCTTGTAACCCCCGGAGGCGCCTTGGTGAATAAATACTCACCAATTCCCTTCTGTGCCCCCGTGATGAACTTATAGGCAGCCACAAGGTCGCCTCTCAACCTTCTCTTGCGGAGGCTGAATAGATCCAGCTTCTCTAGTCTCTCCTCGTAGGGCTTGGTCTGTAGGCCCTTAACCATATGAGTGGCCCTTCTCTGAACCCTCTCCAGGTTATCCGATCCCTCTTGAAGTGCGGCGCCCAGAATTGCACACAGTACTCCAACTGCGGTCTGACCAGCTCCCGATAGAGGGGAAGTATCACCTCCTTGGACCTATTTGTCATGCATCTGCTGATGCACGATAAAGTGCCATTGGCTTTTTTGATGGCTTTGTCACACTGCCGACTCATGTTCATCTTGGAGTCCACTAGGACTCCAAGATCCCTTTCCACTTCCGTGCCACGCAGCAGGTCATTCCCTAGGCTGTAGGTGTGCTGGACATTTTTCCTCCCTAGGACATCCACCCCTCCTCCTGTGTCCAGGCGTTTCGTAACCTGGTCATAAAAAGAAACTAGATTGGTCAGGCACGATCTGCCTGCCACGAACCCGTGCTGGTTTCCCCTCAGCATAACTTGTCCTGCCGGGCTCTCACAAATGTGAGCCTTGATAATTTTTTCAAAGACTTTGCCAAGGATGGAGGTGAGACTGACTGGTCTATAGTTGCCCGGGTCGTCCTTCCTCCCCTTTTTAAAAATGGGGACCACGTTGGCCCTTTTCCAGTCCTCCGGGACTTGGCCCGTGCGCCACAAGCGTTCAAATATTCCCGCCAGTGGCTCTGCAATGATGTTGGCCAGTGCCTTCAGCACCCTCGGATGGAGCTCATCCGGGCCTGCCGACTTAAAGGCATCCAGTTCTTCCAAGTGACTCTGCACCATCCTAGGGTCTACGCATGGTAGTCTGGCGCTTTGCTGCTGCCTCTCTACAACCCCAGTGAGAGACTTGTCATGCCCCTCACTTAGGAACACTGAGGCAAAGAACTCGTTGAGGAGTTCAGCCTTGTCCCCTCTGTCCATCACCAATTGTTTCTGATTGAAAATTGCCTTATAAAATTGCCTTATATTTTAGGTAAATCTGAAAAAATGTGGTAGAACAAAGAAAAATAATTTTGGTAACATGAGATAATTCCCAAACATTTTTTTGCTGCAAATAATGGAAATGTGAGCCTCAAAAAGAGGCTATAAAAGATTCCTTCATCATGGAAAGGATTGCTGCCAAGACCCTGGCATTATAAATCCATGTTATTTAAAAATCTATATATTTCCTACTAAGTCTCTGGATCTATTTAAATTACACTTAACTATGTAATCAATCATAAACCATGCCTGCCCCTTCTTTAGTGAAACTAAGATCTTTCTTTTTTGAGTGTAATTTAATTTTGAGTGTAATTTAAATGGAAAAATGTTTAAGAAAAATCTGTTCAAAACAGAATTGTAACTAAGAAAGCATTGGCTTACAGTTAGAAGTTTTGTTGTAATTCCAGCATCCACAACAGCCTTATGCATGGCACGCAGTGTTTCTAACTCTGGAGCAGCAATAAATACGACATAGGGCATAAACTCTGAAGTCCTCAATACTTTCAGGGCCTAGAAACAAAAATATTATTTACTTGAACTAAAAAAAAAAAAAGAAAGATTTGCATTTCTCAGCCACCAAACAGTAAAATATTACAATTCTAGTAGGGTATCATTAACACTTCACTCCTACCCTATCTTTAAAATGTCACTAAGCCAAAAGACAGCTTGAGATCCCCTTTTGAAACTGTCAACACCATTCATACTTTAGCTCAGGGATGTCAAACATCTGGCCTGAAGAGCTATTTTACCCAGCCCACCTGGCTATTGGTGGGTTACCAAAAGTGTGTGCTTGTGTGCATGTGGGGAGGGGGCGAAGGAAAGGGCGGGCACTTGAGGTGCCTGGGGGTGGATCTGTTCATCAGTGTCAGTACAGTCCTTGCTCACCTGACGGCTGCCAGTCTTACTGCTGCTTGTCCTTGCTAGTCCCACCACTGTACCCACCATTGTCCCACCACTATTCTTACTGCCACCTTATGCCTGGATATGGCCCTCAAAAGAGCACTGCAAGTCTTGAGCTGGTGTGGGGCATGGGGTTAGTGTGACCGCTCTTTAGTCCAACACGTTCTGATCAGCGATGCAAAACACACTCTGATTTAATCCTTCACAAAGTCTGACCCAGCCCTATAACCTCTTCTAGCTCCAAGTGGCAGAGATTTAAAAAAAAAGGAAAAAATAAAAGAAAAAAAGGAACCTGTGTTTGCCAAGGAAAGACCAACTTAAATCTTCAAGCTTGACATACACCTCTCCATGTTATTCATTTTAGTCCATGTTACTCATTTTAGGGCAGTGGTTTTCAACCTTTTTTCATTTGTGGACCCCTAATAAATTTCAAATGGAGGTTAGGGCCCCTCTGAATTGTAAGTGTGGTTATTCACATACTTTTGACTGATAATAGTCATCTTTTGCAGACCCTTTGGACAGGTTGAAAACCATTGTTTTAGGGTGTAGTATTACAGACAACATACCTGTGGGTTTACATCCAAGATGCATGTCCTTCCAGTCTGAACCACTTCAAGGATAGAATCTATTTTGGTGCCATAAAGGTTCCCTTCATATTCTCCATGTTCTAAGTACCTGCCAGCTTTAATATCAACCTCCATTTCAGCTCGTGACACAAACCTGTATGCTTGCCCATCTTTTTCATCATCTCTTGGCTTTCGTGAAGTAACTAAACATCAAATTGTTAACAAATCACAAACTAGATATAGAAAACTACAATATGCAGTACATAAACACTTAGATTAGATTTACTGTTAAGTTACTGTATATTTGTATAGACTCAAGCTTAAAATCTCTTAATACAACCCTGCCTATTCCATCTGTTTTTATTCTCTAATCCCACATTTTATCCTACTTTATCTACCCTGTTATTTGCCTATTTCTTCTCCATCATTAGATCTTATTCATTCCTTATTCTATATTTTTTCATTTTTCCCCTTTACCAAACAATAGATAAAATTTCAAAAGCACTTAAAGGGACATAAAAGTCAATAGAACCTATGCTCTTACATGCCAAAGTCACTTCTGAAAATAAAATGTTTGCAATCTCCAACCTTTCCATCCAATCCCTAAATGGTTGTTTCGCTCTAAAATACTCAGGGCCTATCTATATTGTACCCGTAGTGAAGTGAAGAGTTACCTTACGCTCACTTGGGAACTGGAACTAGACTAACCATGGAAGCGCAGAGCTCAATACTTGCTTAGTTACCCTGCTGCTTAGAGTAATTTGTCACTTCTCAGCAAGTGACTAACAAACAAACATAAAATATTTTATCATAATTTGCATCTTCATCATTATGGAGAACTGTACATTTCACCATGACGCACCATATGCTGTTGTGATGTTACTATTTAGATTTGCTTAGCATCAAAGAGCTCTAGTCGCAAATGCAGCCTAAACAATGGTATCAAATCCTACAATAATTAATAGGATAAAAAAGCACAGATGGACTATATAATTAAGCTGAATAGTCTGAAATAACAGTTCAAAAGTAAGCAATAACATACACTGTATCTATGACAGGCCTATAAATTCTGCAGTCTGCATTGGGGGAAAGGTTGACATGGTACTGCTTTCAAGTGGATCCTAACTCAATGCCAAGCATCTAAATATGTACATATTCCAAAAGAATGGAAATCAATATTGACAATATTTGAGAATAAGAGTACATCACCTTAACAAAAAAAATCTTTCATGAAAAAATGAATAAAGTTTATTACTTAAAGAAACTGAGTGGCCTCTCTAAAGCTATTCCTCCTTTCAAATAGGAATATATGTTTGGTTCTGTTTATATGCACACACACTTCTATCTATCTATAACCATATATACAAATAATACTGTATACACAGTTATTATTTATCTTTAGACAAATTACTATGTTAGCTTGGTTAAACAGATTTAAACTTCACATTTTTGGTAGTATGTTGCTTAGCTATAACTTGCTTTTAATAGGAACCACACTATTTATGCCTGGTGTAGTGCCCGAAGACTGGAAGAAGGCCAATGTGGTGCCTATCTTCAAGAAAGGGAGGAAAGTGGATCCGGCTAACTATAGGCCCATTAGCCTGACTTCTATCCCGGGGAAGATCTTAGAAAAGTTTATTAAAGAGGCCATCCTAAATGGACTGGCTGACGCCAACATCTTAAGGGATAGCCAGCACGGGTTTGTTGCGGGTAGGTCTTGCTTGACCAATCTCATTTCCTTCTACGACCAGGTGACCTATCACCTGGACAAGGGAGAAGAGATTGATGTCATATATCTTGACTTCAAAAAAGCCTTCGATCTGGTTTCCCATGATCACCTCTTGGAGAAACTGGCCAATTGTCACCTTGGGTCCTCCACGATCCACTGGCTGGAAAATTGGCTCCAGGGTCGGACCCAGAGGGTAGTAATCGATGGAAGTCACTCATCGTGGTGTCCTGTGACCAGTGGGGTCCCCCAAGGCTCTGTCCTTGGACCCATACTGTTCAACATCTTCATTAATGATGTGGACACTGGAGTCAGAAGCGATCAGAACTGGCCAAGTTCGCCGATGACACCAACCTCTGGGGCAAAGCATCCACACCAGAAGACAGGCAGGTTATCCAGGCTGACCTGGACAGGCTCAGCAAGTGGGCGGACGAGAATCGGATGGTGTTCAA
>NW_005842220.1:1041465-1044011 GCF_000455745.1 Alligator sinensis
CATATGCAGGGGGTCGGACTCGATGATCTATTGAGGTCCCTTCCGACCCTAACATCTATGAATCTATGAATGGTCATAAACTACTACAAGACCATTTTAGGCTGGACATAAGGAAGAATTTCTTTACTGTCCGAGCCCCCAAGGTCTGGAACAGCCTGCCACCGGAGGTGGTTCAAGCGCCTACATTGAACACCTTCAAGAGCAAACTGGTTCTTATCTTGCTGGGATCCTATGACCCCAGCTGACTTCCTGCCCTTTGGGCAGAGGGCTGGAGTCGATCTTCCGAGGTCCCTTCCAGCCCTAATGTCTACGAAATCTATGAAGTACCTAATCAACTGACCAAGAATACTCTTAAGTTAAATTATATTAATATTGGCACATATATTAATTGTGAGATGTCACAGTTGCAAATAATGTGATTTTAGACAATTAATTACTCTTCATGCTATATATTATCTTTTGCCTACACAGGTTATTGTACTGATTTCCAACCCATGCCCCTATGAAGAGATTATATTGTTATGCTAATATTGCACACTTATATTAGCACAGCACAATATTATATAACATAACACAATATTAATAGATATACATATTGATTCTTCTGGTACTGGCCAGGGTGATGGTTTAGAAAGGTTTGCAGAGGGAAATAAAACTGGGACTCCCAGGACAAACCCTTCTGTTTTCCTTGCACTGGGCACAAATTTCCCTGCATTATCTGTAAGTGCTAGCTCTCTCCATCTTAGGCTAGGCAGACATTAAAAAACGCCTGAGGTGGAATCAGTCACAGTTACATGGTTTTCTGTAAGCAGCGTGGTTTAGATCTGTAGCAGCAAACAGAACGCATGTTTAGTGGGTGTGGGAAGAATAGAGGCATGCAGGCTGCCTGTCTTAAACCGGGTTCCAATATTTTTAAACCAGTCTGTGTGCTGAACTTCTGTTCTGTTACAGGTTTAAACTGGTTTCTGATCACTTATACTGGTAAAAGTGTAATGTCTGTACCTGGCCTTAATGCTAGTCCAATTACTTGCCTATGGGAAAAAAGAATAGATCAGACGGATCTAAGAATTATAAATGGTTGGGAAGAATGCATACAGAACTTGAAGTTTGACTTGAGAGTGCAGCCATTAAGGGGAGAAAGCAATTGTGAAAAGCATTAGGAATATAATATATCTATCCTGACTTATTTAATGGTAAACTGGACCCAACAGATTTCACAGAACAAAATACTGATAGTTTGATGCATTTCTTTACACTTTTCTTTTAGTTTGTGCAGAACTTGTATAAGGACATGTTGAAGTGAGTCAGTCACCAAAAATATGAAAAATGAAGAATAAATTGAGTGATAAGCATGTACCTCCAAAGGAAACTGATGAAGACCTAGTGGCATCACTGCTGTATAACTCCCCTTCAAATTAGAGGAAAAAAACTGGGCAGGTGAATTTATGTAAGGGAGGATGTGCCTCAAAGTCAGAATACTTCAGGGAGGCAACTACACCAGAACAAGTTGGTGTAAGGCACCAGCTTTTGATGAATGACAAAATATCAGCAGTCAGGCACATAGTTGTGATAATGGGAACATGAACCGGATCAGTGGATGTCATTTTCAAAGATGACTTAGTAATGAGAAAAGTATCAGTAAGACTCCAGTCACTGTTGTGCCCAGTAAGACTCACAACCTCTCAAAAGGCAAAGCAGAAATGATTATTATATTGGTGAACTGCTGTGCTTCCAAGAAGCCACCAAGAACAATCGTCATGGAAGGCTGATTTAAAGAGCACTGATTTTCCAGGACAATGAATCACCCCACATCTCAGGTTGTAAAGACCAGAGCAACCAAACAGGGGTTTGAAATGCTTCACCATCCAGTCCATTCATTAGATGTGGCTCACTCCAACTTGCACGTGACCACAAGTTAAAGACCTTTGTGGAAAGAGTTTCAGTGATGATAATGAGGTGGCTAGTTTTTGAACATGCAAGACAGACTTCTACCAGAGAAGCATGGCTGCACCTAGCTGCACTGGACCAACTACACTGCTGTCAAGGAAAATTATATTGAAAAACAGTCTCTCTCTTCCTCCCCCTCCATTTCCTTTCCAGCAAATACACACAAAGGGAGACTTTTTTGTCACAGAAAACAGGATCATAAACTGTGTGTAATTGCCCAAAACAACAGTTATGCAGCTGTATGTATATACATTTAGGTGCATAAAGGGAAACAGGAATAGAAACAGGTGACATCCTTCACTGCCTTTGTGCTGCCGTAAAAATTAGGAAGGCACAAATGCCAGGCAAACAGATGTCCATACCCTTGTTGCAGTCGCTATTTGTGGTGCAACAAAGCTGGTATCAATTTGTGCTGCTTTAAGCAGCGGCTGTCTGTTTATTTTATGGCATGAAAGCATGGGCAGCTCAGAGCTACCTACACTCTCCAGCCATGCCTGGCAGGCATTCCAGGGTTTTGAGGGACCTAATCCTATGCACCCTGGGAAATCCTGGGCAGGATTGGGCCCCAAAAGCTCTGGGAGTTCCTGCCTAGCTTTCCC
>NW_005842220.1:1044039-1069114 GCF_000455745.1 Alligator sinensis
TTTCCCTACTTACAGAGATGTGACCTCAAGGATTTTTGAAGTGCACCTCAGTAAGCAGGGGAAGTCAGGGTTTCCTCACTCATACACATCCCCCAACTACCCTTGCTTACTTAGGCATACCCTGGAGATTCCAGGGGCACATCTCAGCAATCAGAGAAACCCCAACTTTCCCTGCTTATCAAGGGGCACCCCAGAGATCCCAGAGATTCTCTGCTTGCTGAGAGACAAGCCAGGCTCAAGGGGCCCAATCCTGTGTGAGAATTCCCATGGTGCACAAGACCGAGCCCCTCACACCTTACCAGAACACACACTGCTGGTTGTCCTACCCATTGGTGCTGCGGGACAACAGGTGATGTGCATGTTGCTCAATGAAACAGATCAGCTGTGCTGGGACATATCCCAACACAGCTGCTCCACTTTGTTAGACAATGTCTATTTCTACCCTATGATACTGCCATTAGAGTCTCTGGGGTTAAATCTACATATTAAATTTCAAAAGAACTTCGCAAAAATAAATTGGGCATTTGGAAAAAATAGAGTTCACAGGCAAAATTTCACTAAGTGTTCATTATTATAATTTGAGGAACTTTTAGAATCACTCAGCCACTGAAGATGATTGACATTCTAGAAAACACAAGGCATATATACTGGAGTAATATTGCCAAATGTATGTATTGGAAATTATTTCCTCAGCATAAGCAGACAAAGTTTTGCTGTTCCAATTCATTGGAAAGACTGATTAGAGAAAATTAAATATACTATCATAAAATCGAACCCTCGTTACTTCCAAACTGAGATACTGGGATATGGTTCAGATTAGAGTAGGTTTTCTAGATGAGTCATCAGTTTCTGGAAATAGGATCTTATAATGGGAGTGCTGACAACTTACATGGCACTGTAGTTCCAAACCTAGTAGGATTCAATACTATAAACCTATTTTTCAAGCTTCTTCGACCAACTCCCTGGGCCCCTATTAAGACCAACGTCTTCCTCTGAAAAGGAGGCATTTTGGCTACCTCTTCATAAATCTGGATTTCATGCCGGTCAAATTCTACACAGAAAAAAAATGAACAAAATACAGTTCAAGTCATTATTATATATATTGAAAACTTCAGCAATTCTGTTCTGTATGCTCATATCACCTATTACTTTGAAAAAAAATTCAAGTCTGGTATTTTGAGCATAATATTCCTGTGTTAACAGAAATAGGAACACAGCAGATTCCTTCAGTCACAGTAAACTTTTAAAACAGAAATTCTTCAGCAGAGGTTTTTTTAGGACGTTTAGATAATTATCACAACTTGACAGTACTAACTG
Organism: Alligator sinensis; assembly: GCF_000455745.1. Lineage (NCBI taxonomy): Eukaryota > Metazoa > Chordata > Crocodylia > Alligatoridae > Alligator > Alligator sinensis. The sequence goes on from NW_005842220.1 coordinate 1,045,357, forward strand.
CTGTCCTAAAATTTTTATAGAAATACCCTTTGAGTCTTTATTCGGTCTTCTGATGCATGTCTCAACACCAATACTTTTCCTTTGAGATCATGACTTAAAAACTCAAAAGTTATATACCTACAAGTTTCTGAACTACCTGCAAACCAAGATTGCCTATTTTATCTGAGAACCTTCTGCTATAACAGAAATGCTTTAGCATGATACTGGGCACTGCAGATTAAACTAAATTTAAAATGCAGATGCAGAAATTTTACAAAATTCTGGACTGCCCATTATAACACTGGAGCTAAAAGTAAAGAAAAAAGGGAAAAAGTACCTGCATTTCTGGTTGTGAGGTACATCATCTTTTTCTTTTTTTTACTACCTATTGTCCCACAAAAAGGGCCTGAAAATAAGCAGAGGCAATAGTACTAGAAGCTCTTAAAATGTTGTAACTTCTTGTTAAATATCTTTTCATAGTGGCTTATTCAATATAAATGTTGGAATTACATCTACACTCATATTTTAAAGGATCACTGCAAATTATTTTTTAAAACCAGAAACAAAACATGTACTTCTGCGAAGAGACTAAATACTACCCTAACATTTTATATACATTATGTGATTTAATAGGGCACATAAAAGTAAATGTTCTGCATTAAGCTACCAGAAAACAAAATTTATAAAAATAATCAAAGAACATATAGTTGTCAGGAATTATTTATATGCAATTTCAAAAGCAACGTAAAAAACAACAATAAAATGGGCACACCATGGCTGATTTTCCTATCTTTCCTACTTAATTTACCAGCAGGTCGTAAACAAAAACTCAAGAGTTAATATACATTTTGATCCTTGATCTTCCAGTCAAGGTCAAGATATAAAGATGCCCGAAATAATTAGTAATCACTTTCTGGACTGAAATCATATATAGACCTTCTTTTAGAATGCATCTACGTAAGAAAAAAAGGAAAGAGCATGATTCACAGAGAACTGTATGTGCATCAAGCCTTACCTGAATTGTCCCAGTCCCTTCTAACAAATGCCTTCCTCTTCTCTTCCAAGAACTGGCTAGGAATGAGGCCTGCACTTCCTCCTTCTTTGACATGGCTAGCCTGGAAAGAAATTAATAAGCTATAAATCCTTTCACAAATATTTTAAACCTCAGTCCTGTAAACCAACAAAGTAGGAAGTTTTCCCTCAGATGTTCATCCTGAAAGATGATTTCCTGAAAATATAACTCCTTTATCACACTATCAAGCTTGGATTTCTTAACTCTGTATATTGATGAATTTGTGGTCCTCAGTATATTTTAGGCTCAAAATATTTAACAAAATTAAACATACTTTGTTTAAAATATGGTGTAACTTTTTAGGTGCTCTGCCATACATGTGCACTTATCCTACATACTTGCTGGAATTGAGATTCTTTATGTTAGATATGATTTTAAATACAGACTACTGGTTTTATTTCTTTTTTTTATAATTTCATAAACGTATTGTCGTATTTTCCTCATGCCTAACCATCTTGTCAAGTACTAACATCTTTGAACAGTCTGCTGCTTTTATAAGTTAATTACCATATCCAAGTTTCATAAACCAAACACACTTCCTGGTTATGAAGATTTAAAATTCAGATATTCACTACAGAAATCAATGTAAGGCAAAACATTAAACTGGCAACAAGTCTAAAACACAAAAGTTCACAATTTGTAGTTTTGGTCCCCTGACAGCAGCTAGGTAGGTCTTTTGAAAGGAATTTTATAAAATTTGACTGTGTTATATTTACATCTTATTAGTAACTATATTAAATGAAGTTAAGGTCTTTCTTTGTCCAGTCAAGACATACTGGATGGTCTGGTCTCTGGCTGAAGAAATTCAGTGTCTACTTTGGTATATCTGCTAGTTAATACTTACAATATACCACATCCTTGCTCATGAGGTCAGCAATAGAGTGAAATACAGTAACCTTCTAATAGGGGCTTGTGTAAGAAAGCTTAATTTATTTTGTCTGGGATCCTATAAATTGCCACTTGTATGAGCTTGAAAATACAGACAGGAGATAGAATGCAAGCTGAATGTCTAGTCTATTAAAGGAGGTTCAAAGCCCTTAATTTCTGCAACTTAACTGACTTGGGTAGCAGGAGTTATTTTGTTCATTTTTGTGTACACTTTTATTTCTGTAGCTTATTATAAGTATAATTTAGCCATTAAAAACCTTTGCTTTGATAGTCTTCTGGCACACTCAAATACTATAAACACTATAGAGCATTAAGTGAATTATGTCCAACTGGCCACTCCTTATGCAGAAGGAGAAGCAAAAAGTTTTATAATTTGAGCTGGAACTATAAATCAAGACCTTCAAAACTGTAGTTCTAACTCCACTACTGATTTGCAGCATGTTTTGAATAAGTGGATTTCTTCAGCAGGGGTAAAAATCAACTCACTTAACCTTGCAAGGGTGCTGGTGATGATTAACATTTCCATAGGGCTTGAAACTGTACAGTGCTTAGAGCAGTGGTCTCCAACCTTTTTAAATGCCAAAAGGTGATTTAAAAAAAAAATCACCTACTTAAAAGCAACCCAAGATCTACCATGCGCCGCTGCCATCCCCTTCCCCCGCCCAGCAGGTAAGTCTGTGGGGAGGGAAGGTGGGGGGCAGATAGAGGAAGAGGGAGAAAAAATTATTTGGGGGCACCCCTCCCCAGCAGGTAAGTCCCACCCAGCCAGGACCTCACTCAACTTACCCCTGCTCCTGCCTCTGTGGCACTGTCCCTGACTGCGGGGGCCCCAGTCTAGCCCCCACTCCTTCCCTCTCCTACGAACCAACTTGCTGGGCTGAGGCATGCACGTGCATTCACGCAGGCACTCAGCCCCCACCCCAGCCTCAGATCGACTCTAAGAGGCTCCAAGATCTACCACAAGAGGCTCCAAGATCCACTGGTTGGCAAGCACTGGCTTAGAGGGAACAGGTGCTAAGTGGACTCTCTGTAAAAGGTACTGATCATATCTGTGATATCCTAAACTGAATAAACTGTTTAACATTTCAAACATTACTGAATATCAATGCACACATATATGTGGCACCTCACAGGCACTAAAGAATATTTTGGAAGTGGAAGAACTAGCTTTTTCAGAACAGCTGGCAGAAAGGAAGGACTTCCACATTCACTGTCAAAGGTAGGCTTACTATATTCAATACAGGCATCCTATAATTTAATACTCTATTGCTGGAAATTATCCATCTTCAACTGATGTTTGGAAGCTAACATAATTATGAAGACAAACAAATAGTACTATAAAAAAGAATAAGGTGATTATATACAATACTGAAGCATAAGACTGACTGGTATATTTTTTCCAAAATGATTTTGTGATTAGAGTATGCAGTACAAGATGAATATTTCTTCATAAAACCCTAAATAATTGTATTAATGTAAAACTACTGCTTTAAAAAAAAAATGTAGCTAGTGAAGCTACCAGCATTTTACCAACCTGCCACCAATTTGGATCCTCTCGGTTTACAATCTGAAGAATCTCTCCTTTAGAAAACGTCAAACCTGCTTCTTTGCATGGGATCAGGTTGTCATTGAATGGATTGTAATCAAAATGACACTTCACAAATACCTGAAACAGAAGGTAAATTGTAAATGCAGAAAAAACAGCTACTGAAAAACAGTCTTATTACTTCATTTGTCAAATCAGTATCTTTGCTACAGGCATACTAAATTTCATTAATGGCTGTGCTTGCCTTCAGCAAGTAAAATACAAGCCATTTGAGCAGATTTAAAGAACACTGTGGCTCATGGATAAACCAACCTGGAGAGTATTCAGCTAAATTGCAATACCAAAAACCCACTAAAATTTTTTTCAAGCCATGAAAAAAAATAAAAGCCAACTGGGATGAAAAAATACTTATTTCAATATTCAAAACTGAACTTGTATTGATATGCTAACTTGAAACTAATAAGAAAGGTGAGCTATCAGATGTCAAGGACAAAGGAAGAGAAACTAAGTCTAAGGTAGACAAAGAACAATACAGAGATTACTTAGATAAGGTACATGCTTGAAAATCAGCAGGGCCTGATGAGATTCACCATAATGCACTCAAGGAATTGGCTGAAGAATGTGTAGTCAATATTATCTTTGGGTACTCATGGATGTCAGGTGAGGTCCCACAAGGCTGGAAAAAGGCAAATTTAGTGCCCATCTTTAAAAATGGTATCTAGATTGGTCAGTCTAACATCGACACTTGGAAAGATACTGGAGTATAGCAAACAACTGATTTGTAATTAGAGGAATACAAGGTGATAAGAAACAACCAGTAAGGATTTGTCAAGAGCAAGTCATGCTTAACCAACCTGATTTCCATTTAGGATGAAATAGCAGGCCTGGTAGATGGGTTGACAACTGTGCATGTGATATACTGACTTGCATAAAGATTTTTGGCCCCTTGACATTATCTTTAACAAGCTAAAGAAATATAAACCAAATAAAACTACTACAAAGGTGGGTACATAACTCGTTGGATAAACTGTGCTCAAAGAATAGCTAACAACTGATATCAAACTGGGAGGAGGTATTTGCAGATGACACCTAACTGAATGGGATAGCAGACACTTTGCAAATGGAGTAGGTTTCAAAATGAATAATGGTCTGAAAAAATGGTCTTACCAATTTTTCTATATCAAAGGAACATTTATTATTTGTGAAACTACCCAAGCCAAGGAGGCTGGTGGCAGAACTGCAGTACCTCATCACTACCCTGTTAGCATCTAACTCTTACCAAACCTTTAGCCATTTTACTGTATTCTCCAGGACACACTCTCAGGCAGCACACTGGTATGTCATTTATAAACAAGACTGAATTACAGCAATGTCCTCCATCCACTAGCAACAAAAGAACATCCAAGTTTCACAAAAGCATTTTTTACTCTACATCTGAGGTTTGTAGTTGGTCTTGCCTAGCCCCTCTATAATTGCTCAGGTATGGAAGTTTTGATTCTAGAAGATAGGTAGTTGGACCCACAGCATCCAATGACTATGTAATGCAAAATCCATAGAACTACGCTGGAGCAGAGAACAACATCCAGAACCAAGGATTACGTCCTTTCCAAAGTACTGGGCCCCCACAATCAGGGCTCCTCTTGCTTGCTTACCTGTTGCCATAGATCTTTTGAGTCTTGGCTGCCTAGTGACAACAAATTAAAGAGGAGGAGTAAGAAATGTTTTTTGCCTTGCCTAAGCCACAGTAGTTTGGACACTGTTCTGGGAAGTGGGAGACGTAGGTCACAACCCTCCGAGACTGACAGGACAAAGCCTAGAACCCAAGTCTCTCATTTTCTGGGCAAGTGCTTTTGCTTTTAGGTTAATGGACAAGAGATGGTGGCCATCACAACTCCTTTGCTTTACTTTACGAAGTCAACGCTGTCTTGCACTGGTTCTGGTAGATGTTTTCCCTCTTCGTCAGCTGGAACCCAACATGACAAAGGCACCTAAGGTTTTGTTGTGCCCCGAGGGAATGAACAATACCTACGTACCTCCCATGGAAGTGCACAAGGCTGCCAACTAATGAAAGGGATAGCCATGTCCCCACCTGGATAGTATCACTCTACTGAGCAAGATATGCACCTTTGGGAAAAGAAGAGACTATGGTCCTGAGACTTGGTAGGCAGAACAGGGCTTTAACTTCTCTGTACTTCACTTCCTCCAGCTGCAAAATGAAGCTAACACTCCTTACTTATCTATTTCAGGTAGCTGGCATCTTCTAACAAATTACATTTTTGAAGTGCAAAGGACTATTCTTACTATCCACCTTACAGAATCATGAAGATGACAAATTTTAGAAGACAGGGGTAATAAAGTCCAACTTGAATGACTGAAAAAATGACATACAGAACCAGCTATGAACTCATGAGGAAGTAGTGAACCTTCTCCACTGTTAATACAAAACCAGCTGCAAACTCATGAGAAAGTAGTGAACCTACTCCACTGTTAATACAAAACCAGTTGCAAACTCATGAGGAAGTAGTGAACCTACTCCACTGTTAATTGGAACTGTCTTAAAAGTCTAAATCTTTACAGATTATGAAGTGATAAAAGGGATTAAAGAAGACATATGATGAGAACATATAAAATGGACACAAGTTTCCAGAACAAAACTTTAAAGGCCAAATATTATTTATATAGAAAAGAAAGTAGAAAATTACATGACTGAATACATTCTCTGCACTAGGTTTCTCAATAAAAGTTAATCCATAACAACTCAAGTGCAAACTCAGCAGGTTCCGTATAATTACATTCCGATTATACAAACCTGACTTGATTGGTCAGTGTTAGTACTTGAGGCAAAATGCTCTTTAAGAAGCACAATTATTAGCATTAAGACCAGTTATCTATGTTACCAGTGACTGACATTCTCCATATTCTCCTCAATATTTCTTTTTTACTCCCAAATGCTCCAAAAGAAGAAAAGGGCAAAAATGGTGCAATTACAAAAAAAGAAAAACTCTATTTTTTATGTTGAGAAAACAATATTGAATAAATGGCTACAAAAAACAAACAAACAACATTGTCTTAAATTTGGCCCAAAATCTGCCATGAACCTTAAGTTGCATTTTAAAATGGACTTTTTTCAAAATTTCAACCAGTTCTACAGAAAATCTATGTTACACCATATCTTCTATGTCTAACATTTTTAAAAGAAAAAAATGCACAAGTTGCAACCCGATCACTTAAAGACACCATATTTACTCAAACAGAAGATGACCCGGAATATAAGATGACCCCCAATAACTAGATTCTATATTTGGAAAATTTATAAATTTGTTATAATTCTCCAGGTACAGAATCTAAGAATTGGAGGGTTGTCTTGAATTCCTCCCTCCCTCCTGCCTGACCAATGCTATATCAGGGAAAGCAGTGGCTGGCAGGGGAGGGTGGGGGGAGGTGTCACATGGTCCCCTTCCTCTCTGCCCCAACCACTTTTTCTCTCTGTAGCCTTCCTGACCTCCCTGGCACCTGCCCCTCCCACCACAGCCTGTCCCTCCCACTACTAATTCTGCCTCTTCTCCCCCCAGTTTCTGCCTCTTCTTCCCCCAACTCCCTAGTCATTACTTCTTCCCCTCCCCTCTTACCATGAGATGCTGGTCAGGCTACTCCATCACAGAGCAGGGCACGTGGAAACAGCCCCTGAATGGCCATGCACCAGTGCCAGCGCTGCTGATTGGCCGGGCAGGGGAAGGAGTTTCCATGCGCTCTGTGCCCAGGAAGACCCTAGCCTGAGTTGGAGCTGAGCTGTAACTGATAGAAAGGGGGTGGGTGGGAGAGCAGAAGCTGAAAAGGGGAAGCAGAGGGGTGGGGGAAGAAGGCTGCTGTGGGTCTGATTCTAGCCCTGACCCAGCAGCTGCCTACTCCCCTTTCTACTTTATATGCAAATATAAAGATGAGATACTTTTTCCCATGCTGATGGAGGTGGAGGGTAACTTGTCTTATATTTGAGTAAAAATGGTAGTTACAGATATATACATGCTTCAGCTGTTGCTTCTATACAAATAGAGGGAAGTGATAAACTATAGAATGAAAAAGTTAAATGATTGTATTCAGACTGCTATCAAAGGCACAAAGCAAGCAAACCAAATAAAGTAAACCCCTTTGTCCAACTCTTCATTACAGTAGACATATACCTTAGAAACAACATCAATGAAAAAGTGTTCTACAAAAAACACTGAAAATGTGATACTGACCTGTTGAGGAATAACAGTATCTCTATAGCTGGGCAGGATTTTCAGTGTGACACTACCACTAATATTTTTCAGTAGTTCTTGCAATTCTTTTGGATTATTTCCAACTTCATGGCCATTGACCTCTTTAATGATGTCACCTACATGCAGAAGACCTTGTCGATCTATCATTCCACCATGAAGGATTCGCGCTATTACCAGATCATTATTTTCTACCCTAAATGTAACCCCCTAAAGGAAATATTGAATGATACCATGAGTTTGTTTGCATTTAATTATAATTTTGCTATTTACCTACAGTTAGCTCAATAAACTGTGATGTATCCCCACTTACTTAAGTATAATGTTAACTTTAATAGTGTCCACAGGAAGTTGCTAACATATTGACAACACATCAAGTAAAAGAAAAAAGCAGCATGTGCTCTTCATCCAGGGTACTGGTACTTAAGCATGATGTAAATGAACTAAGTTTTGTCATTTCTTAAGGCCAAACAGGTCTCTTCATATTAATTACACTAGCATACTACCCTACCTAGATATTAGGTTATCATTTACCCTTTAAGAGAGAAGTATGATGGAATAATTATGTTTGCAAATAGGTGTCTACTACTACAGCATCTCTAGCTTGATTAATATTTCTATCTGAGATTATACAATACAATTATAAAGGATCAAGTGACTAAAAAGTAGGAGCAAAAACAGTAAAGGAAATTCAATATATTCAAAATACTTTTAGGCCTTAGACACAAGTAACTTTTATAGGGCTCTATATAGCCTATAGTGCTATAAAAGTTACATTCACATGTTCAGGCTGTTTGTAGCATTATAAAATGGCAAACAGTGTGACAGTTCCTGTTTGAAACAGGAACTTCTTTGTAGCACTAATTTCTTATAGTGCTACATGTAATGTTTGCACAGTTACACATAGCAATATAAAAAAATAGTGCTCCAGGGGGAAGAAGGGAGGCAGAGTGGCTGGTTCCCTGACAGCTTGCTAGAAGTAGAGCTGCTCTGTTCAGTTGATTAGCAGGGTGGCTCTAACAGCCACCATGGTGACCAAAGGTGCAGCTATGCTGGCTACGGTGGTCAATCTGCTGTTTGGCAGTCAATCAGCTGTTCAATAGCTGTTCAGTGGAGCAGGGCACTAGAAGCTGTCAAGCATAGTCCCCAGCTGTCTGTGGGGGTGGCAAGAGTGAGGAGAGCATGCCTCATCATCCTTGCAGATGGCTGGGGGCTGTCTCTATGACACCACTGCTTCCAGCTGATGCCAGCAGTGGCATCACCTGTAGGCAGCCCCTCTGCTGTGAGGTACAAGGTGCGAAAAGGAGCAAAGAGCAGCCTTCCTGGCAAGAGAATGTACCCGAGGCAACTGTCACACTCTAGTAAGTGGTTCAAACAAATCTGTGTCTAAAACTTTAATTGACATGAAAGACAAGAGTACTTATTTACAGTTACTTACTCACCAGTGGCTCCCCTGCTCTTTTGTGAATACCAAGTATACGAATGGCATCTACTGGTACTAGTTGGTTATTCGCTGAAGAATTATTCATTTCTGGGCTAGAAGGAGGGGAATCATAACACTTTGATGCCACAATATCATGGGCTTCCAAGAGTGACTATAAATTAAAAACAAAAAAAGTATTTTTACTACTAAGTACCTATAAAAAGCATTAATCTTTCAACTGTTTTTCAACACCAAAACCTTGAAACAGCATACTCAAGGTGAGTATGTTTACAATCCTTACTTTTCCTTGAATATAGTAACACTAATTTATATGATCTAACAATATATATGTAATTATGTGGCCCCCATTATAAAAACATGCAAGCAAATATAAGACTAGTCACATGGGAGGCTCAGGTGAAAGCAAAATTAATAAAACTCCAAACTCTAAGATTGCTCATCATTGCATAATTACAATAAAATTTACTGCATAAAATGCATGATAAATAGTAACTGTAAATGCTAGATATAGTGTTTGATCATATACAACACACCCCAAAATAAAATGCCTACCTTGTTTTTGAAAGACAGAATGAAGAAATAAAAGATCGTTCCTTGAGAGCTTCTGCTGGGGACAAAAGAGAAAGTGTCCACAGCTAACAGCCCTGCATGAAGCACCTGAAAATTTACTTTCACTTTCTCCTGGCAGTCTTAAGTGGCAGAAAATACTGTTACTGTATTTCCTTGATTATAACCCACACTCCAATTTCCAGCAGCTGATTTCGGGGAAAAAGTGTGTTTTGTATGCAAGCAAATACAGTTATTGTAAGTATATACATTTCTGGCATTTTTGGAAAATACATGCCTCATACTTACAAAAAACACCAAGACAGAATTCTAGTGCCATGTACAATTTGAGATGAATGCAAATTGAAAGAATAGCCAACTGGCTTAAAACAGATACTTGAACATTTCAGGTAACAGGGTTTTTTTGGTCAGTCCACATACTTAAACACACCCAATTATCATCTTCCAAAGATTTTACATTTATAGTTCTATGGTATCTTTCACTGAAAAAATCTCCTTTCCAGAATTTTATCATTATTATTGCATATTATTACTAAATAGAGAGTTGAGGTTGTTTGGGTTTCTTCACCCTGTGCATTTCCTACCTTAAATATTCTTTAAATCTGTTCTTAAAAAACAATCACTGCTCTGCATCCACTCAGTTGTAAATTATATTGTATATACAAAATCATTAGATATCTATGGAAGAAAAATTAATTTAAACCAAACCTCTTGCTAAATTTTACATTTGAGATAGCTAGTGAATTATTTCACTTTTTGTGCGTGATAGCACTTGCATATTTTAAGACAGCTATAATAACGCCTACAATGTAGCATCCATTGACAGATTAGACAAAAATAACCTTAAAACAAGTAATTTGTCTTACCTCTATTTTTAATTGACTAATCACATGTTGCAAAGGGTGCCATACTGGCAGTCAAAAGTCATGTTGTCTACCTCCCACAGGCAACATACTTAGCACAGTATAACATTTCTGTTGATATGTTTCAACCCTAACTTGAAAGGGCTACCCTTGGTTATTGATACCAATTTAGTTCTTGGCACTTGCATAAAGACTGCAAACAAGGCTGCCTATTCAACAAATTAGAAAACAAACACATAGTGGTGGCACTTTCGCTTTCTTATTACCTAAATAATTTAACCAGAACAAAAGGGCAAATGAACCCCCTGCCAAATACCCTGGGCAAAGAGGTTATTTTGTATTTCCAAAATTAAACAAACTATAATCTGTCTCCACAGAACCCACAAATTTTGACTCATCTATACTACAAACAAGTCAGGTTAGACTCACCATCAGGACATTTCCAGTATTTTTCATCCAGTCACAGTCAGTGGTCGATGAGGTTTTGGAACCATGGGCCAGATCAACCTAGCTCAGGTCCTGGAGGGGGCAGTGCTTCTGACCTGAACCGTTCTACTTCTCCCTGCCACATGGGCAAGGACCCCTCTCCTACCACCACCCACCTATGGCATGGCACATGCAAAGCCCCTCCTCACAGCCTGATCACAGTGCATGCAAAGCTTCCCCACTACATGCAAGTCCCTGCCACTCTGAGTGCCATATGTTGCAGACTCCTGCCCTAGAAGTCTACTACTCCCTGAAGATCATTTGTGTTAAACTGAAGGGTCCTACCATGTCCTTACAAGATGCCTTTGTGTCTCAAAAGAGATTCCTCCATGCCTTGCATATTTTCATACCTAATCATGACTATTTCAACCACGAGCAGCAGTTATGAGCCAGATATGTGTATTTTAGTCACAAAATTTCTTTTATCTTATTCACATAAACCAAAGTCATAAAAGTACTGCTGGGCAAGTATAATACTACCTTCAACTGAGAACCTCAAGTCATAGAAAAATACACTACCCACCTACAATTGTGAAACAACTTTTGCTGAGAAAGAAAATGCCCCAGTCTAGTAAAGCACGCCAGAGTTCAGCTTGTATTAGAGAAGTATTCCAGTTACACCCACCATTTCTGTTCACGCTAATGAAGAAACTTATGAGTCTACACTCGTTTACAGGACTGCACTCGATTAAGCTAGTGCATAACACACAGTACTGAAAACCACTAGAGAATCTTGGTGACAGACCATGGTTATACATCCATAGTCACTGCTGTACTTCCTTGCAACATTTGAGATAACTGGCCATGAATATAAAGAACTCTCTACTTTGTCAGCAGCAGATCAAGCTATAAAATGTCTTGGATTGTAAAAGCAATCCACAGCCTCATTTGTTCTCCCAGACTCCTCAGGCTTTTGAATATCCAATGGATATGGCCAGGGAGAAATTAATTTCCAAGTCAGCTTGGGTAACAATACGATTCGGCCCCTTTTGTAAGATTCCGATTCAACCAACCAATCCATGTATTCAAAGCCTTCAGGCTTCACTGTAGTAATTCTCTGCACCTAGACAAAATTTTGCTTTTTTAAAAACATATAGCTAGTTCAAAATTGAGAAGACCAACTGCTCAGGAACAGGCACTTAGCAGCCTATCAGAACAGTGCTCTATTCTCATTACTGTTGAGTACAGGGTCAAATTCAAGGTTTTTTTATTCTCGCTTTCAAAAGCCTTTCATAAGTAGTCCAAGTTATTAGGGTTTGCCTTCCCCTATATAATAACATCTTCCCAGTTTCACTCCACTGGGACAATGAATTTCAGGAATTTAACGCATACATACAAGAGACAGCACTTAGTACCACTGAATCCGGAACGCACTCTTGTAAGTGTGAGGATGATCAAAGCCGGTGAATGCTCAGAACAAAATTCAAAACATTATAATTTGACCTGGTCTTCTCTCAATAACATTACTGATTATGATCTTACTTTTAAATAAAGACAAGTCTCTACTGATATGCAAGAGAGAGAGAGAATGTAACAGTGAAATGGCTCTGACACAATCAACGGACCATGCAAAAATCTAGACATGCAGACAGATCTCTAAGGGCATCCAAAGGGCTGTAACTATGTGGCAGAACAAAGTACTATAAATTAAGATCTGACCAGAAGACAGCTTAGATACTTCAAATCTTCAGCAGTAGCCAATATTGTCTTACTAACAGCAAAAATTATCTGTGCAAGTCACTATGAAAAATGCCTCATACAGCTCCTTGTCAACATAATTTTTAAAGTAAAACACTTCCATAAAAGCTAAGTGTTTTGCTTTAAAAAAAAAAAAAATCTAGTGCCTGAGAGAATAAGTTGTAAAATTAGTTTCCTTATTCTGTATTTTATATCTGAGGAGAAATATTTCAGTATTTTCAATTTGGAAAATTGAAAATATTTATTCCACAGACATTAGCATGATATTTAACATTTATGTTTGGCTAGGCTGTTAAATATAGTTCTCAAATATAATGATTTATAATTTATACTAAGCATAAACTATGTTAAAGAACATTAAGATTAAAGAGCCAACCTCTCTATAAGTTTCCCATGTGACCTTAAGCTAACTTTTTTGTGACTTTACATGATATGGTATTTCATTATAAAATCAAATGATATTTTTCTATAGGACCCCTGCCTCATTCAACGCACTCAGTGAACAATACTCACTTCCTATGTAGCTAGTCAGTATTTTATTTTCTCATTAATCACCATTATTTACTCAAATCCAAGATGAGGTCCTCTCTTCCCTCCAGGGTTTTTTTTTAGTACTGGTCAGGGCCTGTGGTAGGCTCAGGGCTAAAGCCAGAGCTGAGCCACCACCGGCCCCAGGTGGGGATGGGTGGCTCAGGCAGTAGGAGGAAGCAGGAAGGAGACTGTGTGGTGTTGGAAGTGAAATGGAGGAGACCTGTTTGGGGGTAAGCACAGGAGAAACTGTGCTTGATTTAGATCAAAAGCATATGCTAATTTTAGGTGGCTAACCTAAGATTTCCATTACTTCTTTATTTTTATTTTTATTTTTTTAAGTAATGGACATTACATAGCATTTTGTATGTTCAAAGCACAGCTTCTATTGACTTCAGCAGCTGCAGCTCCAAACACCCAGCATGTCTGCAAATGAGACCAAGGGTCAAGTCAGGCAAAAGGAGCACACAGTAGGGGACCATCCAGGAAGAGCCTTGTTTAAATAACTTATATAATGCCACACAGGAACCCTGACAGAAACAGGCACAGAATCCAGTTCTCCAGGGCAGCATTCACCTTTCTCCTCCTGCAGTTGCTTGCCTCATTAAATGTAGATCTTCCAAATGCTACAACAAATGAAGCAGGGGGTCTATCAGACAGATTCTTTTCCTATCCCACCCTGCTGTGGGGATAAGTAATAGTTGAAAAAAGATACTTGGTCCTGCAAGAATTCACCCCTTAACTTTGAAAACATAATGATTGTTAATGTAGTCTGTGTGTAACCTATTAGGTTTTTTAAAAATAAAACTGAAAAAACAAATTCCATTATGTCATTTTAGGGACTGCCATCTTGTTTACCAGCAGGTTCAGAATCTTTAGATTAATGGTGTTCAATTTATGGCCTGTAAGCTGAATCCAGCCCCCAAAGTGACTGTATCTAGCCAGCAGCATAAGGGATCAGCAAATAGCAGCTTGGCCCTACAAGTCCCCTTCACAGCCCTACACTAAGCCACAGATCCCCTCTGCAGCTTCCCTGATTTCTCCTGCTCTCCTCCCATATGACTGTTGCAGTGTACCCTTTCCCTCCCTTCCTCCCTTTCCACTCTCATACTGCAGATGCTGTTCACCAAAGCTAAGCTTTCTTCCTCTTTCCCACTCCCTCTACTCCACTACTGGAGGGGAGTGGTGATCCCAGTGCAGCTAAGTCAGAAGGACTGGTTTTGCTGCTCTAAAAGGTTGAGCTCCACAACTTTAGATTAGGGGTCAGCTAACTGGCCTGCAAGCAGATGTGACTCAAGAACACTGGATCTGCCCCAGGGCTTCAGTGGCAGGGAGCTCCAGCTGCAGGCACTCCTCCCCTGGCCACAGTTGGGAGGAGCACTAGCTGTGGGTACTCTCCCCACGACACCATGCGGATAAGCTGCGGAGGGGGCAGCCAAGTCCTAGCACTCACCTGCCAGCCTCTGGGGTAGGTCATTCCAGCCCACAGCTGGAAAAAGTTGCCTACCCCTGCTTTAGAGCACTGTAAAGACCTCCGCTACTTAAGCTAAGGGACGAAATGACAGTAATGAAGACACTCTGAAGGGTAGGGTTAGGATCCAGAATGACCTGGATGGACTGGAGAAATGGTCTACAGTCAGTGAGATAAGACTCAGCAAGAACAAATTCAAAGTCCTGCATTTCTGACAGAAAAAATGCACACACAAATACAGACTGGGGAATGACTGGCTAGGCTGCAGTACTACAGGGAAGGACCTGGGAATGACAGTATACCATACACTGAAATATACCCACCAGTGTGCTCTTGTTGCAAAATAAGCCAACAGCATGCTGGTTTGTATTAAGAGGAGTGTCACTTGCAAATCAAGGGAAGTGATTGTTCCACTTTACTGGAGAGGCCTCACCTGGAGTACTGTATTCAGTTCTGGGTCCCACACTTCAAGAAGGATGTGGACAGTTTGGAGAGTCCAGTGGAAAGCAACATGGATGGGCAGTGCCTGGTCTGATCACAGGCTGGGTGATGGTTCTGAATAAGCACCTGCCAGCATGGCAGGCACCATCTGGCCACAGAGAGGGGTGGGGGGCAGCGCAGCCTGGGGTAAAGGGAGCTTCATATGGCTCTGCAGGGAGGTGGAGAGGGTAAGGAACATGACCCAGGTAGGGGTGAAGGGAGCATGGCTTGGCCCCAACCCAGTCCCATGGGGTAGAAGGGGACATGGCCCAGCCCTGAGGATAAGGGAGTGGGCCTGGGGCCTATGTGAGAGGGGAAAAGGGGCATAGCCAGACCAACCTGGCCTTACATGTGGAAAAGGCTGGCATAGGATGGCCCTGCAGGGAAAAGGGGATGTGACCCAGCCTTATGGGAAGAAAGGGAGCATGGCTCAGCCCCAACCCAGGCCTACAGGAGGAGAGAAAGGGGCCTGGCCTGTTCCAACTAGGCACATGGGTCTTGGGGCTCAGGAATTTAGCAGGGGGGGAGGGTAGTTCTATTCATGGCCACTGCTCCCTCACTACATTTCCCAACCCATGCGGAGCCCCATGGGCTAGATGCAATGGCTCCACCGGGCTGCATTTGGCCTGTGAGCCAGAGGTTGAGCACCCCTGAGATAAACTATTGTTGGTCTGTGGTTGTAAAAGACAAGACTAGAAGCAACAACCTACTGTGGCAATGGAGGAAATTAAGGTTGGATATTAGAAATAACTTTCTGATTCTGAGGGTGGTGAAGCCTTGGAACAGGCTACCTAGAGAAGTTGTGGAACCTCCATCCCAGGAAATTTTCAAGAGCAGATTAAAAAGATGCTTGGCTGGGATGTTTCTGCCTTGAGCACGGAGCTGAGCTAGATAACCTCATGAAAGTACCTTCCAGCCCTACTTACATATGATTCCCAAGATCTCTTTCCTGCATGGTAAGAGTTAACGGAGAGCCAATTTTTTCCATCCCTATCACTATCTCAGAACCTGATCTTTATTTCAAACTTGTCAGTCAGTAAGTCACAGTTTCTACTCCTCAGACTTCTGATTCAATGACTAGCGTACTTGCTCAGGAAGTCATCATCTCTGCCTCTTTTCTGGGTTAAGCTTAGCAAAGTTAGAAGCAAGAGAAAATAGGATCTAATAATAGTAGTAGAATAGATAGTGCTGTCTGCCCTGTTGTGACAGCTACTGTAATTGTATTTCAGGGTTAAATGTGTTCATATTATAATAATATTGCCTGCCTCTGTTTCTCTTGACTAGACTGTACACAGGGAAATAATGGATTAAACAATGGTACCATTCTTTAGAAATGAAGGAAAAAATGGTATTTTCATAGATTTCATAGACATTAGGGCTGGAAGGGACCTCATAAGATCACTGGGTCCAGCCCCCTGCCCAACGGGCAGGAAGTCAGCTAGGGTCAAAGGATCCCAGCAAGATAAGCATCCAGATGTTTCTTAAAAGTGTCCAGAGTAGATGCTTGCAACACCTCCGGGGGGAGCCTGTGCCAAACCTTGAGGGCTCAGACAGTAAAGAAGTTTTTCCTTATGTCCAGCCTAAAACAGTCTTGCAGGAGTTTGTGACTGTTGGACCTTGTGGGTACTCTGGGGAACAGGCATTCCCCCAGATCCTTTATGTACTCATAGGCTGCCACCAAGTCACCCCTGAGCCTGCGCTTCTCCAGGCTGAAGAGTCCCATAGCTCACTGCCATTCTTTATAATGCCTGTTCTCTTGCCCTTTGATCATGCTTTCCTCTGGACTTTTTCAAGCTTCTCTACATCTTTCCTAAATTGTGGAGCCCCGAACTGGATGCAGTATTCCAGCTGTGGCTTCATCAAGGCCAAGTACAGTGGGAGGATGACATTCTGGGTCATACTCGAGATGCATTGGTAGATGCAAGCCAGAGTTTTTTTTCGCTTTGCCAGCTGTGGTATCAAATTTTGAAACAGACCTGTGAGTATGAACCTAAAAACTCCATTAGGATAGAATGGGCCATAAAGCAACAAGTAAACAAACTACCCGGGTTGACAGATCCATCCCTGAAGAGACTCTCTGCTGTTTCAGGTGCCAGAGAGATGCTTCAGAAGTGCACTACAAAGAAACAGTCTTTTCCCCAAGGACAAGGAGGGGAAAGAGAGAGAAAAGGACAGGATGAGAAAAACTTGAGAGAGAACAGCCTGGTCTCTTACCAGACAGAGGCTTCCTGGCACATTAGTCTGTGCTTTGGCGCCCACAGACTCTGTCTGCTATACTGTCATAGACTAATAAATATTGTCTTCTTTAAAAACAGCTGCTTGCTTCACTGCATGCAATTTCAGGTACACTCCATCCCTTAAAGAGGTAAAGTTCTTGTGCAGGACTTAAGTCAGAAGGTAGCTCTGAGGTTAGCACAGATAACCAGGGGGATCAGGGACCAAAAGTCCAAGAAGCAAAGGACTCACCCACACTAGGAATACTTAAAGAGGCTATAAAAAACTGGGGTTCCCATGCAAGTGCTTCCTTTGGAAACTTGTGCCCCCTGCCTATAAAACCCATAGGAATAATACTATTTAAAATGTATACCAGTTTAGCAACCAGGTCTAACAATCTCTGTCTACTATACAGGTGGTCCAATAATAATTAAAAAACCCTAAAAAAAAACCCCAAACCCTTGCTGCTTGTATATTTCCTGGTCTACTGCAGCTATAGCCCTCCAACCCCATTAATTTTCTCGCGTATAGTTTTGTAAGCCAAACAAACAACTAATGGTAACATTTATTTATGTTTTAAAGTATTTGTTTTTATAAAAATATAAATTAATGATTAAGTCACTGTCTTAATGAAAATATGTATAAAGATAATCTGCTTCTAGAGCTTACAGCTCTGAACTCTCCTGCTCCTAACCAACAAAAGTAACTTCACTAAAAGATATATAGTGCTCATACCCAGTATTCAAAGGATGTAGTAAAAACCTGATTAACAAATCTACAGAATCATAGGTTTTTCTGTTTAATAAACTTATATTCCCCCAGACCCTTAAGTAATTCATTAGAAAAGAAACTTCTAATTAAGGTTTTTTCCTGAATCTTTGAGAAGTTTTGACTTCTTGACTATTGCCAAAGATGAAATACTAGAATAATCGTGTAGTTAAACAGCTGCCAGATAGATGCTAGCAGTGGAAAAAAAAGGAAAACCAAATTTAAGACAAAAATAAGTCTAGGATAACAACAAGCAATGAAAACACTTTTAGCTCCTGTATAAATGTGGACACAAAAGACTATTTAGTGCGGTTTCTGTACTTCAGGAACAACAATGTATCAATTCCTGATTACATAAAGTTCCTTCAACAGATAGTGGAGAAACAAAGTTTCTAGGTGAATAGACTGTAACCTGTGTATAATATACAAACTTACCCAAAGAACAGTAGATTTAGACCAGGCAAAGAAAAATTGCAAGTTGTCGACTAGATACGAGACTTGAAAGTATTTCAAAGAATATACAACATGCTATTATACAAATGAAATACTAAACAGTATGCAGACTTAATTTTATAAATCTGCCCTGATGGGCTTTTTGTTTGGATCTTATTTTTCTTAGACCGTAGGCTTTGTAAAAGAAAAAAAATATTTTTTTTTTCCTTAAAAAATGTTTCTATTTTGTTGGAGTTAATTTTTTTACTCTGTCTAACTATATTAACATGTTATGCTGATATCCTAAGTGAATACCTGAATTATTTAAATATTTAAACTGTAAAACAAAATAGCACCTGAAAGTGAGGTTCTTTAAGTATGCCAACTAATTCTGCAATATTTTCATCTTTGTTTATTAAAGGACTGATATCTTCAAGAATTTCATTCACTAACTCCAGGTTGTTGTCACTGACAGCTTCGAGTTTAGAATCTTCCAGTCGCTCATGAGCCTGTAAGAAATTACAAAACAGAGTTTAGTGCTTATAACAACCAGGACTTTTAATTCATTTAGTCCCATAATTAATGTATTGATGTATCATTCATTAAGAACACATACAAAGTTACTAATGGAAGATTTTGTGTTTATGCCTGCACAGCTACACCGCCAGATTTACTTACCTACTTCACCACACACCTGCAAAAACTTTTTAAAACAGCACTTGGCAAAACATGCTTGTGTTCAGACACACTCATCAGACTCTCAAGAAGTGTTAGTTTTAGAAGCCCTCCTAGTGATAGAGCCACAAGGAATCCTGAAACTTTCAGACATGGTGTAACAGGGAGCCTGGGGCTCCTGTTACTTTAAGGAGAGAAGCTGCAGCAGATAGAGCACAGACAGTTGAACAGCTGCAAGGCAGAAAAGAAACACTACTGCCTAGACAGGCAGGGAGATACCCATTAGAGTGAAGGGGTACACCTGCAGCCAGTCAGAAGAACTCTGCCTGGGATGAATTGGCTGGAAAAGAATAGGCAGCTAAGGGCAGAAGCTATGACTATCTATTCCAAAATGAGCTGCTCTGCAATAGGACAGTAGGGCAGAACCTAGGATCAGCAGCAAGGGGATGCTAGAACAGCAGTCATAAACTGCCTGGCAATCAGCCCTCCGGCTCTAAGGAAGAAGTCCTGCAGGTGGCTGGGGCACCACCTGACTGGAAGGGGCAGGGCTTCGGCAGTTTATAAACCCACAGTCTGAGCCAGAGGAGGCAGTCTAGCTCTGCATGTTACAGAGGTAAGAGTTTCTGGATAGGAAGACTGTAGAATACCTAGCTGACTCTGGACCTACTCTAGTATGCCAGTAAATGCTGATGGCATACAACCTGAGGTGAGGAGTAAGCAATTACTTGTTTGGACCTAATGTAGGCTTAGTTGGTGAGCTAGCCAGTAGGTCTGGGAGTTCTACTTCTAGCCAGTTGGCGTAATCCTTTCTTGCACTTAATACTGGTGGTTTGGGTTTGGGACTGCTAGGGGTTGCTGAAGGTCCCAATAGTGTTTGAGGACACAAGTGTTTTGTGTCTTGCCAGGGGATAGGCACAAAAGAGCCAGGGGACAGAAAGCAGAACTGCAGGTAGGGCAGAGAAAGGTGTGAAGTTAATTTGTGGCAACTCTGCCAGAAAGGTTAGCCCCTGCTGTGCTAATTAATATAGAGACTGGCTGCAGTTACCTTATTCACTGAGTCACCATTTGGGCACTCCTTAGATTTTTTTTTTTTTTTTTCTTTCTTTCATGCCTCCTTACCAAATGGATTTGTTCTAAGTAGCACCTAAGAGTTCTTAATACCTAACTTCACTTCATACCAAGTTTTATTCCTACTATCTTGCTGAATACTTAACTTCACTTTCCCACAATGGTTTTGCAGCTCTGAGAATACAGGAATTTAAACTTAATGAAATTTAAAGCAAAAAATTCTGGTCAGAAACTTAAGCTATAGCAGAGACTCCTTTGTAGGATAAGAAGAGCCGATTTATTAGTGCTCCCACTAAAAGGATCTCTTCGCTGAAACAAACATCACTAAGAAATGAACCTTTGGTAAGAAACAGTTATTTGTCTAGGACAGTTGCTCTCAACCTTCTTAGGCTTAAGGCACCTCTAGATAGACTTGAGACATTCCATGAAAAATGCCAGCTCTTAGTTTTCACCTTTTTTGCTTGCAGAAAAAACAGAACTGTTATTCTGTTGCAAAAAACTCAGAAATAGAAATCCAAGTTGTTGCATTTGAAATCTCGGGGTTTGTCTTGAGAATCATGCTTGTAAACCTATAGTTTCATAGTTGGTAGGGTCGGAAAGGACCTAAGCAGGTAATCAAGTCCGCCCCCCTGCCATGGGCAGGAAAGAATGCTGGGGTCAAACGACCCCAGCTAGGTGATTATCTAGCCTCCTTTTAAAGACCACCCCCCAGGGTAGGGGCGAGTACCACTTCCCTAGGAAGTTGGTTCCAGCTCCCAGCTGCCCTGATTGTGAAGTAGTGCCTCCTGATGTCTAGCCTAAACCTACTCTGTCAGCTTATGGCCGTTATTCCTTGCAACTCCCGGTAGTGCTTGGGCGGGGGGGGACAGGAACTCTCCCATTGCCTGTTGGTCCCCCTTGGCAAGTTTGTAGCTGGCCACCAGATCCCCTCTCAGCCTCCTTTTGTGTACAGGTTTGGGTCCCGTAGTCTCTCCTCGTAGGGCCTAGCCTGCTGTCCCCTGATCATACAAGTGGCCCTCCTCTAGACCCTCTCTATGCTATCCACATCTGCCAGAACTGGATGCAGTACTGCAACTGTGGCCTGACCAGTGTTGCATAGAGGGGCAGGATCACCTCCTTGGACCTGCTCGTGATGCATCTGTGGATGCATAACAAGGTGCAGTTAGCCTTCCTGACTGCGTCCCCACATTGGCGGCCCATGTTCATCTTGAAATCAGTAGTGACGCCAAGATCCTTTCCTGCCTCTGTGCTGACAAGAAGGGAGTTCCCCAGCCTGTAGGTATGCTGCTGGTTCTTCTTCCCCAGGTGCAACACCTTGCACTTGTCTGCACTGAAACCCATCCTATTCTCATTCACCCACCTCTAATCTGTCTAGATCTAGTTGTAGCCTGTCCCTCTCTTCTAGTGTGCTCACTTCTCCCTACATCTTAGTGTCATCTGCAAATTTGAACGAGGTGCTTTTCACCCCCTGGTTCAAGTTGCCGATGAAGATATTGAATAGTGGGGGCCTGAGGACCGAGCCCTGGGGAACCCCACTGCCCATGTTCCTCCAGGTCAAAAATGACCTGTCCACCACCGCTCTCTGGGTGTGGCCCTCTAGCCAGTTTGCAACCCATCTGACTGCTATGAGTGCTAAAGCCCTTGAAAGGATCTCTGGGCACCCCAGGACATCATAAGCTGACTGAGAATTGCTGCTCTAGATTAGACAGAGTTCCCTTTTGTAAGAGCACAGTATATGTAAATACTAGCAACTGCCAAGAACTCTTTAAGTGACACAACATAGGTAAGAGAGAGCCCAAGATAACTGGAATCAGACAAAATGTCAGATTGTATGCACTGAGCAAAGCCAGTACCAATTCAGTATCTCTGATCTCTTAACAGGACTGTTTAGACCATTTCTGATGCACAAGAGCCATCCTTATAATATCAACATCTGTGAGAAGATTTTTCATCTGGACAAGTAAGAAAGGCACAAAATAAAAATAGCTGAAGGATTCTCTCACAAACAGAGCAAGAAGCTTCAAGATCCAGATCTGTCATTTTCAGGCTGACATAGTAAGTTCCTTTTGGCTCTATCCTACTGAATCTTCCAGAATATTTGTGTGTGATGAGGTTTACAATACTCCACACAGTGCAAGCAAAACAGGACCACAAACAAGAGCCAGATACAGCTCGCTTACCCCCCTCACTGCCTCCCCCACTGTCTACCCCCACCACCACCTGCAGCATTTGAAGGGGATGGGTGAACACAAATTTAATCTGTTTCTTTAATAATCAGATTCTATACACATTAAATTATAATAAACATACATTTTCTATTAATAGAATCTAATTGGGGGAGGGGCAGCTTGTATTCAGGTAAACAGTGTATGAATCTTTATCAACTGTGAAGCAGAGTTCCAATCTCCATTCTCATCCACAGAATTTAAGCAAATCCTCATCTTGAGATTGGCAACAGGAGAAAAGGATAAAACGTCATTACTTTTTTTCCTATTTCAAATGAACAAAAATTTAAAAAACAAAAGTTGCTGAATAAACAGCCATGCTTATAAAAACTATTGAGAGTCTTGAGACTACATACTCCAAAGCAGGGGTTGGCAACACTTCACCAGCACAAGCCATCCTTTGTGACCCAACCTGTACTATGAGCTGTAAGTCTCTGCCCCACAGTATAGCCAGCTGCCTGTACTTACCTTGATCACCATTTCCTCTGCAGCAAGTATAAACATGCAGGGTAGTAAGCTCCACAGCAGTGCTAAGGAGGGGATGGGCATCTGGGTGCAGCCCTATGCCATTAATCCTCTGTCAGATCAGATCATCACAGATTAAATCAGACCTCTCTGATTTGCAGGACAGATCCAGCCCACAGGCCATAAATTGGCAATCCTTGCTTTAAATGAATGGGGCTTCTGGTTTTTAAGTGTTACACTTGCTAATATATCTAACTACTTTGAACTGAATGCTACTTTTACAATAGATAAGACCATCCTGATCTTGTAACTGATTTCCAAATGCACATTGCAACTAAATTTAAAGTGTCCTCTACGCATTTCACTCCTTCAAAAAAAAACACTTAACACCTCCATTGCTGGATGTGCTAGCTTAAGCAAGCATATCCCACGAAAGAGAGACCAGTTACTATCCATAGTTTTTATTTAGAAAGCAAAGACCGTGCAAGTACTGTGCAGCAGCAAGTTTATCATCTAACTTTTTTTTTCCCCCCAGAAGCACATATACACTTGGGGATGACAATATACTGCAAGACATGAATTTTAGATCCTGAAGTAATGTGTTTTGTTTTTATTCCTGCCTGTCTCAGCAGC
>NW_005842220.1:1069124-1077596 GCF_000455745.1 Alligator sinensis
TGTGTTCTAACATTCACTTAAGTGTTCATACTTGATTTCTGTTTTAAAAAAAAAAACACACCTGCAGACCATGCAATGCCACAAATGACACTAAATACAAGACTTTATGAAGTTACTACCTGGAAAGCAAAATTTGAAAAACTTAAAAACAAAAGCAGTAAACTAGATATATGTACATGTGCATGCACACATCTGACACGAGGGCAATTAAGATGGAGTAAAGCTTGTGGAACTATATGGTTAAGACTTTTTTTCTAAGTGAAATAATATTAAATTGCAGTTATAGTTGAGAGCAAGTTGTACCTTCAAGGAAAATATTACCAGAATTAGAAACAGAAAATGAAGAGGATAAAAAACAAAAACATTATGTTTATTGCACAATACTTATTTTACAATTTCTTACTACAAAAATTTAGTCAAATAGCACATAAGAGTGCAAAGCAGAAGTTTGACTAATTAGCACTTCCCACTCCCAGGACAAGTTTAAAGTATGAAAATGCACAATTAAGGAAATTGCAGACCTATAGTTTATATGAACTATAAGGTACAGAACTATAGTTCTATAACCTGAAAGATCAATTAAAATTTAGATCAAACATTCTCATGCATTAACAACTATGGTGGTTGCATGGTTCATCATCCTTTTTAACAGCTGAAGGTGTAGCAAGCTCAGATCACACAGCCTTTGACACTTCCCTCACTTTTCCCTTTGGGGATATTTTCATACACAGTCAAATTATCACTCAGCTGCTCTCAAAAGAAATAAATATAATAAGAAGAATTGCTTGTATGGAAAAGGCTGGATCTGGATCTGCACATACACTAAGCCCTCAGCTAAAGGCTCAGTCTAGCAGTGGGTAAATCCATGATAGTAGGGGGAAAAGGTCTGCCCAGACCTTGGAGAAAAGCCTGCAAGTGATGCACTTGGCAAAATCTCTTAGAGTGACTGCAGTTGTTATACGAGGCATATGAAAGTGACTCTTATTTTTAACTAAAGAGAACTGAAAGCTTTAACCATACAAGCCTACAATAAACAATATATGTACACTTCCATTATGAGCTCTCTGTTTGTAGGCTGGTCACACACGCACACAAAAACACATGCAACTGAGATTTACTGAATTTTATTCTGGATCCCCAAAATCACATGTCTTGCCATGTCAGAGATGCTCAGCAGGAAACCCAAGTTTTGGGACCTGGGATAAAACTCTTCAAATTTGGTTAATTCACCACTCCCAGAGGAATGGTATAGATGATGAATTATAGGTAGTAAGCCATTTCCAATGTTTGGACTATGTATTTTGCTTCCAAAGTAATTTTTTTTAAATCTGTAATGAAGAAAATTTAAGCACAAACTGTACGCACTGAGGCTTCTTATATGAGAATTACATGACTACACAAATGCATGTTTATTGTACAATTTCTTACTACAAAAATTCAGAGTAAAATAATTAGTCAGACTTGCTTTGCACTCTTTACTACATGTACTAATTGCTAAAGTAGAAGATAATTCTTGAAACTAACTGACAGGTGCCATGGAAGACATTGGCCAATGCCTTCTAAGCTGAGCAAATTCTATTGTGATTTAGTACATCTGTACATTTAGAGGTAACTAATAAATGACAAATTAGCCCAAGTGTCTTGTGTACAAATTAATAGGACTCTGGGGATTCAATGCACTAATAAGACCATAATTATGAATTATCCCAGTAACTAACTAAATACATTTCACTGTACTTTAAGTTTTGAGAACACAAACAACAGCAGCCCATGCCCTGAGGATCTTACAAATGCCCCAGTTTGTAAGCCATTTAAGGTTTCTGTGACCTATACAAAACCAATTAACTTTTATGGGGCTCCATGAAGACACAGCATGCCACCTGTGCTGATTTCAATGCTGGTTTGGGCCAGAAACAATGATGAGAGTAAACTGGGAGGGAATAGACTTTTTTTTTTTTAATTTTTTGGGCCCTGCTGTCTTCTCTTCACCGCTAATGTAACATAAAAAGCAAGAAGGCATTTGTAGACAGCATTCCATACACTAAGGATTGGTACAATGCTTTATAAATAAGCAAAGAATAAGTGTCTCTTATTTTAAAAGCACTTTCATGAAGTATTTTGCTATACTATAGGTAATGTTTCTAATCCAAGCTTATATTCATCTTCAGAATCTACCATCTAGTGTTTGAAATAAGACTTCAGTTCAATTTTTGCAAAAAGGTATAAGTCAAAGTGCCAAAACTGCTGACATTTCTTTATGCGTGGTAGACATACACAAGATGAAAGGTACAAAAGCTTATAACACTATTCAGATTTCCTGGCCTAAAAGTGAAAATACCCAATGCATCTTGCACAGATTTTATTCAAACTATCAATAAAAAATACCTTAGCAAGTGATCTTACAATAGGGTTCTCCATAATTCCTTTGAGGAAAATAAGGTCTATTTCTTCAGCTCCTGTTGATGTGGGTAGATCCGTAAGGTTATCCAAAACCTGCTGCATGGCTGCTGATGAAAAGAAGTATAATGAGCAATGACCCAAAGTACTCTAGACAAGTCTTTAAAAAAAATCCCAATATTTATAAAATAACTCAGATATGTAGAATTACTGATACAACTTCAGTTGCAATGGAAGAATTACTATAGATGTTTTGTACTGCAGATTGGAATAGTAAGGCAACCAACAGGTTATCTACATTGACAAAAAAGGGGGCAGAAAACTATGTTTTTTACATTTTTTTTAATCAATATTAATCCTTTATATTGGGCTTTGAAATAGGCCTTTCTTCAGATGCTTATTATATTTTTATGGCAGAAATGCACAAGCGAGGATATGCTTGCTATATATTAGATCCTTAAAGATAAGGAAGTGTGTTTTCTTCCCCCTTTAAAATTAGTCTATTAAAGCATTCATTTAAAAATAAGCTTCCATATACTATTAATGGAACATGCATTTATGGCTGTTTTCCTTCCATTTCTCTTTCACAAAATATTTTCAAACCCCCTGTGCACTCATACATATTTTGCAGGTGCAAATACTTGTATTTGTACCTAAATACTTGTATGTGTGTACACATCAGAATTTTTCAACTGCATGCATGTGATTTCAAATCTTTTACAAAAAAGTCTATTAAACTACTATGTTGTAGGCTGCATAAAGGACATGGTAAGAGTCAGAAAAACGTACATTCCTCCCACAAAAGAATGTGCTCTAAACTTGCATTATTTCTTCATGACTTTCCATAATAGCTTTCATTATGAAACAACAATGTAACAGAATGGATGGTATTTAAACACCTACATTCTGATATCTTTCCTTCCTAGAAAATTCCATTTCACAAAAATATTTTCTGGGCATTCTTCATCAAATAGAATTTTTGAACAATCAAATGCTACCCTGAAGTTAAAATAAGGTACAATACTTTATGTCAAATAACTTCTACAAATACAAAATGCTTTCACCATACTTTGTATTAAAAGCACCCCCACTTCAAGTGAGTTCTTCTTGAAAGCATGAGTAGGAAGGAAATGACAGTTATATTATACTTTCATAGAGTGACAGCATTATGTTTTTGCCGTCTTTGACAGATACAATGTTGACAATCAGATTGTGAGGTTTATGGTGCATACTGTACTTTAACCATTGAAACAACATTATTATAAAGGACCAGAGTATATATAGTCTAAGAGATGCCTGTTAAATCTCTTCACTGGTTCCAGTTTAGGTTCCATGTAACCCTAACTGCCAGTCCCAATTTCTGAATTGTTAACTATACAACCAAAGATTTATCTTTTTAATGCTGAAATGAATGTAGCATTTCCAGAACTACAAAGGTGCCTCTGAGCTGCATTTTATTAGGCAATGATAAGCTCACAAATGTTAAAACACACACTTTCTCTGCGGTACTCAAATTCCATCTCTACCATTATAGTTTCACGATTCATGTTTCTCCTAAGATTCAGTACTTATTCTACAAAATCCTGACAAACTATGCCAGAGAAAGTAAATTACAGCCAATTTCCCTCTTCCCTCTCTTGAAATTCTTAACTTAATTTTTGCCATAAAAAATGAGTTGAATTTTACTTCACTTACATTCAAATCAATATTTACCAACCAGGTCATTTCCCTTTTATTGTTAAAAATTTCATATAGATTCATTTTGAAAGACTAAAAGCAAGTTCTCTTGTTTCCTTGCAAAGGAACCTGGAGAAAATGAACACAAACCCTCCTTCAGGTTAAAGCATGTATCCCAACCCTAGCATTCAATTCAGCACTGCATGTCAGCAAATTCATGCATAATAAATATATTCCACGCATCTGCATTTTAATAGAGCACTCTCTCCAACTGAAAGGATTAAATTATTCAAAATCATTACAACTTAAAATAAATGGTCTTTCTCCAGTCAAAGCATTACAACAAGTAGAAAAACATATAAAATACTCCGATCAAAACTTAACATGTGTAAACCTCAAACAGCTTCTCTTATATAATATCCACACACACAGCATAATGTCAGCTATACAAAACTTTACCCATTTTAAAGTTTTGTGCATGTAGACAGGAATGTTTATGAATGAATTAATTTATTAATATGGCTCTCAAATTCTTGTGTCTGGCCATTATACCGTTATTAGCATTCCTGGCAAGCTACAAAAGCCAACTCCCCCACACAATTCACAAAAGTAATCCCCACATTCAAGCAAATAAAAGTAATATGCTAAACCAAGGAACACTTTAACCTGTTTTATTATCCAAGTCCAAACAATATTTTACAACTGCTATTCAGAAAAATTCTCTATGTCCCTCAAATACTGTCTGCATTATTTTTCAGGAATAACTAAATTTTTTTTATGGAGTAAAAAGTCCTGATGGACTGACAGTCACAAATCTTCCAAGACAAAGAACAATATTGAAGAGTATGATAAATTAGGATCAAAATACTCTATATTGCCCATCTTGGATGCACGCTCATACATAGATAATTTAATTAGGGATGTATGGTGAGTTGCATACTTCTTCTCAATCTGACAAGGTAAGGTTTTGTTAAAGTAGCTGGAAGTGTCTTTTATACAATTATCCATCTTGTGTGTCCACAACTGAGAAACTCTGTAATAAATAAAGTAAAATATTTGGATCTGAAAGAAAAAAAAATCTTCAATCTGACAAATGGTTAAGAGTGGCTCCCATCCCTGCTTTTCCTGACTATGCCTAGAGACGGAAGTTATATACAAACCACTATGGCTAGGGACAGACATTGCACAAACTGGTTTAAGTTATTAGAAACTGGTTTAAACCTGTAACAGCAGATGTTCAGTGCACATAAACCAGTTTGAAAATGGCTGAAACTGGTTTGAGATAAACCTGGGTGACTGTAGTATCAGACTTAACTGATTTGGGTCAAACTAGTTTATGCAATGTCTGTCCCAGAGCCCTTGCAGGTTTAAGATAAATCATACTCCCCCACCATCCTGGCATGCTCTCTGGGTTGGGCTGGACTACCTGCTCCACAGCTAGGCTGGCCCATCCCCTCTGCTCCCTGGCTGGAGCTTGGCAGAGACTGCAGGCATCTGCCTGTCTTCCATGTCACCACTCCTTGCTAAGCAGGGATTCCACCATTTCCTCTGCCTTACACAGACACACAGCATTAGCTAGCAGACCACATGCTGGCTACGGTCCGTGCTGTGGCAGACAGGACAAAGGCAGAATCAACAGGTAGCTGGTAATGTCCCTCTGTTTTCTTAATGGAAGGATAAACACTGAGTTATGGATGATGAACACAGTTATCAGTTCCCTGCTGGGCTGCTCCTGAGGTGGGGAGGGAAGGGAAACCCCTCCCTAATCAAAGCATGCTGTGAGGTGTGTCCACTGGCCAGGCCTCCCTCAAATCAGCACTGTAGAAGGGAAGGGAGAGCTGCTCTAGCACCCCCCAGCTTTTAACCTGAGCCACTGCAGGGATGTGCCTGCATATTTTTTTTTTTTTTTTAGTCCAGAGGGGTTGTTTGTTCAGTTACAAACTGGTTTAGCCTAGCAAGATTAGACTAACCTGCAAAGATTGAATCAATTCAGGCTCAGGCTTTTTGACTGTCTGTCCCTAACCTTTTATCAAGTAATCAAACTGGTTTAAACTTTTAACAGAAGTTCAGTGCACATAAACCAGTTTCAAAATGAGTGAAACTAGTTTAAGATAAATTTGGTTGAATATAGTATCACACTTAACTGATTTGGGTCAAATTGGCTTATGAAACTTCTATCCCAGACCCTTTTCTGGTTCAAGTTAAGTCACAGTCCCCCAGCATCCCATCATGCTTTCTAGACCTGAGCTGGGCTGTCTCTTCCAGCAGAAAAGGGTTGTTTTTTGGTTTGTTTTTGGTTTGTTTTTTTGGGGGGGAAGGGGGGATGTAGGGACTGTTTCCTTCCCCCCCCCCCCCCCCCAAGGGCAAACCTGGGCTAGGGTCTGGGGCCAAAGAGGGGGAGTTAAACTTCATTTCCCCTGAGTACAGAGCTCTCCTGCCCTGCTAAAAACTTACTGCTGGCTGCCACTGTGAACTACGTATCCCAGAAGCACCTGGAAGCAGGAAGCAGCAATGAGCAACCCTGTAGAATCCTGCTGCTGTGGTTCTGGACTGCAAATCCCAGAGACTTCAGGGGCAGCAAGAAGAAAAAGTGAACACACAGGCCCATGCCGGTTACATGCCAGAGAGCCATGCCCTAGAGCCCCCCAGCTTCTGGCCTAAGCCACTGCAGGTGTGTAGCTGCATTTCCTAAATCAAAAGTGAATGTCTGTCCAGTTGTTCCTTAATCTCTGCAGTTTAGACTAACCTGCAAAGAGTGAATAGATTCAGCCTTGTGCTTTTTGACTGTCTGTACTTAGCCTGTGAGTTCAGGTGCTCAGGTTGTTTTTCACCTGTACAAACTATTCCAATTATCTAATGAACTCTTCCATGCTTTGTACTTAACTGCTATGGGGTAGAGATCTGTTAAACTAAAAAGACTTGGTCTCTGTGTCTCTGTCAATAACTTGCACTTGTACACTAAGAATTATGGCACTTTGCTTACAAAGCCAGTCCTAATGAGTTCAGTAGACAAAGTGACATGAATAAAGTAGGTGGGATCTGGCTCAACCATGAGAATTAGTTTCATAGGTGCTTTAAGTTTAATCTTGTTGTTTAAACTTGTTTTTAGAATTCATGTAATTATGCATGCCTCATTAGTCTGCTCCAAACCTAATTTATTTTCGACATTCTCCATGCTCTTACAGACAGAGTACCAAAATATATCCGTGCAAGTGATAAGGACTTTCATGACTTAAAGAGAGCACGCATGAGATAAAAGTGCATTTTAGAATAAGTTACTCTATTTTAACCGTTTGAATCTTAAACTGTACTTAATTTTAGTCAAATTTATTACCGTTTCCCCTTTCAACTACCTGTATTTTTTTTAAGGAAAAAAAATTACAAGAGTCATGGAACCTGGATGGAACAGAAGATGTGCATATATAGTATTAAGTATCATAACTTTTCTGAATAATTTTTAACATACTTTAATTCCTAGTATAGGAAAATCTTCTGACACTAATCTGCGTTTCGTTTGAAAAATAGCTGTATTAAGACTCCATGAATGAAATTCATATATAGTTAAAGAGACAGGCTACTGAGACGCTAAAATAATAAATGGGGGGAAAATGAAAAGGAAATGACCTCCCCCGACAAATTAAATAAGCTATTATGTGAAGAACAGAGACAGGATTTTAACTTTCTTTATCAAAGAAAAAGATATTGCTCTGAAGAAGTGGAGCAATTCCATTGTACAAATACTCTAGTTAGTAAGAATGGCATGTTAGGTCTCTAAAGAGGATTTAATATTCAAATTGCTGAAGCTACTGAGGAATGCAAGCTTGGATAATTTTTCATTAAACAATTATTATACCTTGGTAACATGTATAATTCTGAAAGCATTAAAATACAGTTTTTATGCCATATCAGTTTCTAACATATAATCAATATGAACACATTTAAAGTCAATGTTTTTACTATTCAGAAAAGATTATGGTGGAAGTGATATTTCAGGTAATAGGAATTCAAGAAATATTCATTTCAGAAAGCCATAGTATGTACCAACTGCATCCAGCTCAGATATTTTTACTTGATTAGTAGTTCTCACTGGAGAACTCATTGCCCCAACTTCCTTCACCTGCCAATCTATTCCTGCATGTTTTTGTGCTGGGGTGGGAAAAATACAGCCCGCGGGCCAGATGCAGCCCGCCAAGCTGTTCTGTTCGGGCCACAGGGCCCCTAGAAACGTTTTTAGAATTAATATTTATTTGCCTCTGGCTCCCGTCAAAAGCTTGGAGAGCTGCATCCAGCTGGTAAGTCTGTCATGGTGGACAAGGAGAAGGGAGGGAAGGAGTCTGATCAAGGCCCCTGCAATGAGGGAGGGAGCCATAGCTCGTCCAGGGACATTGGCGGGGGGGG
>NW_005842220.1:1077627-1083722 GCF_000455745.1 Alligator sinensis
AGGCTGTGCCAGCACCATTGCTGCCCTCCCCAAGTGCAGCCTAGCCCCTACTGGGAAGAGCCTGGCGCAGCCCCGGCCCCAGCCCACCCTGTGCAGATGTGGGGGCACACTCCCCTCTTCCCTGCCCTCCTGAGGTGCATGCAGCAGTAGGAGCTGCTGCTCCATCCCACTCCCTGTCCTACCCCAACTGGGTAGCGCCTGCCCCAGCCCAGCCCCACTTCCCCCCTCACAGTGAGGGGCCTTGATCTCTTCCCCCTCCCCACCCCCTCCTTTCCACCACAGCAGAGTTACCAGCTGCATGCAGCATTTCAGGCTGTATCAGAAATTGGATCGCTACCAATATGCCTCGTTAAAAATCAGCTATCAGTATCTGCCCCAAAATTCTCTATTGGTGCATGCCTACCAGAAACCACTGATCTGATCAGAATATTTTTGTTTATATTTTTTTCTCTATACTACTCCAAAGGAAATATAGCTGAATCTGGCTCTATCTTGCACTGGGGGCTGGACTAAAAGACCTTCTGAGGTTCCAGCCCTACTTTTCTATGTTTCTATGACATACTGCTGTGAGAATGATGCATTAATTCCAGTAATCTCATAGTCTCTCTATATGCTTGAGGAAGGTGCACTTTATTATTATCAGTAGAACATTATGGCAGTATTATCTAGGATCACTTGAACAATTTTTTTTCTAAAATCTAAAACAAAAATAATCTTTTTGCCAATCATACTGCAGTTAAATCAGCTGGAGCTCAGCTAATTGAGCCCAATATTGGAAGGTTCTCCTCTTTAGATATGCATATAGGATAACAAGGTTTCAACACTGAGGTCACTATTAAATTGGAGACAAAAAAATTGCCCCACAAAAGGGAAATCTATAATGCATTTCAATGAACAACTTAATGCTTAGGAATCAGCTCTACAGTGTTTTCTATCTGTGAGTTCAAGTAGCCCCCATGCAAGAGGGGTTACAAATTTATAACTGGATTCTGTCAAGTATCTCATCTATAGTTCCTCTTCTGAATTCAGCCAGAATTTCTGATCCTAGTAGATTCCTGCAGAAAGATTCCTGGGCAAGGGACTAGATGGGGTAGATGAGGAAAGGCTATTTTCCAGTCAAATATTATGTGCATTGAGGATGATTTCTAAAGTCTGTCTATGGTTATGGAGTGTAACAGTAGAAATAGGAATGGTTGATCTTCAAAAGGTGAAAGTTTGGGGTAAAACCAGAATGCAGCCCTGGTCCTGTGTGTCAAGCAGGAAGCCTAAAGTTCAAAGACGTGTCTTGTATGCTTTATCTGAATTCTTTTTGTTAGGAGAAGATTGTTGGTAATAAGCAGGCATTTGGGTTTTCCATTCACCATGGAAAAATGTAGAACACACCACAGATTTTTCCTCCTTGAAAGAGAAAAGCGTGGGAAACAGCAGGTTTCCCCATGCAGGCTGGCAGAGTGTCCTTACCTGTAGAACCAGTGTCTGTCTCAGGGGTATGCGGGGAGTAGGTCATGGCTCTGCCCCAGGCCCCAGCCCCATGCTGTTATGGCCTTGTGATCCCAGCCCTGCCCACCCAGCCCACTCTCAGATGCTGTTCCCTGCTAGCCCACAGCCCCATTGCAGCCACTTGGCCAAGCGCAGGGCAGAGCCACTTAGAGTTTTGGCGAGCTTTTGCAAGGATGGGTGGTGCTGACCTAGCCTGTGACAGCTCATCAAATCTCCACTCTTGCAGCAAAAATTCGGGTCTGTATCTGTATCAGTGAGGCCATGTCATCTGGTCTGTGTAAGTAGGTCACCATGTGAACTCCAGATAACCTTACCCAGTTAAGAATGATGTAAGGCATCTGAGAAGGGTGTTGGGTGCAGATTTTGAGATGCGTGCAGAGCATGGGTAAGAGCCATGTGCACAACTAGTATAAAGGGTATGCATGTCCATTTTTGGTGTGTGCGTGGGTGATTGGGGTTTGCCTGAGGCATGACCGAGAAAGGGAAAGAAGCCAGGATGCTTGTTGGCACGAAGGACAGAGAAAGGCATGGAAAGGCTGAGTGACAGATTAACTGTGTCAACCACAGGTTCCTGGTGCTGGGCCCAGTTGCTGTAGGTCCCAGGGGCCCTTACCCTGAGAGATCTTTTGTTTGCCACCTGAGCACAAAGGGTTGGCTCCCAGGGCTCTTCCCTTTGGGTGTGTCTATCACGTAAAGTAGCGGCCCTCTGCTCTGATCTGCCCTCTAAGCATTGCCCTATCCTGTTCTCTTCTGGGTTGTTGGGGGTGTTCTCGGTGTGTGTCCAACAAAGACCAGAAGCCACTGCCTGAGGTGCAGTCATCTCTACGCCAATGACCAGAGTCAAACTGAATAAAGGTCCCCCGTCCCTTATAATAAAGTTTAATCCTCTTATTGCCATTGTTGTAATTGGATATTGTTGGGTAAGGATTTGTATGGCATTGGTATTAAGATGAGTATAGGCAATGTAGGATTTGATAGGTAATTATTATTTATAGCGACTGTTAGGACTAAGTGGGTTCCTGTGTAGCTGTATGGCATATGATACTTACCTGTTTTTGTTAGTTTTATAATAAACCATTGATTAGTGTTGGTAACATCTTGGTGGGAGTCCTAATAAATCAAATCATAACTAATTACCAGGTGGATTGGGTGGTGATAGATATGCCCTGGTCCATCTGTTAACTATCTCAGGGCCAAAGACCACCTCCTCACTTGCTGCTGGACTGTAGGGGGAAGCTGCCCATTAAGTGACCTTAATTAGGCACTGATTAAGTCCACACGTAACACCTTTAATGGCCCTCAGGGCCCAAATTTGTTGACCCCTGGATACGGACAAGGTATATAGTCACTTTTTAGTGGGTGCAAACACAAAACTACATAAGACTTGAATTGTAAAACAAGTCCTCTTTTAAATTAAGACAAGTTATATAGAAGGGGAGTGCTGCTTCTTGTCTTAAAACCAAAAAAAACCATGGATGAGTAGGATTGTTAGTCCTGGTACATTTTATAAAATTACATTTGAGAAGTTATCCCTTCCCTTCCTACAATACCTTAGTTCATTTGTTGCATACTTTGCAACTTCTGCAACTATAGAAATGAGTCCTGTGGACCACAGCCTCCACTGATTTATTTATTTATTTTATTTCAGAGCAGGTCTGTTATGTAGTGAATGACAGAGGAATTCTTTAGAAAAAATAGTGGGTACGTCTGCATAAAAAATGCAGTGACATGCAAAGAGATGCGAGCTAGCTAGAGTGCCAGAAACTGTACGACTGCATTAGCACAGTGCTCGTTCTGTGTTCTCTTTCAGTTCTAATCTCTCCAGGTGGGGCCCTGCACCAAGATAGCTTTGCACAGCACTTTACTGTGCAGTTTAGATGCATTTAGTACATGTTCATATAATTGAAAACTCTAGTATAATACACATTCACAAAGGGTTTAAACTTAAATTCCATAGGTTTGTCTTGAAATACTCTGTCTGTTCATTCCTGGTCAGTGAGATTCAGTCACTGTAGTATAATGTGACAAGCACCATGATGTTCTAGCAACACATGGTATATGTAACTCTTTGTGTAATGCTTTTCATGGCAGCTGAAGTGTTGTTAAAGTGTTTTTTGGCTAAATTTCAGTGCCAAGTTGAAGTAAGTAACAACTGTTCAAACATTACTGTTGACCAGATTTGTTTACATCATTTTGAAACATTCATTTTCAGGCACTAGAATTTTGAGAGGATAGCTTTTGGGAATAATTTTATAACTGGAGAAATAAGTGATCATTTAAAGAGAACTGGCTCTTCCCTGCAGTATCTTTGACCATTACTCTATCTTTTAACAGGAGTAAACTTTAACACCCATGGAAGTAGTTAATATTAGTATCTTTTCCTAGGGGTACTATGACTAAGTACATAGATTTATTAATACATATATTCTACCCTGCAGTGCTCCTGCTTAACTGAAGAAATCCTTTTATTTGAAAATTTGTCTGACTTCACTCCAGCCACACAGTTGATCCAGTAAAAGACTAACACTCGTCTTTGAAAAAGACAGCCAATTCTGATGTGGTCACAAATGAAGATGCAAAAAAAAAAAGGTTAACAACAAAATTCTGATGCTTAAATCACAGTTGGAACCAAAGTCTTTTGATGCCTTAAATGATACTGAAAAACAGAATTATCATTTAACCTTCTATTTTAAAATTACTTGCAAACACATTTTTTTGTAAAATTTACTAGAATTCAGGATCAACCCTGTACCTAGTTGACAGAAACTAAACCGAAACTGAATGCTGAATGTATAATCTCTGCCTCCAAACTGTTCTGATAATCTCAAATGGGTGATATATCTGTCTAGTCCTCATTTATCAGTTAAGTCAATTCAAGTATATTGGACATTTTTAGGTCTAGCTCTGAGCAAGGAGTTTTTATAAGGACAGTGAAGACTAATTGACACCAGAGCAAATGAGAGGAAGAATGGTAAAATGGTGACAGAAATTAACTTCAGTTCAGGTTGCAGACAAGTAAAGATTTGAGGGTTGTGAAACCTAGGGGTCATTTTCCTGGGAAAAGCTTTTGGCAAATGAGTAGGGGTCTACCAAACTTGAGGCAGCTTCTGGTCAATTTTGTGGACAGACTGCTGGGCTGGCACCCGCTTTCATAGATGTAGGGTCAGAAGGGACCTAAGTAGATCATCAAGTCTGACCCCCTGCCCTGGGCAGGAGAGAATACTGGGCTCATATGAAGGTAATGATCAAGCCTCCTCTTAAAGACCTCCAAGGTAGGAGCCAGCACCACTTCCCTTGAAAGTTGGTTCCAGATCCTAGCCACCCTGACTGTGAAGTAATGCCTTCTAATGTCCAGCCTGAACCTACTCTCAAACAACTTATGGCTGTTATTCCTTGTTACTCTGGGAGGTGCTTGGGGGAATAGGGTCTCTTCCATCCCCTGCTGGTCCCCCCAGTAAGTTTATAGAGAAGGCTGAACAGGCTCAGATTGCATAGCCTCTCCTCATAGGGTCTGCCCTGCTGTCCCCAGATCACGTGAGTGGCCTTCCTCTGGACCCTCTTGATGCTGGCCACATCCCTCCTGAAGTGTGGTGCCCAGAACTGGATGCAGTACTTCAACTGTGGCCTAACCAGTGTCACATAGAGGGGAAGGATCACCTCCTTGGCCCTGCTTGTGATGTAGCTGTGGATACATGACCAGGTGCAGTTAGCCTTACTGACCGTGTCCTCACATTGGCGGCCCATGTTCATTTTGGAATCAATAATGACTCCAAGATCTCTTTCTGCCTCTGTGCTTTTGAGAAGGGAGTTCCCTAGCCTGTAGGTATGCTGCTGGTTCTTACTGCCTAAATGCAGTACCCTGCACTCGTCAGTACTGAATCCTATCCTAATCTCATTCACCCACCCCTGTAACCTGTCCAGGTCTAGCTGTATCCTGTGTCCACCTTGTCCCCAATCTTGGTGGCCTCAGCAAATTTGAACAGGGTGCTTTTCACCCCCTCATCCAAATAGCTAATAAAGAAATTGAACAGTGCGGGCCCGAGGACTGAGCCCTGGGGGACTCCACTGCCCACATCCCTCCAGGCTGAATATGACCTGTCCACCACCACTCTCTGGGTGTGGCCCCTCAGCCAATTTGCGATCCATCTGACTGTGTAGGCATCAATGCCACAGTCGCCTAGCTTTTTAATGAGAATGGGGTGGGAGAGTGTCAAAGGCCTTCCTGAAGTCCAGAAAGACTACATCCACTGTGATACCTGCATCCAATGATTTTATGACCTGATCGTAGAAGGCAATCAGGTTGGTCTGACAGGACCTGCCTATAATGAACCCATACTGGTTGCCCCCAAGCATCATCCACCTTGCTGGTCCTTCACAGCTGTGCTCCTGGATGATTCTCTCAAAGAGCTTTCCCAGGATCGAAGTAAGACTAACGGGGCTATAGTTGCCTGGGTCCTCCCTTTTTTGAAAATGGGAACCACACTGGCCTTCTTCCAGTCTTCTGGCACCTGGCCAGAGCAACACAAGCACTTGTAAAGCCATGCCAAGGGCCCCACAATAACTCCTGCCAATTCCCTCAGAACCCTGGGGTGGAC
>NW_005842220.1:1083805-1105495 GCF_000455745.1 Alligator sinensis
CTGTCCTGAATCCTGGTGGGGAAGTCCTGGTCCCTGCACAAGAAAATGGAGGCAAAGAAATTGTTTAAAAGGTCTTTTTCCTCTGGTGCAACCACCAGATTGCCAAGCGTATCCTGTAGGGGCCCCACGTTACCCAGTGCCGCCTTCATACTCCCTATGTATTTGAAAAAGGACTTTGTGTTGTCCTTGATCCTAGCCCTAGTTCTGTATCAGCCTTAGCTTTCCTAACAGCTCCCCTACAGACTCCAGCGATGGAGGTATACTCCTCTTTGGTGACAGCCCCTCCCTTCCACTGGGTGTATGCCTCCTTTTTGGCTTTCAGGTGTTCCTGAATGTCTTTGGTGATCCAGGGGGGCTTTTGAGCACTCTGGAGACTAGCCAGAACCTGTGAGGGCAGGTTACGTGGCCCGGTGGAAGGGATAGGGCCACAGACAGGCAGGGAGCTGTGTGTAGGGAGCATGATGGGCAGGCAGGTGGGGCTGGGATCTTGAGGTGGTGATAGCACATGGTCAGTGCCTGGGGCAAAGCCAGAATCCACTGCCCACATGTCCCCATGATGGGCGCTGGTTCTGCAGACAGGGGTGTAGAATCAGAAATAATATATGTCTTAAACTTTGATTATTTTAGTTATAAGATGACATAACCGCTTTGTGGAGAATTGCTGGCTCTGTATAGTAGAACAGATAAGAGAAAGTGTTTGTTCTTTGTAACTCCTCTGCAACTGCTTCGCTCACCGTGGCCTTGAAGATAGCAAAAAAGTATGTACAAATCTGATTTCCAGGTGCAAGAAGGAGGTTTGTGAACTAACCTCGCCTCCCCCATTAGTTCCCATCCTGATTACAGCAAAGAAATAATGAAGTAATATTATAGCTGCTTTTCATGCTAATTTCACTATATGATCACGTGAGTTGTAAGCAACTGTTAAAAAGTATATAAGCCTCCTGATTTTGCTCTTGGGGGGGGCCCCTTCCAAGTGCTTGGGAAATCCATGTCACTTTGGAATCCCCCCTACAGCTGTAGTTTCTTTTGAATAAAAGCTTCTGCTGACCTGACCCAAAAGTATGCTGAGTGTGTTTCCACGACAGGGGCATACAGAGAGCAGATTGTGGCCCTATGCTGTCACTACCCCAAGATACCAGCCCCAGCCCTATGCATTCCACTCCCAGATGCAGCTCCCTGCCTACGTGTGATCCTATCCTGTTTGCCTGGCCACACAGGTCCTGGCCAGTCTCCTTAGAGACCCCAGGATTGCTGGGTGGTGACAGCATAGGGCTGCAGCCTGGGGCAAAGCCCCACATGCCCCTGCCCATGGAACAGGGATGTGTGGCTTTGCCCTAGGCCCCAGACTCATTAATTTTATTTTTAGAGAGCATAGTGCAAAAATGTAATAAGACCAACAGGCCGAGCCATAAATAAAAAATTAAAAAATAAATAAATAAATAAATAAAGCCAGTTCTTAAAAGATGCTTCCTGCATTTCAGTGTTTTCAGCATCAGACAAGCATGCATAGGGGCTTAGAACAGGAGATGGAAAGAGATATGTTTAACAAGCCATGCTTTTCCAGGAGATGCTAGCAGCTGAGCCTACTAGATCTGGCAATAACTTGTTCCAAGATGCAGTATAGACCAGCTTTGGTGCCAGTTACATGTAGAAAAGAAAGTATCATGATTAGCTGTGTTACCCTTATCAAAGCAGCCTTTTAAAAAGTTACATAGAAGGGAGCTGAAGCTTGCAGATAATAATCATAAATGGAAACTGCCCCTCAGTGAAGCCAGTCCTCAGATTCTCCTATATTAGAGCTTAAAGGATCACTCTTGGAATAAGTATGGAAATAGAAGACTCTAAAGATTCACTTAATGAGAGAAAAAAGCAGCAGCAGTAATTTCATTAGATCTGCATGTTGTTTATGATCCCTTTACTCAAGCTTCTTGTCATGATGATGGCGCAAATTATTTGCTTAGGTCCAGTTTGCTGCCTTGATCAAATCCTGAAAATGAAAAGCTTGGAAGAGAAAATTACTTTTCAGAATCTGCTGTAGAAGGAAAACAATGTACTAAAAAGATGAATCGCTTGCTCTTCCATTTCCTTAGAATAATATTGTTCCCCAAATAGAAATCTCTAATGCTGGGTCAGCTACTATTTTGCCTTGGCTCTTGACCCAATTGGGTTTGAATCTGTGTTCTGACGATGCATTGGAGAGCGTGTAGGTTATTCCTTGTTCAGCCAAGACAGGAAAAAAATTGAGATCTCAGCTATTCTCAGAGAACATTCATCATCAACCAGAGTAAGAATCGGATCCAAACATAGAGAGCTATCCTTCTAAGAGACTGCCTTCACAGTGAAGGTTTGCTTATGTCATCTTTTTATTTGGATCAGCTGCAATTTACATTAGTGTTAGATCCAACCCCTACACTTCAAAAAGATTTAGTGACATCACATATTCTCCTATGAAAAAATAGGAGTCTCCTTAA
Source organism: Alligator sinensis (assembly GCF_000455745.1). Classification (NCBI taxonomy): domain Eukaryota; kingdom Metazoa; phylum Chordata; order Crocodylia; family Alligatoridae; genus Alligator; species Alligator sinensis. Next base: position 1,086,277 of record NW_005842220.1, read on the forward strand.
ACTTCACTCTTAAACTAACGAACTCTATAGTAAAATATGTTATGTTTATAATATTTGGTATTTTAGGTGCTCAGTGTTATGGCAAAGTATCAATACTGCTTATTGTTCTGTTCTCTACAAGGCACAAGATAATGCAATGTATGTCCAGGAAGGCAGATTAACTTTAGAAGTTATCCAGTTTCTTATTCGTCCTGACACCAAACTCCCTTTTGCACCAAACTCCTAGCACGTTTTCTTCACACCAGACTCCTAGCAGTTGAAGCATCTGTGTAAATATCTAAAGATGATTCATTCTCCCTTTTTTTAATTGCAGTCTTTTTCTATCTTTGAGAAATTAAGTTGTGTAATTTTTATTGATCCCCAAAGTTGCAAATTGCCAGCTATTGCGGCTACTTATCAATAGCTTAATTACCAATAGTATCTGTTTTCTTAAACTACTACCAGATAGACAAAACTTGTTAACGCTAGGGGTGTACCGATAAAGATTTTTTGGGCTGATACTGGTGGTTGACTATTAATGAACCATGTCGGCCAATACTAATCCGATTGCCATTATGCAGTTCAGCAGCTTGGAGAGCAGCATCTGGCTGGTAAGCCCGAGTGGGAAAAGGGGTGGGGAGAGGGAAGGGGCATGGGGTGGGGCAGATTGAGGCCCCAGCAGTAAGGAAGGGAGTGGGGGCGGGGGTAGGCGCTGCTCAGCCGGGGTGAGGCGCAGTATGGAGCTACAAGCAGCTCCTGCTCCTAGCACACCCTGGGGAGGCAGAGGGGCATGTGCCCACCAGATCTGTGCACAGGGTGAGGGCAGGTGCCGACTGCAAGCTGGGGCCAGGAGCAGTGCTGGGCTCTTCTCAGCTGGGGGTTGGGCTGGGGCTGCAAACAGGGCTGTAGCTGGGAAGGGATGCAGTCACCCCAGAATTCACCATAGCTCTCTCCCCAAACACCCCTTCCAGTACTGCCACCACCTGCCCTGAACGCAGCCCTGGCCCAGCTCCCCACCAAGAAAAGCCCGGGCCACCCCCCATCCCCAGTGGCAGGCCACCCTCACCCTGCACACAGGTCCAGGGGGAACGTGTCCCTCCACGCCTTCCCCAGGTTGCACCAGTGCTGGGAGCCCCCTCACCCCACTGTACCCCCTGGACGAACCACTCAGCTCCATCCCATGCCCTGCCCCAGCTGGGCAGTGCCTGTCTCTGCCCCAGCCCCACTCCCTCACTCACCGCAGGGGCCTTGATCTGCCTCCCCCCCACCCCTTTTCCCCCCACAACAGACTTACCAGCCAGACGCTGCTTTTCAAGTTGCCAGGCTGCATGCATGTACACAGCATTTATCAGCAACATTATTGGCCACATGAGCCAAAAAAAGCCGATTGCTGACAATGTCAATTTTGTTTTTAAATAGGTGCTGATATGACATTTTGCCTCCATATTTCTAAGCAGGGGCTGGGACAACTCCCCCGCTAGGATTATGGACAGGCTCAGGGGACACGACGCCATGCCTAGGGTCAGGGACAATCTAGTTCAGGAACTTTTGGAGGGGCTGGACATGTTTAAATCGCCGGTCCGGATGCTCTACATCTGAGGGTACTGAGGGAATTGGAGGTCATAGCAGGGCCCCTGGCACAGCTGCATGAGCACTCATGGGGCTCTGGCCAGGTCCCAGAGGACTGGAAAGGGGCCAATGTGGTTCCCATTTACAAGAAGGGGAGAAAGGAGGACCTGAGTAACTATAGACCAGTCTCACCTCGGTCCTTGGGAAGACCTTTGAGAAAATTATAAAGGAACACATCTGCGGGGGCCCAGCATGGGAGGTAATGCTCAGGGGCAACTAACACAGGTTCACTGCAGGCAGATCCTGCCCAACTAACCTTGTTTTCTTTTATGACCAGGTCACCAAGTCCTTGGATGTGGGCACTGAGGTGGATATCATCTACCTGGACTTCAAGAAAGCCTTTGACACTGTTTCTCACCCCATTCTCATAAAAAAACCTAGGCAACTGTGGCATTGATGCCTACACAGTCTGATGGGTGGCAAATTGGCTTGACAGTCACACCCAGAGTGGTGGTGGATGGGTCATTTTCGAGCTGGAGGGATGTGGGCAGTGGAGTTCCCCAGGGCTTGGTCCTCAGGCCTGTGCTATTCAACATCTTTATCAGCAACATGGAGGTGGGCATGGAAAGCACGCTGTCCAAATTCGCTGATGACACAGACTTGGGGAGAAGTGGGCACACTGGAGGGGAGGGACAGAATCCAACTAGATCTAGACAGGTTACAGAGGTGAGCGGATGAGAATAGAATGGAATTCAACACAGACAAGTGCAAGGTGCTGCAACTAGGGAGAAGGAACCTGCAACATACCTATAGGCTGGGGAACTCCCTTCTCAACACCACAGTGGCTGAAAGGGATCTTGGAGTCATTGTTGACTCCAGGATGGACATGAGCCACCAATGCGAGGAAGCGGTCAGTAAGGCTAACTGCAACTTGTCATGCATCTACACATGCATCACAAGCAGGTCCAGGGAGATGATCCTTCCCCTCTATGCAGCGCTGGTCAGGCCGCAGTTGGAGTACTGTGTTCAGTTCTGGGTGCCGCACTTCAAGAGGGCTGTGGCTAACCTTGAGAGGGTTCAGAGGAGGGCCACTTGCATGGTCAGGGGGCAGCAGGCCAGGCCCTACAAAGATAGACTAAAGGGCCCGAATCTATTCAGCGTCCACAAGAGAAGACTGAGGAGGGATCTGATGGCCATCTATAAATCTCACTGGGGGGACCAGTGGAAGACAGGTGAGGCTCTGTTCCCCTGGGCACCACCTGGGATAAAAAGGAATAATGTCCACAAATTGATTGAGAGCAGGTTCAGGGTTGATATCAAGAGGCATTACTTTATGTTTAGGGCTGCCAAGCTCTGGAATGGGCTCCCAAGGGAGGTGGTGCTCTCCCCTACCTTGGGGGTCTTCAAGAGGAGGTTGGATAGGTATCTGGCTGGGGTATTATGATCCCAGCACTCGTTGATGATCTGTTCAGGTCACTTCCAACCCTAGAAACTATGAAACTATGAACCAATGTATTGGTGCACCTCTACTTAATGCTGTTATCAGAGGGCCAGCAAGTAATAAAGCATGCTTTATGAACATCTTTTAGTTCATCAGATGCTGCTGTGAGGACAAGTCTCGTCTGAAATTGCTGTCCTCAGATAGCGGAGGCTTAAATCTTCAGGAATGATGTCACAATAGAATGATGCTTTTGGAGAAGGCAAGTTGATTGAGTACCAGGACTAAAGTTCTGGGGAAAAAATAAAAGGAAATAAATACCCAGTCAGATGTTTGGCCATTTATCAATAAACCAGGAGCACGGAGACAAGATCCTTCCTTGTTTCCTGTTTTCCCTATCCTATCTTCTGTTTTTCCTTATTACCAAGGATCCTCATTTTCTCTGTTTAAAAATCACAAATTCTCCCATTTAAAGGGGACCCTCCTCCCCAACCCCACATCCATGTTTTTCCAGGATTAAAATTAAATGCCACTCTCTATATATAGGTATCAGTTGGACACAATGAGAAATTGATATATTTACAATTTTAAAGCAATTTGGAAACCTACCAGTGCCTCAGTCATTATAATAAAATAAATTCTAAATACCTATATATTTTGGTGTTTCATAAAACCTAAAATCTTCATGGAAAATTAGAGCTCCCCCTTCATTCACCAAGACACAGGTCCAGCTGCAGCTGTCCCCCCTGTTGTTTCACGGCACTGAGCAGCTGTGATATGCCAGTGCCCTGGTCCTGCCATTGCCCCTCACTCCCAACGTGCAGCCTCCTGGCACTGCTAGTGCCCCTCACTCCCCCAGCCTCCCATCCCCCAGTCCTGCTGGTGCCCCTCACTCCCAACCCACAGTCCCCCACCCTTCTCAGGTGCCCCTTACTCCTCACCCACAGCCCCCTGCTTGCTCACTGCCCTGCTGGTGGGAGCCTTAGCTGCCAGGGCTAAGGGATCAGGACCCACAACCCCCTGCCCCCGCCAGCAGTGCCCAAGCCTTAGGTGTGGGGGCGTGGATACAGGCTGCTTGCTGTGAGCTCAGGGCTCCCTCCCCTGCTGCCTTCTTCCTGGGACCTCTGTGGCAGAGCAGAATAGGGAGGCTCAGTGCCACTGCTGGTTCAGTCTCATGCTGCCATGGCGAGGTACCACCCTGACTGCCCGGCAGTGCAGGGAGCGGATTGCAGCTTTGCCCCAGGCTCCAGCCATGCGCTATCACCACCCCACAATCCCAGGATCTCTATGGAGACTGGTTATGACCTATGCAGGCAGGGTGCATGGCCAGGATGAGGCAACAGGCAGGCAGGAAGCTGCACCTGGGAACAGGACGGGTGGGCAGGGCTGGGATCTTGGGGCAGTGACAGCATAGGGCAGGGGCCTGAAGCACAGCCACAATCTGCTGCCCGCATGTCCCTGCAACAGGTGCTGGTTCCATGGGCAAGGGCACGTGGGGAGTAGATCATGGCTTTGCCCTAGGGCCCTGGCTCCATGCTATCACTGTCCCAAGATCCCAGCCCTAGCCCCACCTGCTCATCCTGCTCTCAGACAGCTCCCCATCCACCTGTGACCCTGCCTGTGTAGGTCCTGGACAGTCTCCATGGGGACCCCAGAATCACTGGACAGTACTAGCACAGGGTCAGGGCCTGGGGCAGAGCTGAGATCTGCTCCCCACACACCCCCTGCCCACAGAACTGGCACCTGCTACAGGTATGTGCTGGCAGCAGATCGCAGCTTTGGCCCAGGCCCCAGCCCCATGCTGTCACCACCCCATGATCCTGGCTCTGGCTGCTTGTCCTACTTCTGTATGCTGCTCCCCACTGTCCTGTAGCCCCAACTCAGCCACACACCCTGCCCACATAGTTTCCACCCCCAGCAGCGGGTTCAGGGTAGATGGACCAGGGTGCCCAGGCAGCAGGGCCATGTCTGGCAGCCACAGCAGTTGAAAGGAGCTGTGCCATCAGGGCTGCCAGGAAATGAGTCCAGCTGCCACACCTCAGCACTGCATGTGCAGAAACAATGGGACTGGCTGCATGTGCTATGGCCCAGGCTCCCTCCTCCTCCACGCCGCCCTCCCCCGGCCACTGGGGTGGGCAGGGCTGAGGGACCTGCCACAAGCCGGACAAGATCCTTTGGCAGGCTAGATCCAGCCTGCAAGCCTCATTTTGCACAACCTCCCCCCGCGTCCTAATCTGACAAAACTCCATCTAGTAGTGTTCAGAGTAAAACATGGAAGTTGCATATTAGACACAAGAAAATTAAGTTACATATAATCTGAGGGAAAACCCTACAAAGCATAAGACAGACAGAAGTCTCCTGACTGGATGAAAGGAAGGAAAAGACTATAACCAGGTATGGCCTTCTATACTGTAGTAAAAATTATATTATCTGATGCTACTATATTTCAAAAACAAAAGGAAGAAAGCTTGCAGATAAAAACTTGCTTCATGATGTACCATGTTTAGCAGAATTGTCTAGCACAGTTCTTTGATGATATTTTTAGAAACAGTACTCTTTTTAGTACTTGAGTGGCACCAACTCCTAGAACTCAAGCTTTTAACATGCAGGTGTTAGAAATATTCCAGACAGGCCTAAAATCCTAATGCCTAGGGCTATAACCTCAAGATGAAAAACTGGCTAACAGAAGAAAGACTACTGTATTGTTTTGATTATAAGTCAATCAAGTATATAAATTGACATCACATCTTCACGTTCAGAGTCAGTGTTAGGTGAAACAGAAATATTCCTGAACATAAATCCATGAATCATTACTGCTCTTAGAGAATGCCCTTAAGAGAATTACGTAACTGAGGAAAGGACCCCAAGGATTGAATGCACTAGAAATACTGAAATAATAAAGAAAAGAATTCTCTATACCAAAGATAACTTGGTCCAAGGCTTACTTTATTGTCTTCAGCCCAAAGTTTCATGTCAATCCATATAATTTTTAGTCAACTATCTACAGGTTTAAAAGACAGGCCCTTACTCAAATGCCAGATCTGAACTGCAATTCTGGATTCAAACTTTATGTGGCATGTAGAGCCAAAATCCTGGATCCAAATAAGCATGACTGTAACAGTTCAAACCTCAAGTACTCCTAAAGTTTTTTCAGGTATGTGGGGAAGGAGAAAGTGGGTGGTTATATTCACAACCTGATGTGCAGGTATCACTTCAGATTTGAACTCTCCTAAAAAGGTGAGAGCTGAATGTACTTTGCTAATTTGCATTTTGGAAAAATGAAACATATTGCCGTCTTCTAAATTACAAAAAAACCCAAACCAAACCAAACAAAAAAACCCCCAAAACCTAGCCTCAGACAATTTTAAATTGAGTTGCAATGTTAATTAAAATAAAAAGTAGAATAGATTTTAAACGTCATTTATTTATTTTAACTTCCACACTTAAGTGCATCATCCAACACTTATGGTTTCCTGCCAACCTACCTTGTGGGCTCCTTCCTGGTAGTGATGACTTGTCAACGTGGACTAACTTAGAGCATAATAGCTCCTTGCTCTAGAGCCAGAGTCTAGAAACCTCAAAATATCACAAGGCTTCTAGGGTTCCTGATCTCCTAGGACTTCATAAGGAAGGAGGCCAGGGACATCATAGGAAACTGCAAGATTGTGACTACCTGGGTCACCAGGCACTGCAGTCCTTCCTCATATGGGATAACCCTGCCATTCTGCTGCCACTGTACTGGAGTAGAAGACTCCAGCATGGCAGCTTGGCTAGCCAGGTTGTCTGCAAAGTACTCCAAGTAGTGTTACCTAGATTATAGGTAACCTTGTGGATAGGCTACTGGTAAAAGAGGCAGAAGCAACCTTTTATTTGCTTGCACTTTAAAACATGAAAACAAACAATTACCCCAAAAATCTACCTGGCTACCCATGACAGCACAACACAGATTCTCACCTATACTGGCTGGGGAGACTGGAGGTGAGAGGAGGGTGGCATGCAAATTGGCAGCAGGTCTTCTTGAATTTGCCGAGTTCTCCAAATTTCCCTCCAGCCTATACCCAATATTTATAGATGGCCGGTTCTAGTAGTCTAACAAATGATCTCCGATTGGTTTTAAATGTATTTGTTTCACTGAAATTTTTGGAACTGGACTGAACCAGATCTCTAATGGACTTGGAAGGTGTCAATTAACGGGAATTTATATCCTTGGGAAAGTAAAAGGGAAGGTTTTCTTATCTCCATTCCCTGTTGTGGAATGCTGTTCAATACTGGCCTGTTTCTTCTTTATCTTGGTTTATGGTTTTCTCTGACAAGGCTGTTTTGTTTTTATAAATTATCTAAGTGTCAAAATAACATCCAATACATTTGGTTACATCAATCATTACCACTAATATTTTAAGATAAGGCTCCGATACAGAGTATTTGAATTATTTAATGTATGATCTTCCCTTATAATGTCTCCTTTCAGGCCATGTGCTTTATTTAGTTGTGTTTAGTTAGACATGTGAATGACTTCCTTTACTTTGCTGACCAAACTAGCTGACATCTGCAAAGGTTCACGCTACAGTCACTCAGAAACAGTCTTTGGGCCTTTCTGCTTAGCCACACTTGTGTAGCTTGACCTACGCCCCATGAAAATGGCCAAGGCTAGCAACACTAGCCAATGTGGCCATTAAGGGTGCCATTGCAGGACCATCTGTTCCAGCACTGTAACAGTGGAACCAATGTCCCTCTATGACACCCTTAAGGAACAGAATAGATGATCGCACACCGGCTGGCTTTCCAGGTGCCAACATGGTCATCTGTATAGTAGTATTGTTTTGTTTCAGGTATAATTTTACCCCACATATAAACTATTTGGAATATTTATGGCTCTTTGAGGAAGAAAAGTAAAGCTATACTGGTAACAGCCACACAGGAGTTACTTCGTTGAGAACTTTTAGAATCAATCATCAGAGCATGAACACAAAATATGTTTGTTTGGGTTTTTGTTGTTGTTTCGACTTTTTTTCCAGGGGCTGGTGTTTTGTTTTTAAGCAGTGTAGGGAGCATGATAATTCTTTTGTTTATAACGCATCGATTCAAACCACATTTTATGTATGAGTGAAAATACTTAGTCAGGTCTACTGATTGTGTAGTATCTGCTCCATAAGCAGTTTACTAACTAAACCTGGGCATTTAATAATTTACTAAAAGCAGATTAATACTTCAAGTTTCCCATGTCTTCTGTAACCTAGAATAAACACTGGTTTACCACCTCAGCATCAGGGACTGTAACCACAATGAAATGAACAGCAAAACTGATGCAATATTTACCAGTTTGCTATAAAACAAAATATGATGAGGACAGCAATTTAATTCCAAAAACGATTATGAACTACTTCAAGACAAAGCTATTTAGGTGTTGAGATCAATAACCAATTTCCCAAAAGACCCAGATGTTCAGTGGGGTACTTCACTCCCTTCAGTCACTTGACAATTTTAACCAAAAGTTAAAGTTCTTGTTAACTTGATATGCTATACAGCATATAAATAAAATACACATTCATTTCAATAACAGACCATATGGAGTAAGATATGAATCTTAACTATTTTTCCATGGAGAAAGAAGAACCACCAACTCAAACGCACAAACTACAAAAACAGATGATCAAACATTGCCACCTTACCACAAGTCAAGCAAGCAAGGTGATACCTCACCAAACCATCTGAATCCTCGTTGTTTATGGGTGGCCAAAATACATGGAGCACTAATTTAGATAAGGCTAGAATGTTGCTGTAGAAACATGCAAGAAATAGGCTTGTTTTGTTTTTTTAAATTTGTTTGTTTTTCGGTGGAGGAGGGTTTGGTACCATCTTTTAGCAGACCAACTGTATAGCTGGGAGAGACGTTACACAAGCTTGTATACTTGAGAAAGATGTTAGACAATTGCTCCAACAAGTAATTTAGATGATAGCTTGGGGATATTTTTTAAAGTCTATGGAACACCAACAGACTGTTCTTTAAGTAGCAAAATAATAGACAAAAAACCTTTGAAGAGATTAAAAGGTTTAAAGGCAGGTATTTCAGCATTTAGTTAAGATAATTTGAATGTGGAGTATTTCATGTTATGTTTTTGCCTGCAGGTCATACAATTATAGAAAATTAGGGTTAAAAGAAACCTCTGGAGGTTCATCTAGCCCAACCCCCTGCTCAAAGCAAGACCATCCCAGCCAAAGCTTTGTCTACCCAGATCCTAAAAACCTTTAAGGATGGAGATGCCATAACCTCTCAGGGTAACCTCTTCCAATGCTTTACTACCTCTCTCATAAGAAATTTCTTCCTTGTGCCTAACCTAAAACTTTCCCTGATGCGACTTGAGACTATTGCTCCTTGTCCTGCTATCTGTCACCAGTGAGAACAGTCTAGCTCCTTCCTCTTTGGAACCACCCTTCAGGTAGTTGAAAGCTGCTATTAAAATCCCCTCTCAGTCTTCTTTTCTCCAGACTAAATAAGCCAGTTCCTTCAGCCTCTCCTCATAAGTCATGTGTCCCAGCCCCCCTCACCATTTTTCACTGCCCTCTGCTGGACTCTCTCCAATTTGTCCACATCCTTTCTGCAGTGGGAAGCCAAAAACTGGAGATAGTACTCCCATTCTGGCCTCACCAGTGCTGAATAGGGGGGAATAATTACTTCCCTCAGTCTGTTGGCAATGCTCCTACTAATGCAGCCCAATTTGCTGTTAGCCTTCTTTGCAATCCTCCCTAGAAATGATCCACAGTTAACCAACTTAAACAAAACCCCAGTTCTGGAGCCATACAGGGTGGGCTAGTAAAAACAGGCCCTATTCAAATGTGAAGTTCAATACTTCCCTAGGCAAAGAAGGCCCCCCCTGCCCACCAACACTTCAGCTGTGCCAGCTCACTGTCTGGACTGACACATCCTTAAAGAACAAATTTGAGCAAACCACAAACCATGATTCTTCCGATTCTTTTCTGCAAATCAAAAAAAAAAAAAAAAAAAAAAAATCCCTGAAAATTTTAGGTCCAATAATACCGTGTTCAATACAAAATGAAAGGTGCCATTTTGGAATCAAAATGACACCAAACTTTTAATACTCTTCAGCAAACACACAATAAACTGCAAAATGAAATATTATTTTGAATAGAAAAAGCAAAATGTTCCATTTATAAAGTTATGAAATATAACCATTTCTTTTTCTTTAAGAGTTCACCACAATCAGTACAAGTTTTCATAGAGTTTTGGCCCACTCAAATCTGTATTTCAGTGGAAGAATCTTTGGCCCAAAAAAAAAAACCAAACACAAAAAAACACTACCCATCAGGCTTAGGGAAGAATTTGTTTGAAAAAAGAATGATGAATTTTTAAATAAATATTTAGAAAGACCAAAATGGCAGTACAACAGGCATGGCAATCCTTTAAGGCAGGCATGTTTTTCTTTCAACATAATTTATCATCTTTGACATGCACCTCTCTAGATGAGTCATAAAGCTGTTGCAGTTATAGCTATACTTCTGCCACAGAACTCTGAATCATTTAATCTATTCGTTGCAACAAGATGGAACAAACAGTTCATGCCAGGCAGCATCGTTAAAGACTGCAAATACTACTTGCATTCCATACAAAATTACAACCTACCCAAAATGGAATAGCCAATATAGTTTTTTAATTATTTTTCTTTGTAAAAAAAGGTAAAGGAATGTTCTAACACTCCCTACAACAGACAGTGTTTCAGTAAAAAAACAGGAGCCTACTCAATGTGCTACAAGACTTCTTCAACTTACCAATGTCTCAGTCTTATCCCAAAGTCAACCAAGACACTGATAAGGATCTCTACGGGGCACAGGTCATCTCACCCAAAAGGTCAAGGTAGAACTTGCAGAGCAAATAGTAAGCAGAGATAATTTACCATCACAAGCTCACCCAAAAATGGGAAGAAGCTACATAAACAGCATTCCAAATTTAAGGAAATATTTCATCATTGTGGCCATGAAGACTAAAGTAAGTATCATGAGTTAATTTTCTCAGTTCACCATAGGCACTTCCTAGTTTTAGAGCCCAAGATGTCCAAGGACAAGACTTACCCATTTGAAAGCCCAGACAAATAAAATAAATAAAAAAGGAACTGCTGGGCCACTTCCCTTCAGCCCCTCATAAAAGGTCCAAGATGAATACTGGAGGGAAGTTCTCATCATAAGATAATGAGTGACAGCTGATTAGGAATACATTGTAGCTTGACAAGGGACAATTTTGAAAAGGACAAGATCATACCTTAACAGTTCCTAAAGCCAATGCAAAGACAAACAAGTATGCTAGAAAGCATGTTGTTACAGAAATGTATGACGCTACCGAAGCTTAGCTCTATCCTGTACAACCAAATAAGGACACTTATTGGAAATAGCAGTTCTCCATACAAACATTGCTGCAGAGCCCCTACTCTATTCCATGTGACAATATACTGGGAGCAGAAAGTTGTGGGACCCCACCTTTGCATATTTCAAACACAAATAGAGGCTCCCCCCCAACACTATTGCAACACATACAAGAAAGCTAGCATTTGGAAAACCCACACCGACATACATTTGTGACTCGTATACATAGCCTTGCTCTGTTGTAAAGTCTGAACTGTTCCTTGCTGATTTGTTTTTACATACAGTTCAAAGTCAAACTTTCTGATGATGTTTGTTAGTGTGTTTCAAAGTCCACACACTTGTTCAGTGGCAGTCTGGTTTTTTGTTTTTTTTTTTAAATCTGTGTTACTTGTTCAACAGTTATTTTGCTAAAAGCCAAATAATTTAATAAAAACCTCACATCCTTTAAAACAAAACCACCAATACATTTTCATTTATATACAAAAATATTACAAAAGTTCCAAGCAATTCTAAGCTGTATAGAGCACTAACAGCTTAAATTTTTTAGTAAAAAACTGTCAATTAAATGTTCTGTATACAAGAATGACATGCTTAGAATGGAACAAAATAAACAGGTCAAAAGATTTTCTCTCTTTACATGCCTACATACTCTCATCAAAACAGATAATTCTGCAAACTGGACCAGCTGATAATCTATACCTTGTTGAGCCAAGAAAAACTGAAGAATGTCCAATGTTATGCAAACCTCTGCTGATTTGAGAGAGAGAGGCTATGAGGGCACAGGTCAGTACCTTTTAAGATGGACTAATTATCAGGAACCAATGCCATGGTAAATTCATCTATTTAAATTTAGTAAAGGTATACATTTAGAAGTGACTAGTTACACTTAAAACAGAGGATGAATTAGCTAATGCTTTCTGTGTACAAATCAATGTATCTCTGGTAGGAATTCAGTACACTAATAAGACCACAGTGATAAAATATTCTCAATGAATAATTAATCAGATTTCACTGTACAGTAAGTATACAACATAAAAATTAGATCCTTTGAGAATACTCTCCATGTAGCACTTTCATTCCATAGCCCCAAAAGCAAAAGCATAGGGCCTCCCAAATCCCTGGACCTTGATGATTGCTGTTTTGGAGAGAAAGGCTGTTCATAACCTCCTGAAATTAAAACACTTGGATATCAGGTGAAAGAATCAGGTAACATCATGTTTACACATTTTATACTTATTTCATAGCAAGTGCTAGATGATTACATCTGAAGAAAATACATACTTAAATATAGCATCCTTTCACATACAGGCATAGGCCCCAATGCTGGAAACCAAATCAGAGAAATGGAATCCTGTTCTCATGCAGAGTCCCCTTAAGCTTAATAGCTGCAAACTAACATTGTCTAGCATTGCCAGCACACATTAATTTAGTCACCCAGATAAATGTACCTATCACAACTTACCCAGTTTAATACACTACTCAAAACAAGTACCAAAATACCCAAAGTTATACAAGTCTATTTAAATACCCTATTTTTTTGAACAATTGTGATAAGTAATCATGTTTCTAGTTTGTTTAGAAAACAAAAAGTTATCATTGTTAAATTATGCTTAATGGGTGTCTTAAGAGCCACTAATCCATATCAAGGTATGACTGCAGTTAGAGAACACTAAATGCATGATCACCTGGATGCTGCAGACCAAAACTATGTCTTACTTATTTGGAGATGTGACTGTATAAAATGACATGTTATTATCAATCTCATAAACTACTTATGTTAACAAAATCATATTCGCCTATTCAGGGCTTGTATAATTACTTATTCATCATCCTTGGCAGCTGGTTTTCTTTGATCTTTGAAACCCAAACTACAAATGCCTCAACAATGGATGAAGGACTACACTGACATTGTAAATTTACACCTCTCCTCTTAGGAAAAGAGAAACTGCTCATGGTGATTTAATGCAGCTCTCTTCAACAGTCTCCCAAGCTGCTGCTCTGAAAACTCATATATACACACCACAATAATCTTTTACTGAAAATTTGAAAATTAAAAAAATAAATTATATACTCTAATTGAGAGGGTCTAAACCCAATCAGAAAATAGAGAAATCATATTTGTTATCTGTAGACAACTGAAAATGAAGAAAAATCTGCATTTGGGTTAGCGGCTCATACAAAAGTGAAAGTGTGTAAAATCATTAGCAATCTCAAAAGCAAGGGTCTTTTGACCTGACTGAAAACTGGCAGTATGACTAAATGGTCAACCAAGTGACAGTATTTTAACTAGTATAATATGGATATGATCAGAGAGCCAGTCAACCTTATTTGCAAAACCAAAAGTGAATGCCAAGTGATCTTTTACAAATTGGAACTTTTTCCCTTTTGTTTTTGGTAAGAAATCTAATACCACGCCTCACTTTTTCTACTTTATGTTGAAGAAACCCCTGGAGATTTTCAGGACTTTAATAAGGATGAACTTCAGCATCCTAACTGAAGGGGCACCAGTGGACTTTTAACGAGGGATTCATTTTTCTAATGGGATTGTTGCTGACCAGGGTGGATTAAAATCAATCAAATAAATCAACCAAAAAAAAAAATCAGATTTTTTCAAATTTAATTTAAATTTACATTTCTAATATGCCAGTTTACAATGAAATCTGAATTTAATAAAGCATAGGCTAAGGCAAGGCTAAGGTATAAATTTATTATGATCTATCAATATTATTTAAATAAAATATGTTGAGTCAACAAACCTCTATTAAAAACTGCCAGATTAAAGGCTGATTTTCTTCTCTACAAGAAAGAGGAGGTAAACATCTAACTTTTGGAGGTCAAGCTTTAAAAATATGGCACACTATTTCATACACTAGTGGCATAGCCTTGCCAGGGATGCAGGCTCTATAGAACTGGATGCAAAGAATCAGTAAAGTCATCACAGGTTTTGGAACCTGGTCTCTGACTCTAGCAGACACTATCGTATGTACTCCTTGATCAGGATTATCCACTGGACCTACCTGTATAGTATCAAACTCCTGTTTTGTTCTCTCTACTTGAGCTCCAATTAGCTCAGCTCTTGAATTGGGACTATTTATGATTGTGCACCCATAATGAAGGTTTATTTAGCAGCTCATGAACTATCTGCTCAGTAACTACCAACTCATACTGCTTCTGAACCGTTCTGGTACTTCAGTTAAGTGACTTTTCTTGGTCGCTCTGCATATGCACAAAGGTGGAAACATTAACTTACGTGTTCTACCCTGTCTCCAACTAAGATACTGCAGCACTCAAAACCAGAGGGTTATAGTAGTAGAAAACATGGGTGTTAGGGAGAAAGGTTTCATTTATTTTGTTTTGGGGGGAGATAAGGGTGGAGGAATTTGATGAAGGGAAAAGGGTGTGGTGGGAGAAGGTTGTCACAGGGAGAAGGAGGATTGGTTTGTTAATTTCTTGTGTGGAGGCAGGAGAGGGAGCAGAGTAATGAGCAGTGTGCACAATAGGAGGGACCAATGCTGGGATCAAGACAGCATAGGAAAAGGAACAACATTGTGTGGAATGTAGACAACTCTTGATTTCAAGACCAGGAAACTGGAGAAAGAGACCCTATTTGGGAATACTTTCAAAAAATTTTCCTGGGCCACTAGGAAAGAGAGGAACACAGGCTAAAGGTAAACCGCTCAAAGATGCAAAGTCTGGTAGCCCAAATGAAGCAACATTGTTAAGAGAGACTTCTCACAAGGCAATGAACTTGAAGGTTGCTCAGACATGTACATATCGTTATCTGGATCAATTGGTTAGTAAACCATTCTTGTGGATTGCCTACCATATACTGCAGTGCTAGTAAAAGTTAAAATTTATGACAATACTATTAGGTTTTTTGCGTAGATGACTTAAGTGTTAAAAAAGTGTGTTCAAAATCTAATGGATGTGCTACTTTTTGGGAATATTTATCAATTTTTAACATCGAGCAATAAAACTTATTTCAGAAGTGCAGGGGCAATGTCAACAAAAATACAAACAAGCTAGGTAAAGGTATCTTGTGCAGAATAAAGTTTTTAATAGGATTTTATAAACTGTAAAATTATTTTTGAGCTATTTTATATTGATAAAAGAAAAAAGTTTTAAATGTAAAAAGATGACCATTATGATTTTTTAAATATTTTCCCTATAGAATTGCATTTGGAAAATTATATCATTTAAATACTGATTATAAAACATCTGCTGTAGGAGGGATGTTTCTTTAAAGTAATGCACCAACACTCAGCATGAGTGCCCTTTTAACTATTTTGTTTCAGGGTCCAGCTTCAACAAAAGGTGTAGAAAGACTAATTTCTTCATTTGGACTGGTTCACTCAAAGCTGAGAAAGTGACTGCGAGCTGAAAAACCAGGAAGGTTCATTTTTCTCTTTCAGTCTATGAACATGAAATAGGGAGGAGGATGAGATGTGTGACTTCTAAAAACTTGAAAGGAGGTAAAAATTTTCAACAACCTAGGTTAAAAAAAAGGCTGTCTCGTTTTAAAGAGTTAGGCAACTAGGATCTTAAGCTCAAATTACTTTCACCTAAGCATTTAAGACATTTTCCCCCAGGATAAACCAAAAGACTTGGTTAATACTTCTACTATTATAACCATGAATCAGTTCCCTCTGGATGGCACAGAACCCCTACCACATGGCTGATCCTGCTGTGGACTTGCCCATGTCAAAGTGGCTGGCCACAGATCAGAGCCTGCCAGGATTTGCTAGCTTGCAGATGGGGACTGCCCTGAGCATTTCCACAGTGAAAGGTCCTCTAGGGCTAATGGACTGTTGCTCAAACCATGGGGCTAGCTCAGTACAGCTAACCCTGAAGGTCTGCAGTCACTGTGCATGATCCCATATTCTCAGGACTACAGTCTCCATCAGCCACAGTGATCATCAACTTGCCCAGAAGTGCCAAGTATAACATTTGCAAAGTGCCCCAGGATGCTATCCTCCATAGGATCTTGCATGTTGTTGGGCATGCTGCTGTTAGTGGTACAGAACAGGTAGCACATCTCAGAGGCACCTTTCAGCCTCAGTCATGGTGCCCTGCAATGCCATGCCATGGCCTACCACCTGGTAAATTATCTAGAAAAGGATACAAAGCATGCCAAAACCTACTCAAGTAAGGGAATAAAAGCCTGACAGAATGAACAGAAATTCCCAGTATTGGCCAGCCAAGGAATGCAGGACAAAAAGTGGTAGGCAGCCATTCCTTGCTCTCCAGAGTAATAGTACTGCTCCTGACCACCTTTCCCAAGCTAAAACTCATGAAGTGTGTCAAATTTGGAGCACTTCAGCATATCATAGCAAAATTTGAAGCACTTCAAGAGAATGCCTTGTCCAAATGTAAGGTAGTATGTGGTCAAGTTAATGCACCTTCAACATTTTATATTCAAAAGGCCTGTTTTTCAAGGTCTTTAAAAATTAGCTTTCTACAGTAAGCCTATGTTCCTTGCTACCTGTTGTCTGCAAAGAGCTCAAATGACCATGCCCCAAATACCCACAACATAGGTAACCTAGGCAAAACTGGCAGAGTATGTGCAAGCAAGCACTCGTGAGGAGTTAAGAGGTCCACACCAGGTGCCATGGTCTAGGTCAGTGATTCACAACCAGGGATCCTTTAAAGGGTATATGTAATGGTGTAAGTAGATGAGGGAGGTGCAAGGAGATGAGCATAGGTTGCAGTTTCTTCCTGCCTGCCCAGCCCCCCTGTAAGGACATAAGCACTGTAATAGATTAGATTTTGAAATGGGATACCTTTCAGTCCACAAGAGAGATGGAGGGGTGTTTTGAATCTGAAAAAAGGTTGAGAACCCCTAATCTAGGTAGACTAGATGACATCAAGGAAGTGCACCAGACAAATTATTAGAAAGCCAGAAGTATGCCTTGAAACCCAAGTAGTTTATTCAAATGCTAAGTTTACAGACAGTGACTTGACACTATTCAGCTTCCTAAGTAAGCATGTGAAGCCTAACAACTAGGTCTACATGAAAGACTGGAGCATAAAATGGGGTCCTATCCCAGACAGCAACAAAGGCTTGTTCTTAAGGATCCATTTGTAGGGTCAGACTCCTGGGGATTACTCCTTTTGGAACAATCAGTCCAAAACTATCAAAAAGGAGTTGGGAGAAAAAAAAAAAGATAGTTATATCAGTAGTAGGCAATGTACAATAAATGCAAAGCCTCAGTATCTGGTCTGAAGACTACCTTTTGAAAAGGTACCAGATAAATATCTGAAGAGGTTGCTATTGAAGCTAATAGTAATGTCCTTTGATTCTGTGATGAGAAATTAATGTTTAACAGCTGAAGCTACTAAGCAAGAAAGGAACTTGAGAGAGTTTTAAACTGCCATTATGTTGGCAAAATTTGTGGGTTCCAAAAACATTTATGCTACAAAGTGAAATGGTGTTGAAGTATCACCAATCTGTCCTGAGTCCGTTTCTACACACAGAGGAATCAACATTAGGTTTTTAGAAGAAAGAGAGAGGTTTATTTGAAAATGACTTTTGCAAACAGTAATTAAATTACAAGCCAGAACTTTTCAGAAACCTCATTTTCCCCAGAAAATGCTATTAAAAGTGGCTATGGTAAAACTGAATACAGCATACAAAAATACAAGGCAATCATAAAAGGACTGCTTTGAATTGGCAGTTTCGGACTATTGTTGGTGCTGAATGAACAGAGTACATGAAAGTATATGAACAATCATGTCTAGTATAATCCATCCGCCATCAACAACCATGACAAATTTAGGTATGGCAGAGGATATACACCAAACTAGGGGAGCACTGATAAAAGGTTTTCTTGACCGCTACTGATGGCCGATTATTAACCAGCCATATCAGCTGATACTAATCCAATAGCCGATTTACAGGAATGCAGCTGGGTAGCATGCAGAGCAGTATCCTGCTGGTACGTAGCCGTAGCCAGCAGGGCAAATAATACTCTGGCATGCATCAACTGATGCATTTCAAGCAAAACCAAGGAAGTGATTCTTCTGATTTACTCAGCATTGGTGAGACCGCAGCACTGCCATCCAGTTCTGGGCGCCGCACTTCAGCAAGGACGTGGAAAAGCTTGAGAGTCCAGAGAAGAGCCTCCTGTATGATCAGAGACTTGCAAGGAAAGCTATACGAGGAAAGGCTGAGGGACTCAGGTCTCCTCAGCCTAAAAAGGAGAAGGCCGAGAGGGGACTTAGTAGCAGCTTACCGGTATATCCAGGGAATACATCAAGGGCTCAGTGAACAACTGTTCACCAGGGCACCCTTAGGGAAAACCAGGAGTAATGGCCACAAACTCCTGGAAGACTGTTTCGGACTCAACTCTAGGAAAAACTTCTTCACAGTTAGGGTGTCCAGACTGTGGAATAAACTCCCTCCAGAGGTGGTACAATCACCTACCTTGGAAGTCTTCAAGAGGCGACTTTCCAGTCTCCTCACTGGGGTCACCTGACCCCAGCTGTCTTCCTTGCCTGGTGCAGGGGGCTGGACCCGATGATCTTGCGAGGTCTCTTCCAGCCCCTTACAATCTATGGATCTAAGTCTGTGGTGGGGAAGGGGCATAGAAGAGGCAGATCAAGGCCCCCACATTGAGGGAGGGAGTGGGGCTGGGGCAGGCACTGCTCAGCTAGGGTGGTGAGAGGTGCTAGGAGGGGTGGCTACAGGGAATTTTGGGGTGGCTATAGTCTACCCTGTAGCCACCCCTCCCAGCGCCAGCACCCACCCTGCCCCCTCCAGCTTGGAGCCCAGTTCCCCCCCCACCATGAAGAGGTGGCACAGCCCCTAGCCCAGGCTGCCTGCTACAGGCTCACCCCTTGCACAAATCGGGGGGGGGGGGG
>NW_005842220.1:1105505-1108258 GCF_000455745.1 Alligator sinensis
ATGCCTCATGTCTCCCCCAGGGATGTGAGCAGCAGCTGTGGGGAGTTGCCCCCTCCCCCACAATCAAACTGCCCACACCTCTGTCCCACTCCTGGGGTTGCATTCACTGCCCTGGCTGGACAGTGCTTGCCCCTGCCCAACTCCCTTCCTCACCATGGGGGCCTCAATCTGCACCCCCCCCATGCCCCTTCCCCCCCCCAAATTTACCAGCAGGACACTAGGACACTGCTCTCCAAGCTGCACGACTGCATTCCAGGCCGCCTGCATGCTGCAGCTGCGCACATGCACACAGTATTTAATTGGTGGCATTATCAGCTACACTGGCCAAAAGAAGTCAGTTGCCAACAACGTTAAATTTTCCTTTTACTGGTGCCGATCCAATAATGCAGCTGATACTGGTGCACCTGTATCCTAGACTCTTCTATTTAAATAGCTAATCAGTTGTCCCACAATCATCAACTTGTCTAATCTTTTTTTTTTTTTTTAAGCCTGGTTATACTTTCTGCCTCTTGAACCTCCTGTAGTTTAGCTTTTAAAAGTCATTGCTATGCACTGTGTAAAAAAACAACCCCCCCCCCCGAAAACCACTTCATTTTGTTTCTTTTTAATCTGTATCCTGTTAATTTCAGTAGGTACCCAATAAAGGGATATATTCTGGAATTTGGTGTATACACATAACATTGATGGTTTGTTTTTTTAATTCCCATTATTGTGCAGTGGGGACAAGGACCTGGGTACTTCAGTTCGACTGAACTTTTGTTTCCTCAGTAGTATTATTCCTTGGCTTCAGTTATGGAAAGTTTATCTTACTTAAGATAGAAGAGACAACCCTCAATTGAGTGCAACAGCAAAGCATTGGCATGAAGACAAATGACAGTTCTAGGGCAACATTTATTCTTTGTCTACTGAAGAATGAATGGGATTATAAATCCAAGTAAAACAAATAGAATTAGAAACTCACTTATCTTATTCCCAAGAACAAGAATGATCTCTGAAAGACTCAGATAGGATGTTGCATGGAAGTTTTTTTTACATAAGCAAAAGCAATGTGTTGGAATGTAGGTGGTGGACAGTCTTATGTTTCTGAACTCTAACCTTCAGTAGAGTTAAGTTGTCTTTACAAGTGACTTTATTTTGCCATTTTAAGACTGGCCTTTTCCATGCATATAGCACTGCAAAAATTGTTAGCTAGGATGAACAAACCCACAAATTCAGAAGTTTGTGGCTAACAAAGTACTGCCCAATCAGTTCTAACACTAACAATTATGACTTGGGTCAAATGCATGTTAAGTGTTTTAGAAGAAAAGCTGATCTGGAATAACTGCCATCTAAGTTGAAGTTTCAACTTTAGAAAGCCGTGTGAAATGTTCTTTAGGCATCATTGTTGAGTTAGAGCATTTTTATGGGATTTGTTTTCTTGCCAGAAGGTAGAGGAGATGGGAGTCCACAAGGGATGGTCATACCTTAAGGGGGCAATCCTCCAGGCCCAAAGGATAACAGTCCCTGAGAGAAGCAAGGTGGGGGGGGGTAAGAGTGCTCAGAAACCCTGTTAGCTCAGCAAGGGCATTCAGCAATGCCTGAGGACTAAAAGGGAGGTGTACAGTCAGTGGAAGGGAGGAGCTATCACCATGGAGGAGTACTCCTCCTCGGCCCGAGAGTGTAGGAGGGCTATTAGGAAGGCCAAGGTAGAGATGGAACTCAGGCTAGCATCCAGGATTAAGGACATCAAAAAGTCCTTTTTTAAGTACATTGGGAGCAAGAAGAGGGCACCAGGCAATGTAGGGCCCCTGCAAGACGCAAACAGTAATCTTGTGGCTATGCCAGACAAGAAAGCTGATATTTTCAACAGTTTCTTTGCCTCTGTTTTCTTGAACAGGGACCGGGACTTCCCACCTACCAGAGGTAGGGACAATCTCAGGGATAGCTCTGTCAGGCCTTCAGTCAGTGCAGATGTAGTTCAGGATCTTCTGGAAGGGCTAAACATTTTTAAACCTGCAGGTCCAGATGGCCTCCACCCAAAGGTGTTGAGGGAGCTGGCAGGGGTCATTGCGGAATGCATGGCCCAGCTGTATGAGCATTCGTGGTCATCTTTCCAGGTGCCGGGAGATTGGAAACTGGCTGTGGTCCCAATTTTCAAGAAAGGGAGGAAGGAGGACCCAAGTAACTACAGGCCTGTAAGCCTCACCTCGGTGCTCGGGAAGATCTTGGAGAGAATCATCAAGCAGCACATCTGTGGGGGGCCTGCAGGGGAGATCATGCTCAGGCGCAATCAGCATGGGTTTACCAAATGCAGGTCCTGCCTGACCAACCTGATTGCCTTTTATGACCAAGTAACTAAATCCATGGATGATGGTGTCACCGTGGACATAGTCTTTCTAGACTTTAAGAAGGCCTTTGACACTGTCTTTCACCCCATCCTCATCAATAAATTAAGCGACTGTGGCATTGATGCCTACACAATTGGATGGGTAAAAAATTGGCTAATGGGGCGCACCCAGGGAGTAGTGGTGAACACGTTGTACTCATCCTGGTGAGATGTGAGCAGTGGGGTGCCCCAGGGCTCGGTCCTCAGGCCCGCACTGTTTAACGTCTTCATCAGCGACTTGGACGAGGGGGTGGAAAGCACGCTGTCCAAGTTTGCTGATGACACTAAGATGTGGGGCGAGGTGGACACGCTTGAAGGGAGAGAGAGGCTGCAACTAGATTTAGACAGACTACAAAAGTGGGCAGATGAGAATAGGATGGGGTTCAAT
>NW_005842220.1:1108890-1116536 GCF_000455745.1 Alligator sinensis
GATCACCTGTCTGGGGTCTTGTGAACCCAGCATTCATTCCTGCCTGTGGCAGGGGGTCAGGCTAGATGATCTGCTCAGGTCCCTCCTGACCCTAGCTACTATGAAACCATGCCTTCTACTAAACATGGTAGTATATGTTAAATATTGTAACAAGGTATACCTCCAAGGGCAGCTATAGCACCTTTGGTGGGCCCACTATGCCCATTCTCTTACTTCAGCTGCCTCAGCCTGGCCTCACCCTCTTTCCTGCCACACCTTGATGTACAAACAAGATATTAGGAAGCTATCCCCAAGAAACCAGAGTTCAGTCTTCTTCTACTAAACATGGTAGTATATGTTAAATATTGTAACAAGGTATACCTCCAAGGGCAGCTATAGCACCTTTGGTGGGCCCACTATGCCCATTCTCTTACTTCAGCTGCCTCAGCCTGGCCTCACCCTCTTTCCTGCCACACCTTGATGTACAAACAAGATATTAGGAAGCTATCCCCAAGAAACCAGAGTTCAGTCTTTGATGCCATGCTCCACCCTGCTCAGATTACCAGTCTGTCCAATCCTCACATCCTAACCACAGCAGGGCTTTCTTTATTTTTCTGGGCACAACTATGAGATCCCCAGTAGGCTCCCTCTCTCTCTGGGGCCTGCAATCTCCCCCCTCTATGCAGGCCCTCCCCTCTGTCTGTCCCAGATAAGTAGCATCCCCCATAGCCATACCAATACCTTACAAGCATCACTATTTTTGGCTCCACCCACTTTGGCACCCTACCTTGGCTTCAGCCCACTGGGCCCTAAACCTGTAACTCAGTGTGGAGTACCTACCAAGAACCCCCTTTCTCCCCCACTCCCCCAGCCTCCAACTGTTTTGTAGCCACTCCTGAGCCTCAAAGTTCTAAAACAGAGACTCAAAAGAAAACAATTATAGAAAACTGAGACCTAAAAGGAACATAAACTACTTATCTCTGCAAGAATCTCAGCAGAACTCCTTCCTTCTGGGCATCTTAGCCAGACTGACCCTCTAGCTAGATAGGTTCAGGCTCATATGGTCCCTTTTTCCAGCCACCTGACCTGACACTGCTAACTCCCCTGTGAGCAGCCCAGCATACTGCTGCTTGCAGTCTGGATCCTGTAGCTCTTAACTGTGCTATTTACACCTGCTGCTCTTTGCAGTTACCCTCCTCCCTGCAAGCTGCAGTAGCCTTTTCTAGATAACATGGGTTCTTTATCCCTTCATTAGCATTCTCCTGTCTGCTACACTGTTTTTACTTCACACAAGAAACAGAGGTTAAGGGCTCCCGCGTTCAGTTTTAATAAAATATCCCTGTTCACTTTGGAATTAAGCATACGCTCAAGTGTTTTTCAGAATACAGGCCATAGAAAAGGGTGAAGAGAAAGGTTGATGACTTAAGTCAGGGGTGTCAAACATATGGCCCATGGAACCATTATATCTAGGCCCCCAGACTACTGGTGGGCTATCAGAAGTACACACCCTGGGCTCCATGCTGCCACACACCCATAGCAGCTACACAAACTAGGCTCTGTGCAGTTGCACATCCCCAGCTCCATGCCACTGTTCAGTGGTGCAGAGCTCTGGCCAGTTTGCAGTTATCAGGGGGTGCAGCAGCATGGGTTTAGGGGTGTGCAACTGCAGAAAGGTGGGGACATGTGTCTACGAAAAGCCAAGAACATGTGGCAGCATGGAGCTCTGGCCATGCAGCAACTCCACGCCACTGCACACCTCCAGCTCCACAGCACTGTCCAGCCAGAGGTCCATACTACCACATGCCCCTGGCTCCCTTTCAGATGTATGCCCCCAGCTCCATAGTGCATGAACACGTCTCCACACAGCTGTACAGCCAAACTCACACTGTCACCCAAATGCATCACCACAAATCTGGCCTGGGAAGAACCTCTGTGGTCTGAATCCAGCCCAGGGTCTAAGATGAGTCTGACACCCCTGACTTAAGTGAATGGGACATTTAGAATATTCTCCCTTTTGAATGAAGAGGATCTATGTGGCAAAACCTTGTAAGTTCATTCAAACAGGAACCTTTTAATAATTAGTGTTTCACCCTTTCTTTATTTCTCATAAGCAGCATTTGTTCACCAAAAGGTTAAAACACTCTTCACTGAAAGCATAAGCACATGCTACCACCCATGAACAAGAATCCGTGCTGTAAGTTTGAGAATGCTGATTAGGTAAGCAGTTATAAAGTGGAAATTATGCTATGTGGCATAAATGGTACTTTGTGACTAATCCAAGAGAATGAATACTGATACTAGTTAAAGATATCCGCGTAGCAAAATATGTTCAAATGATTTCCTGAATTCCAAGTAACCAAGGAATTCATTTACTAGAAAAGCTCTACATAGCTTCAGAGCCTGGAGATTGAAGTGCCATGGTTTAGTCTCCCCGCCCTCCTTCCTACTGCTCTTCCTATTTCCCAGCTGTTCCCTATTACTGTTTAGTTACTGAACTAACTAAAACCACAACAGCTTGAGAACAACACTCTTATTACAAACAGTGCAAAAGGAACAACTGAGACCTGTAGGCAACTTACTATGCTTTAAAAAGGATTTGAAAGACATCTTTGATAAGGAGAGGAAAGGGACAGAAAAGCAGCAGAGGCAGAAATATCAGGATTCAAGCTTCCATAAGTTAAGAGTCTAGTGAAATTTGCTAGCGAGCTGTCAAAAAAGCGTGGCAATACAAATCCTGGCATAATTCAAATACAACAGTTATAGCACGACAATGCTAGTTGAGATATTTATGAATCACTCAACACATACTAGGTTACACAAGAGAAGTGTTTTCGGTACCAAATGAAGCAAGTGTTTGACATCAAGAGTACAAGGGATAAATTTGAAACTTTGTTACTCTTACCATATTTGCTACTGCTTGACTATACTCAAACAATTTACTGTACTATGGTATTCAGGATTATTAATGAATTCCCCAGATTACTATAGACCAGTGATTTTCAACCTGTGGTCCATGGACCCTTGGGGGTCTACATACCATGTCTAAGGGGTCTACAAAAAATGACTATGATCAAAAACATGTGAATACCCACACTTACAATTAAAAGTGGTCTGCGCCGGCATTCAAAAAATTTGGACTGGTCTGCAAATGAAAAAAGGTTGAAAAGTACTACTACTAAGGCAAAACATTTTGAACTGAGGAAATTTAGAGTAAGTTAAACCTAAAGTGCTGATATCCCCTAAATGTTAACTGTATTATGTAACCATAGGGCAATTGTTAGACAACAATTATTGGGTCCTAGATTAAATTAAAAATTAATTCCAAATAACTTGAACCTTCTTGTCCATATTTATAATAGTTTAGATATTTAAAAGGACTAAAAATGTAACTTTAGCTCAAGATTTCCTTTTAAATTTTGCACATGAGCATTTAAGAACCCCAAATGTAACACAATAGTGCATCCTCAGAATATAGACAGATGCAACTGTATCCATATCAAATGATACCAATAAACTGTTATAATGCAACTTAGATCTACATATTCCTGCAGCAATATAAGCATAGCAAAACTATTCCAACTTTAATTTCATTTAACCTTAAACTCATTTCATGCCGGGTTAAAAATAGAAGTCAACTAATGTGTATTACTACATGATTATGAAAACATAAAACAGTTGCATCGGTCAGCAACGTTTTCTGGCAGTGGGCCAGAATGATGGCCCAGATTGCAGAAGGATCTGGATAGGTTACAGGGGTGGGCAAACAGGAACAGGATGTGTTTCAATACGGACAAGTGCAGGGTGCTGCACTTGGGTAGTAGGAACCAGCAGCGCACACATACGATGGGGAACTCCCTACTTGAGAGCACGGAGGCGGAAAGGGATCTTGGTGTCATTATTGACTCCAAGATGAACATGGGCCGACAATGCGAGGTCATGGTTGGCAGGGCTAACCGGACCTTGTCGTGCATCCACAGGTGCATCTCGAGTAGAGCCAGGGAGGTGATCCTCCCCCTCTATGCGACGCTGGTCAGGCCGCAGCTGGAGTATTGTGTCCAGTTCTGTGCGCCCCACTTCAGGAGGGATGTGGACAACATGGAGAGGGTCCAGAGGAGGGCCACCCGCATGATCCAGGGACAACAGGGCAGACCCTACAGTGAGAGACTGCGGGACCTGAACCTATTCAGCCTCCACAAGAGAAGGCTGAGGGGGGACCTGGTGACCGTCTATAAACTCACTAGGGGGAACCAGAAGGGTTTGGGGGAGACGCTGTTTCCCCTAGCCCCCGCTGGCATAACAAGGAGTAATGGGCACAAGTTGATGGAGAGGAGGTACAGATTGGACATCCGAAAAAACTACTTCACAGTTAGGGCGGCTAGGAGCTGGAACCAACTTCCAAGGGAGGTGGTGCTGGCCCCTACCCTGGGGATCTTTAAGAAGAGGCTGGATACCTACCTGGCTGGACTCATTTGAGTCCCATTTTTTTGTTTTTAGGGTTCTTTTGTTGTTCTCCCGCCCTGGCGGGGGGTCGGGCTAGAAGATCTATTAGGTCCCTTCCGACTCTAAAACTATGAAACTATGATCCAGTTTAAGCCTGAGGTGGGCCAGCACCTCTGCCACTTCTCTCCCCACTGGCCAGCCATAGTGCAGCACAACAAAGCCACCCCCCCCTGCTGCCAAAGCTTCCCAGATCCATGGGCCAGATCCAGCCTACAAACCACAGGTTGCAACCCAGGCTTTAAACGTTCTTGTGCACCACAGCCAACTTCCAAGCTGAAACCCATGCTAAAAGTATCTGACACCTGTCAATTAATGGTCACCAACACCATTAAAATGTCCAACCTTATTGAGATCATCTCTTATCCTTTCAAAAACCCATGTATTCAGTTTGTTACTACAGTCCATAACTGCAATAGACTAAACACTGCCATAAGTTACACAGTACTGGTAAATTGTACAAAGTTACAGAATAATATGCACATTGATAGCAACACTAAGAGTCCCATTTTAATAAAGCCTTTATTTAAGCAACTGTTTATGTTATAAACTTTGACTACCGTGCCAAACTGGGATGACTCAGGTTTCCTAATACAACAATTTTCATTCTGATTTATCATATTTTGACACCAAAACTAAATACAAATGTCTATTATTTTAGCTACTTCATAATTTTGCCTGTATTTGTTCCTGCTCTTGCAAGGAATACTCCTATAGATTTTTTTGTATGTAAGCACAAAGGTGCAAGACTGGTGGTACTGAAAGTTTAATGTGCCATTCAGGTGCCTAAAGCACAATTTCAGTATTAGATAGCTCAAAATCAGATGCATAGGTTGAGACTCCAATTTTAAAAGCATCTCTTGATACTTTTGGCTTCTTCTACATTTGAAGAGCCATGTAGTTGAGATGCAGCCTATACCAGAAGGAGATTCTCTGCCAACATAACTAATCCACCTCCCCAAACCACACAAGAATAATTGTTGACGTAGTTATAACTGTCAGCAGAACTCCTGCTGTAGATGTGTGATTTTTCTTCATGCTCATGACCATAGCTATATTACCAAAACTGGAGGGGGATTGGAGGGGGCTGAAAAAAACAAAACTTCAGACCAAAAACTCCCTCCATTCTCTTTCCCCTCCTCTCATTCTGAAAATGGCTGGGAGGCACCACAGACACAAATTACAGACAACACTATGTCTTGAAATGTCTTAATCTGAATCTTCATGCAATGAGGGTTCATGGCTGATAGGCCATTTTTGAAGCAGTTTGCAGCCATGCTCTTGTGTTTGGTCACAGCTATAGACTACTTTAAGGCCAGATGGAACAGAAGCATCACTTCCGTCTGCACCCAAACATATGCCTTGAAAGATGAGACATTAATGTTCCCACTACTGTCTGGACTTTCAAGGCTTCCTGTAAGTCCAGATACCTAATCAATAGAGTAGTGTTCTAGTTATAAAGGTATCAATATAAAAAGTAATTGAGTTTTAAGTCAGTGATTCTCAACCAAGGTGCCACAGCACCATGGGGGTGCACTGGCAGCCTTTCATGGGTGCCATTGGGTATGACAAAATGTTAGCACTGTTAGGTATGCAAACATGATTTACAAGATAAACCCAGAGATTTCAACAGGAATCCATAGTGTTAAAAACATTCTGGCCTGTTATAACATTGAAGTTCTTTGCAACAGAAAAATATGCTCTATTACTTTTCTGTAATCAAAAACAAAGTGACAGCTCAGAACTGCCATTTTCTAAGGGGTGTCTCAAGTCTCTTGAAGGGTACCTCAAACCTAAAAATGGCGTAGACACATGTTTCAAACAGTGACAGATTCAGGTGGCCTCAATCTTCTTCAAAAAGGAACCATTTATTAAGCAAGAAAGAAGGAAAGCTTCCAGTCAATCAGTGACTTGAGACTACCAGAAAATGAGAGCTCTGACTAGATTAAAGATCAGAAAACTGAACAAAACAAAATTGAACACCAACATACTTAAGCATGGAGCCCTGAACTGAAAGTGACAGCTGTCACTTTCCACTGCCAAGAGAGATCCCTGTAACCAGGATTTTTGCTCCATACTGACCTTTTATTAAGGTCATACTGAGGTTTTTTTCTCCCTAGTTTATGGGGGGGACAGGGACAAGCTAAGTCAATAAGCCCATCAGAAAGCAGGGTGTTCACCTAAAACAAACAAAAAAATTGAAGTCACAGACTGCCAGCTAGCTGACAGGGCTCCAAAAGCCACTCTCTTGATTAAGGAGAGACCTGAATGATTAACCATACATTTACCCCAGCTGGTATCTATCATAACACCCACACTACCTGGTTTAAAGGGGAAAAAAAAAAAATCAGGATACTTTTTTTCCAATTTACAGATGGAGAGGTTGAGCAGAGGCCAACACTTCATTAACAAATACTAGAGACACTGTAGTTGCAGGTCTATTGAAGCACATCATTCTCAAAAAGCTGCAACAGGAATTAGAAATTTTGTGGTAATATTTGCACCTTTTACAGTCATCTGTTAGTGTTCTGAAATCTTGCATCACATAGCATTTCACATGCTATTGTCTTTACTAGCCCTCTATCATGAATCTAAGGCAGCTCAGAAATTCTTACTGGCCACATCCACACATGCACTTGCAACAGATCAAACAGCAGCAGCAGCACAAATTTGTGCTGGAGATCTGTGCCTCAGCATACTTGCCTGAACATGCACTTTGTTGTGAGGCAAATTGTCCCACTTAGGGCAAACTGACCCTGCCCAGCTTCTCCCACATCTGTAGCCAGGGAGAGCTGAAGGCTGAGGCCAGCACCTACAGCCCCACATCCGCCAGACCTGGACAAGACTGCACGGCCGCCTGGGTTCTGATATGGGCACTGCAGCAGCACTGCCTGCACCTCTGGGCCAGCTGCCAGTGGAACAAGGCTGTACAGTTGGCCTTCATGTAGTACTGCTGCCATATGTGCCTCTGCCCTGCAATCTGGGCAGTTATCTCCTGGAAGACTGGGCCATCACAATGAGCATCTTTGAACTGCCGAAGTCCTCCTAACCCCAAATGGCCAGGAGGTCAGCCACCTCACCTGCCCTCCAGCTGGGTCCCTGATGCTAGGCCTGGGCAAGGCTTCTCTGCCTAGGTCTTGCCACTTGCCTCACCCGCAGGAATCCTGGTG
>NW_005842220.1:1116567-1123020 GCF_000455745.1 Alligator sinensis
CCCTGTTTAAAAATTTCAAATTCTCCAATAACAAAATCCCAGATTCACTCATTAAAATACCAGAAAAATCTGTGTTCTTCCATGATTAAAATGAAATGGCGAGGGCAACATATCAGTCAGGCAATATTTTATTGAGATATTTACAATTTCAAAGCAATTTGGAAGCCTACCAGTGCCTCTATCATCATAGCAAAATAAATTCTAAATATCTTATGCTTTGGTGTTTGCTTTTGGTTTATTATAGAAAAAAAATCAGAGCCCCCCTGTCCCCCTTTGCTAACCAGGATGTGGGGACAGCTGCCCCTGTGAACACAGCTCCTGCCAGCAGGACCCATCCTTTCTGGTGATGCGGGGATTGGAAAGTGCTCGTGTGCGTGTGTTTGGGGGGTGGGGGGGGGGTGTGCCACATGCCCACCTCCTCACAGCACACAGCCCCTGCAGCCCACAGCCCTGGACCACTCATGGCCTGCTGCAGGCACAACCCCATGGCCAAGAAGACCCAGGGGCTGCACATGGCAAACAGAGCTGACCCAACCCGCTGGCGCATGCCTTCAAAACAGGAACGGCTCCTGCTGCCACCTGGGGCTGCCAGCAACACACACAGGACCCACACACCATCGGGCTGAGCTAGGCTTCCACAACCCAATTCTTTGTGAAGGTGTGCGCCAGCAGGCTGGGCCTGCTCTGCTTGCCATGTGCAGCCCCCAGGTCTCAGGCGGCACTGCACCACTGCAGGGCTGTGCCTGCAGTGGGCCATGAGCCCCCAATTGCCTGGCTGGCTACTGCTGCCAGTGCCTGTGTGTTGCAGTGGGGTAGGGAGGGGCAAGCATGTGGTGCCCCCAACACAAACCCTACATCCCTGCTTACAGGGGACAGAGCCTGGGTCTGAGCCACTGCTGCCAGCCTTACCCCACTTCTATTCACTCCGACATACTGAGGCAGAACGCTGGAGCAGCAGGGGCACGCTGCAGGCATAGAAACACTCTGGCCAGGTGCTAAAGCATCTCCTTGGAGGACCCAGCCTCTGGTTGCCTCCAGACACGCTCTAGGAACACACCCTGCACTGTGCTGCTTTTTTCCAGGTTTTTCTTTTGATACCAGGCTTTTCCAGTATCAAAATGTAGAGTCCATGCTGAAAATATGCAGTGCAGGGAACATGTTTTCATTCATGGAGTGCCTCCTGTGGCATCTCAAACTGGCTTGAGATGCCACGACAGGCATGTGCTCACTCATCTGGCAATGGCCACTGTGTACATCCAACTTTTAACAATGAGACAGGAAGAGCAAGTTTTCTTCCTTCTCAAAGCCAGTAAATACTCTTGGAAGTTATCAAGGTGAAAAATTGACAACCATATGTGAAGTTATGGAATTACCTGTGGAATGGTAGAAATGCGAGTTAGCTAGAAACTTGTTTTAGAAGTCAATTTACATAGAACCATGTCCTACCCATTCCAAGTCTGAACCTGCAAATATTAGGACCACCTCTGTATCATGACAAGCTGAATAAGTCTGCCATTTCCTCACATATCAGAAAAGTTAACATCCTGACATTTCTGTGGTTTGGTTGCTCAGCATAGGATCTGGGATAAGCCTGTTGCACAAGAACCACAGAAAACATTTTCTAGACATTGGAAGCCATACAGGAAGTGTTGGGGGTACAGATGACAGAAAGGAGTAAAAGGGCATTGAAAAGCACCAGACCAGTAAATGAAAGCAGAATCAAAACACAGGAATAGATGAACTGTAAGAACATGAGATAAAGATAGCATTGGATTCTAGGCATTCTAGGCCCAAGAACCATGAGCACTGTTTGCGTGCAAGCACTAAAACAAGTGAAAATACAAAAGGCAAATCTCCAAGAAATCAGAGGCCCAGAAGATATGGCTGTGAACACTGCCAAAACAAAAGCTCAAACCAAAAGACTCCAAAAATTTGAAGTGTTATGAAACCCAGTTGGAGAGTAAAAATATAGCAAGAAAAGGATAATCCATACCGAGATCAAATGAACAGCTGGAATGCGATCCACAAAGCACAACCCACCACATGAAGCTTCTGCACTGATTGTACTCAATGAGCAGCTGACTAACATTTCTAAGCTACAGACCATCACTGGTTACTCCCTGAAGGGAACCTGACTCATGCTCTGCTTGATCTGTAACAGCCCTTAGAGACAAAAAGTGCCAATATTGCATGAATGAGTCAAGAGCAAGAGACCTAACAGAAACATCACCTTTAGATAGCAGGTGCAAAATCTCAACTTAAGATCTTTAATAATCAAAAAGGAGAGAGGCCCAGGGAATAAATTCTAAAGATCTCCTGCAGCCTCTCAGACCAAAAGCCAAGCATCCAAAGCAAATGATCTCATCCACAAAGCAACTTGAGAATAAAACAGCAAAGTACGCTCGGCTGTCACTCAAGAGTAACAAATCTGGAACGTTTAAACGCAGCTTGAAATTCTTCAAATATTATTGTCTGGCTGAGGTACACACGTGCGTACTCTCTCTCTCCCCCTGTCAAACTTTGCCACTTGTAACAGTTGTGCCAATAAGGATTTTTGGACATTGTAGCAGAGACAATCCAATTTGGAACAAAGCTTCATTACTAAAGACGTTTTACCTCCTGCTTCAGTCAAAAGAAACTCAATATCACAGTAACAAAGCCTAAGAAGCAGTCATTTATGACCCACTAGTCCATGAAAAACATTTTGTCATTTATTTGTATCTGGGTAAAGGCACATTAATTACTACCAGTTTTATTTCCAAAACAAGAACTGGAATTTTAACTGCCAGTCATCTCAAACAAGACAACCAGATGACAAATATAAATTATGAAGAACACATGAAAAGACATACAAGAACCATTCATATAGCAACTGAAGTTACTCAAGCCAATTCATCCAGGCAGCTTCAGAAGTTGGAACATTTGCCTAAGCTTGAACTTGATGAAGCTTTAGCACATTGCAGAAACAAGTAAACCCCATACTAGTTCTATTTTATTACCGTCTGGGACACATTTTAGAAGTGGAAAGACAGTACCAGGCTCAAAGACATCTTTGATTTAGAACAAGAGACTAGCAGCAAAGATTAATCCATCAACAAGATCCTTTTTATTGATGTTGTTTTTCATGAGGATTCATCCAGGTTAAAAGTGTATTTCACCACCATAGTCAGGTTGATTATGGCTTCAAAAGGCCAAGGGCTCCATCCTTCAGTCTCAGGTTATAATTTTAACTATTGACTTAGTAAGCAAATGCCACCCTCCACATACCACATTTGTCTGTAGTTGGACTGCAATCCAAACTACATAACTGAAATCTCAACTTCAGCCTAGGCTTCCTGTTCAAGTTCTGTCTTGTCTTACTCTTCCAACAGTATAGGAAACATGCAAGCATGCAGTGCAGTGAAGGGGGAAGTGCCCATGCCTAGCGCAGCAAGGGGATAGAAGTGCCACTTCAGTCAGCCGACATTTAGATTGTTGACCTTTAGGGCTGTCATTTGTTCAGGCTGCCCTAAGAAGATAAAGGAATAGTAGAAATTAGTTTTCTGACCAAAAAGTATTCTCCCAAGGCATACCAGCTACTCCATCAATGCAAGATAGATGAGCTTTCCATCCTAAAACCATGTGGCTGAAGCAAAGAGAATGCAGCTTATTTTAAGCTGTTTGTTGGCTCCCTCACCTGACCTGCTGGACTCTCAATGAGGCTGCAGGTATCCTACCACAGCTGGAGTTAGAGACAAAATTATCACAAGCATTCAAAAAACCTCTGACCCAAAAAGGTGTCCAAGCTCATCATCTCAATCAAGCCAGCAATTAAAATTTCTCATCATGTATTCTTCAGATTCTGTTAGAATAATATCAACATTTTCTGTAACATGGAAATATTTACTTTTTAGAGAGACTGAAGTGTGCACAAGCTGAGTTCTAACAAAATAGCTGGCAACCAACTGGAGGGGGGGAAAAGTTATAGGAATGAGAAAACAGTCTCCTTCATAACTGCATGGGTACCAACAGTTCCCTCCATCCAAACAACAGAGTAGCAAGCACTATTGCCTTCAGATTCCAACCTACTTTTATAACAAAGGAATCCTAAACTAAAGCCATCACTTCATTAGCCATCAACTCTTCACTTGGAAGAGGTGACAGTAATCCAGATTGAACTAGTCCTAGGCTAACCTGGAGACACTGTCCTCAGGAAAGTTTACTGAGTGTGTTTTTGCTGTGGCCAAGATAGTTATCCCAACTCCAGAAATAAAAAAAGGCTATTTTAAAAATCTGAGGGAGGCTAAGAATTTTGCAGACACCACTGAGCACTAACCACTCGAGTGGTTTTGCATGGAAAGACCTTCTGACCAAGGGACTTTTTATCTTCTAGTTTATAAGATTGTTTCAGTTTAATTTAATTTGTACAGTTTCCATGTAGTTTCTACATATAGCATTATGCTAGTAAGTGACATTTCGAAGCTTCTTGCTACAGCACTTCAGTCTATATAAAGAAAAAGTTCTCACTTATTTCAATGAGATTTTGGCCTATTTAACTGTAGGATTTTGAAAGAAGCTTGACGTAGCTACAGCATATCATTGTTTATCCAAAGCCCTTTGAAAGCACCAGCTGAGAAGCAATTTAAATAAGTGAAACCACAGCATCCTCTGAGGGTATTATACATGGTAACACATGATCCTTGATGTAAAGCTATACTGTATTTAACAGTGCATATATTAAATACAATAAAACTGAAGAACAGTGTTACACAATAGCAAGAGTTGCAAGTTGGTGTATTAAAACTTGTATGAGTAGTGATACAGTCAGGCAAAGGGGACTTTTTAATAATAAAGGATAATGAAAGTCAAAGAACAAAAGGTTAACCCAAAAACTATAAGCAACCAATTAAAAGACAGAACTCAAACAGGGCTAGTCATGAAAACAAACTACGAGGAACAATTCAAATCAAATGAAAATGAGGAAAACCCTTGCACTGCTCCCAATTCTACACACCTGTGATCACACTTTAAGGACCAGCTAGCCCTCTTCCACAGTATACTGTGCCCTCTCAGTGGTCCCATGGTATACAAAGTGTTCCAAGAGAAATGGTCAGGAAGCTGTGCCAAGTTGGACACTCAGAAGTATGAACATACCAAAAAAACAAAACCACATCTCCCCTATTTAACAAAAAGAGGCACCTAAATTACACTAGACAGAGCATTTGTTATTTGAAAATACAGAAATTGTTTGGATTGCCAATCACTAACAACAGTCTTTTTGAGATAAAATTTAATATTTTAAAAGTAGCAACACTTTACTTTTTTTTCCAGAACACAAAATTAGCCTAACACTTTGCTCACACTTTCAGGAGGTAAAATCTGAAGTGTCAACTGAGCATGCAAGGATATAAATGCAACCTCATACTCTCTCTTCCCCTGCATCTACCTGCTACCAAAGCGAAACAGAAGGAAAATCTGGATCTGAATGCCTAAAACCTGCTCCAGGGGTTGGGCTGTACACGACATATGAAGTGCAGTTCATACCTGACCTTTAATAAGGGTCTGCCTTTATTCAAGCCCTGTAAGCAGCTTCCATTCAACTAAAATGTACTGTCTTGATATGGGTTTATATGGAATTTTATAGTCTTAAGACAATATAGCAAACCTTGGACAAAGTTGCCTGCAATAAAAGGGATGCTCTTTTATTTTAGTGTTTCCAGTGCATTTAACCCTTCACATCCTTTCCTTGGTTATTTGATTTTCCTATGGCAGTAGAGCGCCAAACTTTTTGGGGAGGTGTGCCATGATTAGCCCCATACCCCTCCCCAAGCACCACTCCAATCCCTTTCTCAATCTTCTGTTCTTCTTTCTGCTCCCTGCCTTGTCTACCACTGTGCCGCCTGTCCATTCCTCAATCTGCTGTGTGCCACGCAGAAGCTGCCTGTGCCATATGTGGCACCCACGACACAAGTTAGCTACCCCTGTCCTATGGGATTCTGTAAGGGCAATAGAAGTTCAAGGACTTCATCCATAGTTAGACATATATTTAGGGACAAAGTCATTTCTCCTAAAACAGAATCTGAAACATTGGAATGGTTTATACACAGGGACATTGTATAATCATAATAATACAGTACTAATAACATTTAGCATTATGACATTGCTTCAAGTTTCCAAGAAAAGTGAACAGCCTCAAACCAAGGCAAGATGACTGTAATCGATAGTAATCTCGCGTTCTTTTAACTCAGGCTTGTCCAACATGCAGCCCGCCAAGCCATTTTATCTGGCCCGCAGCAGCGGTGGTGGCGCAGAGCCACCACTGCGGGGTGCGGAGTCGCAGCGGAGCCACAGCAAGGCGGGCAGGGCTGGCCCACGGGCCCCAGCCGGAAGCAAGGGGAGGGGAGCTGCTTACCCCCGTGGGAGTGGCGCTGTGCAGGAGGCCAAGCAGCAGCCACTGGCACCGCCAGCCCATGC
>NW_005842220.1:1123088-1130428 GCF_000455745.1 Alligator sinensis
GCCAGTCTCCCCCCTGGGCCCTGCGGCTCTCCAGGCCCAGCCGCCCACCCGCGAGGCCCTGAGGGGGCCGATTCTCATGTGCTGCTGGGGCGGGAGGAGGCCGGCCCGGTCTGCACCGGCCAGCAAAAGCGGCGGCGGAGCAGCACATGGGAAGCCAGCTTCAGCTGCATGCTGCTTTTCCTGGCTGGTGCCGACCCAGTTCTGCCCAGGCAGGTCCTGCAGCACCATGTCAACCCGGGCATGGCACCAGTAGGCCGGGGCCCAGATTAACCCCGGCCTGGCCCCACGGCTTCTCCAGCACCAGGTCAACCCAGTTGTAGCCAAGCAGTTCCTGCAGCACCATGTCAACCCGGGCATGCATGCCATGTCAAGCAGCACTATGTCAACCCCTGCAACTTCACTGGTGTCAAAGGTCACGTAACATCACTTCCTGATATGATACCACTTCCTGTGACGTCTTTGAATATGGCTCACTGGGCAATAAAAAGTTTGTGATCTGGCCCCACATTCAAAAAGGTTGGACATTCCTGTTTTAACTAGACAGAATAGCAGGATTTTAACGTTAAACGAAACTGGTAGCTCAAAAACGCAAGCATTGACAGATTTGCCTTACATCTGATTCATTTTTATTCCTATGAAACATGTTTGAAATACTATGAGAATTCCCACTCCTTTTCTACATAAACCATTTCCTTCTTAAGGCTCATAGCTTTCCTGAACTGTAGCATATTAAAACTGACCTGTTACTCAAAACCTTGTAGTAGGATGCGATTCATGTCACTTCCACATCTATTTCACTTCACTGTTGTTTGAGCATGCTATGAGCAGCAGTGAAGTATAACTGCGAAGACCTAATAACACAATACATTTGGATGCAAGCTTAAGTAAAAAATTCTCTTTTCACCATAAGAGCTGATAAACTCACTTGCTTTAAACAGAAGGAGAAAGAAAATTAAGTTGACTCAAGTGGTTTTCCTACTTGTCATGAATGGAAAACCAACAGATAACTAGATGTTTGTTTTCAACCCAATACCATATGAAGAAATTTCACAGCACCTCAGTTTGTGGTTATGAAATGTCCATTATGGTAAGTTTTTAAAGTAAAAATGACAAGCCCTTGGGCTGGAATGATTCTTCCCCAAGCAGGAATCTGGACTAGATAACTTCTTGTGGTCCCTTTGAGCAACATTTTTCTATTATTTATGGCCATTGTTGATGTGACTGTATGCATTAATCTATACGAGAGCCATCACCAATTTTTGTGAAAATATGACATGGCATATATACACAAAAGAAGCTGTTTCAGTATCACGAACGAGTTCATTTCCCTCTATGAGCTCCTAAGCTTAATATAAACCACTAGAGGGCATACTCTAACTAAATCTCTATTTAGGAACAGACAGGTCCTGTTGAAATAAGTTGTCTATGCCAATAGGTGTTATTTCAAGCCATGTCTACCACCCAGGGGTGGAAGTCTACTAGTGAGAGGTGTCCACATTCCACCAAACACCCTTTGTGAATCTGAGGCAATGCACAGCTTTTGTTTCATATCAATAGCTAAAATTGCTGTTATCTCTGGTTTCTACAGCTTTTCATAGAGCAGGAAATGTATTTTACCAAATGAAATGCTCAAGCTCCTGGACAGAAAAAAAAAAACAAAAAAACCAAAAAAACAAAAAAACAAACAAAAAAAAAACCTTACAAAATTCTTACCCCTCCCACAAGCAATTTTCTTGACCTCCATTGCATGTCCTTGAAACTGCTCATACATTTCCCTCCCTAACAACAGCAACATCAAATTGACATGATTCCTAATCTTTTCTCTGCTGCCTACAAGATTTTCAAGCCAAAGCAGTGAGAATATTGCCATCAGCTACTAGCAAATATCAAACATTGCAGAATGCTGCAACAGCTCGGCACCACAAACTAATAGAAGCATAGCAAATCTGTCCCTTCTCTGCTCTATGGGAAGCTAGGCTAGAGAACAAGAGTCAAATTTAGAATCTGCCTCTATCCACAAAACACTTTATGATCTTGACTTGGGATACCCAAAATATTATCTTAAACTCTGGAATGTGGACTTTGACAGACAACTCTGCTCAGAAACAACAGATCCACTGCAAACTGTTAAACCAACCGCAAGACTCTCTCATGTACACAAGCTTAAAACTATAACACAAATTCACAGACTAATGCATCAAATATCACCAGCTATCCATGTCAACATAGGCCCCACTTTTGAAATTGCTTTAAATATTTGAGCAGACAATACCAAAACCCACATTTTGGGGGGCGGGAGGCAGAAAGCGTGAAACATGACACATCCTAATCATATCACTTACTGAATTTTTGGAAGATGCTCAAAAACTACTGTTAACAAGAACAGCACAAAAAAAGTCTCTAGATCAAAACTGACCAGAGTGAGCACTGATCAGTACATTCTGCTGTTGCTTAGCAAAAGCTACATTCAGCAGCAAAGCTACAGAAGCTGTCTACCATACTTCAGGGGGGAGGGGGGAAAACTATTCACACCAAATCACTGTACAGGTTTCGCTCACTTTATGCAGAATCTGTATGTGCAAATTCATTCTTATGCAATGACCTTTTTTATACCAAAACTTCGTTATATGCAAGGTAAGTTCACTCTTACGCAATTGGTGTGGTGAAAGCCCGCAGTCAGCCGCTTTGTGCAGTGCATTGTGGGAGTGATGTGCACCAAAATATAGTCTCCTGTGTGGATCTGTGTTCCTCACTTGTCTGCAACACATGTTTCTGTAGTTGCCATCCCTATTACAATAGTGCCCTGTGCTTGTGTGTAGTGTCTGTTGTTGGTGAGTACCAAAATTGTCTTGTAAGTGTGGTAGAAATGGGTCTCAGGATCAGTACAGTCAAGGTCTTGGAACATATCCCTATTTGTTACATTGTAAAGTGGGTTCCCTTTACGGAAATTCGAGTTATGCAACGTTTTCCAGGAACTCATGTACAACATAAAGCGAGGGAAACCTATACACGTGGCATTAAGTTGCCTGGCTTCATAGCTAGTCATAAAAGCTTAAGGAAACAAAACTTAAGTTTCAGAGCACCTTAATAATTACCCTCTCCCTTCATTTGCCACCAATAAAAGAGAGAGTCCTGGTCATTAAAATAGTTCTTTGTGCACTTCTACTGCCTTAAAAAGTAAAGACTATCTATCGTGTGAGGTCTGGGCAGAGTTGATTTAAGTGTCTACTGAATTAAAAGTCATTTTCTGTGCAGCAGCATTTTACCTAGTTACAATGTAATACGATACCTATAACCTAAAGGTCGCTAGACAAGATATTGAAAAGTTGCTTTTATCATTTATGGATTTGACTGCAATGTGTCTAGTATGTTTCATTGTTTCTGCTGTATAAGCAGTTTCTCCTGCTGAGCAGAACTTTATCATCAACAGGAAAATCATGTCAGGTAAAGCAATTTCAGGAACAGGTATTTAAAGGTTGATTTAAAAAAAAAAAAAAAAAAAGTGTCTTTTAAAAATGTTATGTTACGAGTTTCCAAACAGATGCATGGTGCAGTACAACTGGTATCTGCAGATCTGTTTCCAAGGGATTAGAGTCAGAATTTCACTCAACCTTCTGAGAGATTTCTAAAAATGTATAATTGCTAGCATTTCTCCTTTCATCTCCATTTCAACATTTTTCTCTCTTGGAAAAACTGAAACAATATTCCTCTCCCTCTTACATAGTTTTGCCATGCCAAAAAAAATAGCCTGTCCTTATTCTACCAAGTCCTTTTTGTCTGCACCTAGCCTGTAAATTTTGAAGAAGTCAAACATCACTTCAGCGTTTTGGCTAAGCATGTCAGACCACTAGATGGAGATAGCACCATAACACAACAGCCAATAAAACTAATTAGTCACTCTTCCTGGGCAAGAACACCAACATGCTCACATTATTTTGATGAAGAGGTGGGGTTTGGGGAAGGGGGGGCTATGAGCAAAACTATAGTAAGATTAGCACATGTCTTAATAAGCATGCCTTCTGCTACTTCATGACAGTACTTTGGTACTGCATTCTGACAGCACTTTGGCAAAATATTCAGAATCTAAAAGCAAAGGCTTAAACCTGTTTGAAATCAACAGCTGTCTCCACCCACTAGACAAGTGAGTTTGGCAGAAAAAGATCTGATCCTTTGCATTTCTGCAGATTGAAACCAGAGACCAACAAACCAGCACAAGATGCAAAAAACCTAAAACCCTAACCAAGCGCCATGAACTTGAAAAAAAAAAAAAAAAAAAGTTATATTCTTGAAGTGAGCAAGGATAAAGGTTCTGCTCTGCTATCATCAGTCAAAAGGCTCTCAATTAAGAAAATCAGGAGTAAAACAGTTTAAGCTAGCCAAACCTCTATTTTAAGAGCACGTGCTTTGATATTTAAGTCGTTTGTTCCTAACAAGCATCCAAAAAGTCTAACTTAATTTAAATGCATTTCCTTTTAGTACAGGCGTCCCTCGTTTTATGCTGTACATGCGTTCCTGGAAAACAGTGCATAACTCAGATTCACATAAAGGGCACCCACTGTACAATGCAACAAATATAGATACGTTCCAAGACCTCAACTGTACCGATCCCCAGACCCATTTCTACCACACTTACAAGACAATTTTGGTACTCACCAACAGCAGACAGTACAAACAAGCACAGGACACTATCATAATGGGGATGGCAACTACAGAAACAAGTGTTGCAGACAACAAGCGAGACTATATTTTGGTGTGCGTCACTCCCACAATCCACCACACAAAGCAGCTGACTGCAGGCTTCCACCACACCATTTGTATAAGAGTGAACTTACCTCACATATAATGAAGCTTTGGTATAAAAAGGGTCATTGCATAAGAGCAAATTTGCACATACAGAACCCGCATAAAGTGAGGGAAACCTGTATTTCATTGGGATGTCACAAAACCCAGGCATTAACATTTGACTCAGTCATTACCTCTTGAAAATCTGTAAAGTTACATACCAAGAACATTTCATATTAGCAGCATCCCATGCATTTTAGTCATGCTGATTCTTTAAATCAGCAAGACCTCAAAAATAATTAAATATTGAGTAAAAATACAGGTAGGTTTCTGAACTCTCTTGACCTCCATCTAACCCTTTAATATTTTGAGAGTCATTTGGCATTATTTCATATAGTGTACGAATCAGTACTTCAAGTTCCTGTTCTACAGAAGCATGACCTTTTTCAAGTTTGCACAAGACCTAGCTGATCTCCTCTGACTAGTCAGCCTACTCTCGCTTAAAATCCATTCACTGTCTTTCCTTCCTTCTAAAATAAGGAATTTTGATTCGTCACCTTTGAAGATCATTCTTTAACATATCAAACAATATATTTTCTAGCAGTACCAGTGTTTATATTCCATTTGCTCACTCTTTTCAAGGCATCCCTGGGTCTGGATTGCCCTTCAACTATTACCATAATAAAAATGTTAAAAAGTGATGGTCCCTCCATTACAACAATACATCTACTTCTCAAGGCAAAAACAAACATCTTTTTCCTTTTGTAGAAGTAGAAATAGTTTTGTGATAAGCATGTTAAAAAGACTTTGTGGTCCAGGGAACTGAACCAACACTCAGGGCTAGTTTGGTTCTACACCCAAATCTGCCACTGTCTCCCTACACAATCTAGCCAAGGTTAAATCTCAACACCCCAGTTCACCTTCTCCCTCTACATATCTGGTCTATTGAGTTATAGGCCTCTGAGGCAGAGACAGGCATATCAAACTCCCAAGAGACAGACAGCATGGATGTAAAAATCAGTTGGAGCTTGATCTTCACCCGTGACACTAGTTTTACACTGTGCTTAAGTAACGAATAAAATTTTATGGAAAAGACTCATGGATTATTACTTTAAGTTAACTGCCTCTTTCATTTGGAAAGATACGATGATAGTTTTCTTCCAAGAAGGATCCACTGCACATATGCTGCAACAGCTTTTCAATCATTTCAGAGATTTTTGGTATGCAGAGTTAGTCCACTAATAGCAACAGAACAGACATAGCTCTGAAGAGCTGCTATGTTTTTTTTTTGTCAATTTCCATACTAAGTAGTTTTTGACAAGATAAACTGAAACACAGGTGATCTTTAGAATCTGTACCCAAAAACCACACACACTTCAAAAAGAAGGGAAGCTTTGATGCATGCACTTCAGAAATACACAATTAAAGGAGTTAGAACATAATTAAAAACTAATGTCTCACTTAAAATAGACAAAGAAATACATAGCTAAGACTATCATCATCCTCAGGCCACTGCCTCTACCTTGGTACTGAAAACATTTCAGAGCAATATAGGTTTCTTGAGAGGACACAATAACCAGCCTCAGATAAATATGGAAGAAAGCATAAAATCTGAATTTTTTTTTGTCAACTTATGACATTCCAGAGAAAACTGAAAAACCTACAGAATTCATGAGAATTACTAATAAAACTAGCTCCAATTAAATTAATTGATTTAACGTGTTCAATTCTATGATTTTTCCAAAAAAGTATTTGATAGTTGTAATGCTTTTTCATGCGCTCTGACTAGATGACAAGCCGGCTACCGCAGCCGAAATAAAAGTGAATATTATGACGCTATAGTCAACCCCACTAGCTTAACAGACACTATCTGTTCAAAAGCAACACACCAAGATTTGTTCAGAGCCTCTTCTAGTCCACTGCCTATTTATAGCTGCCCAGCCTCTCTTCAATTTCCCGCGGCCCCTCCTCCTCACAGAGCCAAGTCAGTGGAAGTTTAATGGATGTCACCCTGGGCACCGTGCTTCAGAGTTGTTAAGGCGCACTCTGCAGCTCTGGTCAGCCATCCTGCTGGCAGATCCGCAGCAGAAACTAGCAGTAAAGAACTAAGGAGCGGGCTAACCCAAGCAAGAGACACACACGCACTCACTCTCCCCTTCACTTCTAAACCCTTAAAAGTCTCCCTCCCACTAGTGTATCATTACAGCAATACCCCACCCTCCCCCCAGACACTCACTGGCTCTACCCTTCATTTCTAAACCTTTAAAACAAAGTCTCCCTCCCACCAGTGTATCACAGCAGCAATAACCCCCCCCCCCCACACACACACATACACACACTCGCAGCAATAACCACCCCCCCCCACACACACACATACACACACACACACACACACACGCACACTCATTCACTCTCACTTTCATCTTTAAATCCTTAAAACAAACTCCTTTCCACACCTCCTCCCTCAACTAGTCCATCATCGCAGCAATACCCTCCACCCCAACACCCCACATGACGCCTACCTCCTCCCCATTCAGCAACAGCACCAGCGGGGGGGG